>NC_074670.1:26165399-26765399 GCF_029448725.1 Salvelinus fontinalis | reverse complement strand
ATTTCTTTTTTGTTTCATTACCCAGTTACATCGAAAATCAAGGCGACCTGGAGAACATTACAGAAGTAGACCTTGCCAATTATAGAGAGTTGAAGAATCTGTGAGTAACCTTGCATAATTTGTAATATGTACAGTCTTTTTCTAATGCTGTATTATTTTTTGTAGATGTCTGTTTGTAGCAAAATGTTCTACAATACACCTAGCAATTGATTTGAATGACTTGGCTTTAAATGTTTGGTTGGTCCTGTCATTGAGTGAGTAGTCTTCTCTACACTCCACCTTGTAGTACATAAGCCCTCCCTATTCATCCTCTCCAATGTGCCCTCTACCTTGTTATAGCAATCTGCAGTACTAAACTTTACAACTCGACATTTCATTCCCTTTATGGCTCTTTCAATCAAGGGGGTAAACCTCCTGTGTTGCCCATTAGCCATTATTCTGCACCATAACCTGCAGTCCTGTACAGTAATTTCATTTCAACCCTTCTTCTGAGTACCTTACGTATTCAGAGAAAGAAAATGGTCTGGCGCTAACTAATACAGCTAATACAGACTGGCGCTAACTAATACAGCTAATACAGACTGGCTAATATACACACTATGGGTTTACTGTGGCTAATTAGTAGCATAATCAGTGATTCACACTTCCTGTTCTGTCTTTTGTTTGTCTGTTGTGTCTCTACCCCCCCAGCACGGTCACGTTCTGCAGGCTGGCGTACATCTCGGCTAATGCTTTCCAACACAACCTCAAGCTCCAATATGTGTAAGTGTCCTTGGTTTTACAAAGGGATTGTCTTTCCTTGTCATGTCTCGACCCATTCTTGGGTCAAGCTCTTTGTTGCTGTCAATTAAGGGGAAGCCTCCCGAGCCTTGAGATCTTGAGCTTATTATTCAGCAGAGTCACTGCAAAAATATAACAATTGCATAACAATAGATTTCTGCTGAAATACAGATTGAAATGACTGAAATGTAATCACAATTCATTTGATACCATTTTATTCAACAATGACACTGTGTAAGTTATTAAGGCACAAAATGCATTGGTATAGTATCAGAGGCTCGACAGTAGTGGGCCATGCGGGACAGATTCTTACCTGAGATTCTTACCTCTTTAATAGTGTGTTAAATTTGTTTTACAAGAAACATGCCATTTTAATTTAAAGTTAAAAGGATTGGGTTGACACAATGTAGACCAACCTGTTTTTACAAATGTAGTCACAACCAATGCACCACATATTGGACCACTTTTAGCATATTGAAATGATTTGGATTCCACTCGTTAGAACGTTTTATAATCAATTATTTTAGAAAAACAAACACTGATGGGTGAATTGTAGATTATTTTTCTGATGTTTGTGTTTCTAACACTGTGATACAAACGTTCTCACAAATGGAATCCTTCAACTACCTTCTAAAGACACACTGTACAGCACACTGAAAAAGAACAACTACAAACTAGCATTAGTGTTGCCCATATGTAGTGTTGGAGAGTAGTGAACTACATGTTGTACAACTAGTAATTTAACTACATTTAGCAGTAACTTGGTTGTAGTTGAACTAAATTCAAATCTTGGTAGTGTTTTCAGTAGTCAATGCCATTTGAATCAGGTAGGGGTGCAGCTAACTACTGGAACTACACACAACTTTCTTTTTGCGAAAATAAAAAAAAATATGGGTGAAGTAGGCAAGAATTTCTTTACTTTTTCGTTATCAGACCTGCCTAATTCTCACTTAAAGCACTGTTTTAGTTTTTAATAGGATAACAACTAAAACTGTGGTTGGTAATATAACCCCTTAATTCTGTTAACATCTGATCCCAGAGTCAACTGTTCTTGCAATTTGTAGTCTATGACATTTCCGATTTAGATATGTTAATTTCCACACAATGTAGTATGGATGTAGTGAACTACTTCTTCAAAGTAACTTTAGTTAAGCAAACTATGTTTTTCTTAACGATAGCTTTAGTGTAGCTTAACTTCTCACAGTGTGAAGTAATTGGTAGCTTGGTAAACAATATTTTCAGAGTAGCTTCCCCAATATTGCCTGTATCCATGGCAATCATCCCTCCATCAGTAGCTGACCCTTATCTCCACCATCTTGTCCTCATCATCTTACTAAACGTGTGTGACATGTCCGATGTTGTTAATCTGAAAGACAGGCGGTTTGGGAGGAGGAGGGGGTGTAGTGGGAATGGCTCTGAAAGGGTTCTGGCGAAATCGGAGAAGACTTCCACCAGTCACCATTTACTCGCTCATTTTGGTGGATTATCGACAACTGCTGCATAATAAATACACTCCACTAAGGGTCCATTATCGCTTAATCAATATTTCAAAGAGGGGGCTGTGGGGTGTAACAGATGTGTGTCTTAGACTAAGAGCCCCACCCAAAACGGGTGAGAACATGGAGGGGGGGCTCTGATACTGTACCTCCTGCCTTGATCCTTAAGATATTTAAGCAATAAGGCCCGAGGAGGTGTGGTATATGGCCAATATTCTACAGCTAAGGGTTGTTCGTACGCACGACGCAACGCAACGCGTGTTATATTGGCCATATATCACAAACCCCAGAGGTGCCTTATTGCTATTATAAACTGCTTACCAACGTAACCACAGCAGTAAAAATACATGTTTTGTCATACCCGTGGTATACGGTCTGATATACCATGGCTGTCAGCCAATCAGCATTCAGAGCTCGAACCACCCAGTTTATAAATTAAGATGCTAGGAGCAGCTGCCATTCCCGGCCATCTTCCCTCCCCCTGTGGCCTGGGAGGAATCGAGCTGGTAATAGATAAGCCCCAATGGCTAACCCATCTGACATGAACTTTTGGGAGCAAGGAAAACAAATAATTGAACCCCTGCTGGCCCCCATTGGACCTGCCAGAGTGAATATGTATCGGTTGCATGAGCGGACTCCCCAGTGTGGTCTGCTGTCATCTTCTGAGAGGTTTTATTTACACCCTCTGTCAGCACAGAAGCATTTCAGAGCAGTCGTGGTCATCTGCAGCACGTTTAAAAAGATACAATAGGGATACATAGGGGATAGCATATCTTAGCAGTGATTTGCCTCAGAAATCCACTGCTAATCGCCTGCATTATTTCATATTTTTTATCAAATTAATTAACCTCATACTCCTAATACACAATATTTGATATAGTAAAACCTGTTCTCCTTTCTCCTCTTACAAGTACAAGCAGCATCATCAGGCTAATATAACTTGAGCACTCTAGTAGTGATCGATGGCCAAGTATAGCACCCACCGTCTCAGAGAAGTGTTTGAGCTAATCACCTAATGTACAGAGCGGTGAGACAAGGTGTGCTAATGATGTTTGTGAATGTAGCACTTGATGTAAAAGACTTGCTTGGGTAATTGAGCAGAGTATATTTGGAGGCACTAATGTGTCCACGCAGAGAGTTATTCTAAGCAGGTCCGCATTGTTCTGCAGTGAGTGAACGTATCTTGGGATTAGTTCAATATGATTCATTTCAACAACATGAAAACATACATTTTACAAAACCATCTCTCCAGATGGATGTTTATTTACTTCACCCCCCCCCCCCCCCCCCCCCCCCCCCAAAAAAATATTATAGATAACACAAAAAAGTCTATTACAGACTTGGATTTTTCTCCTCATTTATGGCAGCGTTTGAGAAAACAAACAGGTGTCAGACACACGGTAGAACAGAAAAACTCATTTGAATAGATATAACAAAGACATGTGTAAACATAACAAACAGCCAGGCTGTAATGACTGCTGATTGTTTGTGGGTGAATGTGAGGACTCTTGACACGTTGGGCGTCCAAAGACGAGCACATGGAAACAGTGCAAAAACAAAATGCTCTCTTTTGTTTTAAATATTGAGCTGTTTGCCATGCACCGACCATTCTTATGCAAAACTTAACATGGATGAAAAGAGGGGGGGAATCATAGGCTCAACAACAAATTGTATAATACTGTATTTATATTTTTTGCCATTTATGTGCTGAATGTCCTGTTGGATGGATGTTGTCTCCTTATTGTATCACACAGAAACCTGGCTTCTAACTCCCTGGAGCATATCAGTTGGAAGGTGTTCCATTTTCTTCCCCTGCTCAACCTGTGAGTAAAACACCACTCAGAACATCACTTCTGTACTCTCTTCAACTAGTCAACCTGTGACTGAACTATCAACTCAAAGATGGTCACTTTGTATGAGCAAAATAGACCCATTCCACTCTGTTTTGGAACTGATTGCAGAGAATTTTCAACACATATTTCACTGATGAATTCTTTTCTATATGGAGTTTTTTCTCTCTATTCACTCTATTAATTCTAGAATGTTCTATTTTCTGTGTGCGTCTTTGATAATAATGACCTCGAATACTTTGTATAGACCTTTAGAAAGAACAAGAAGGTTACACAATTGAGAGAAAACTTTCGGACAAAAGAGACCGATTTTCTCTGTGTTCTCTTTCAGGGTTTTGAGGGACAACCCCCTTGAGTGCTCCTGTGATATCCATTGGTTGCAGCAATGGCAGCTTAACGACCACAGTGACCTCGACAACCAACCGCTACAATGCTTCTCCAATGGCCATGCCCTACGGTTGGACTCCTTAGAGATGGAGAATTGCAGTGAGTTGAATTGATCCATTTTTACTCAGTTTAGAGATAAATTGTACTTTATTATTACAAAGTAATATATGTATGAATATCATATACACGTATAGTTCAATCATTGTAGAAATAGTCTGACAAGGCTTTATTAGACTTAATTGCATTAGTGGCATTGCTGATAGGATTGCTATTAAACGTCATTATCAACATTTAGTACCCCAGGCCAAACAATAGATTTTCCAACCCATTCTCGGTCCATTGTTTTGCAGCTGTACCGGATGTCGCCATTGTCCATGCCAACACCAAGGTCCAGGAGGGTGGCAACCTGACATTTGTGTGTCAGGTGACAGGAGTGCCCATGCCTGTAGTGAGGTGGCGCACGAATAAACTACTGTCTCGCTATACTGTACAGGTACTGAGTGATGATGTCACCTGGACATACTGATTGGGGAAAACCTGCTAGAGCAGTGTTTTTTCAGAGATATTGCACAATGCACTTTTTGTTCCCCTTAATATGCCTAACATCTGTTCAAATACAAACTCTAGTAACAGGATCAGGGTCATATGTGAAGGAATATTCAGAACTAAAACTAAAATAGTATTATGGTGTGTTTAGGTTTCCTTATCGTGTACGCTGTCATGATCATTCAGACTGCTTGCATCTCAGATGTCTCCATGATTGTTATAAACTGTCATGTGTAGCTAAACCCCTGTTGTCCTCTGTGTCTTGTTCCATCTGCAGGAGAGGTTCTGGGGCTCCACTTTGGAGCTGGAGCTGCAGCTGTGGAATATGTCCTCAGAAGACAACCTGCACAACTTGACCTGTGAGGCAGAGAACCGGGCCGGGCCTGGGGAAGAGAAAGTGACGTTGGACATTGAATGTGAGTGCCAATGAACTATTAAAGCTGTCAGGGTGTTGAAAGCTAAAAGACTCAGTGAGAGCTGTCTTACTACGATGAAAGCAGGAGAGGTAGAGGGAGAGAAATTTTTGGTCAATTTTTCTCTCGCAGCAATGTGTATAGCCAGACATTCATTCCCCAGAATGAAATACTTTGTATTAATAATTGTGGCAAAAAATAAGCCCACCTTGTCACTTTGCTTTAACATGCCACAGGTCTTTTGTTTAGATTATTATTGTTATCAGTTGTCACTCAATAATACATAACTACAGTAGCGATTTTAGCATGGAAATCTTGGTGGAGCAAACATTTATAATTTTTTTGTTGATGCATACCAGCAAAGCCACTACATAACACAACACTAAACAATACATTAATTTCACTATAGCGGTGACAAACGGTGCTCACAAACTGTTAGAGTCTTCTGTTCCAACAGCAGTTTTCTTTTCAGCACCGTAGTGTGAATCATTACCATCGTTACACCTTGCTATCAGCAGAGGCTCGTCTGGCAGCCAAACAGTTCATTCAGCCTCATAAGCGAATAAGAGGCAATCCATAATTTCGATTAAGACATTAACGAGCCAGCTAAGACGGACGTTGTCAATATAACTATTTGTTCAACACTTTTGAAATGTACAGCGACAGAATTCAGAACATGGGTAGTTCTCAGAGTATTCTCTCTGTACACCAGTTCAGAACAGTAGGATAAATAAACGGGGCATATATATCTACAGTGCATTCGGAGAGTATTCAGACACCTTGACTTTTTCCACATTTTGTTATGTTACAGCCTTACTGGGGTGGCAGGTAGCCTAGTGGTAAGAGCTTTTGGCCAGTAACTGAAAGGATGCTGGATTGAATCCCTGAGCTGACAAGCTAAAAATCTGTCGTTCAGCCCCTGAACAAGGCAGTTAACCCACTGTTCCTAGGCCGTCATTGTAAATAAGAATTTGTTCCTAACGGACTTGTCTAGTTAAATAAAGGTTAAATAAAAAAATTACATTATTCTAAAATTGATTTTACTCATCAATCTACACACAATACCCCATAATGACAAAGCAAAAACAGTTTTTCTGACATGTTTACACATTCATAAAAATAAAATAACTGAAACATCACATTTACATAAGTATTCAGACCCTTTACTCAGTACATTGTTGTAGCACATTTGGCAGCGATTACAGCCTCAGGTCTTCTTGGGTATGACGCTACAAGCATGATACACCTGTACTTGGGGAGTTTCTCCCATTCTTCTCTGCAGATCTTCTGAAGCTCTGTCAGGTTAGATGGGGAGCGTTGCTGCACAGCTATTTTCAGGTCTCTCCAGAGCTGTTCGATCGGGTTCAAGTCTGGGCTCTGGCTGGGTCACTCAAAGACATTCAGAGAATTGTCCTGAAGCCACTCATGCGTTGTCTTGGCTGTGTGCTTAGGGTCGTTGTCCTGTTGGAAGGTGAACCTTCGCGCCAGTCTGAAGTCCTGACCGCTCTGGAACAGGTTTTCATCAAGGATCTCTCTGTACTTTGTCAAGGGGTTTGAATACTTTCTGAATGCACTGTATACAGTATATATACAGTGGGGCAAAAAAGTATTTAGTCAGCCACCAATTGTGCAAGTTCTCCCACTTAAAAAGATGAGAGATCTGTAATTTTCATCATAGGTACACTTCAACTATGACAGACAAAATGAGAAATAAAAATCCAGAAAATCACATTGTAGGATTTTTTATGAATTTATTTGCAAATTATGGTGGAAAATAAGTATTTGGTCACCTACAAACAAGCAAGACTTCTGGCTCTCACAGACATGTAACTTCTTCTTTAAGAGGCTCCTCTGTCCTCCACTCGTTACCTGTATTAATGGCATCTGTTTGAACTTGTTATCAGTATAAAAGACACCTGTCCACAACCTCAAACAGTCACACTCCAAACTCCACTATGGCCAAGACCAAAGAGCTGTCAAAGGACACCAGAAACAAAATTGTAGACCTGCACCAGGCTGGGAAGACTGAATCTGCAATAGGTAAGAAGCTTGGTTTGAAGAAATTAACTGTGGAAGCAATTATTAGGAAATGGAAGACATACAAGACCACTGATAATCTCCCTCGATCTGGGGCTCCACGCAAGATCTCACCCCGTGAGGTCAAAATGATCACAAGAACGGTGAGCAAAAATCCCAGAACCACACGGGGGGACCTAGTGAATGACCTGCAGAGAGCTGGGACCAAAGTAACAAAGCCTACCATCAGTAACACACTACGCCGCCAGGGACTCAAATCCTGCAGTGCCAGACGTGTCCCCCTGCTTAAGCCAGTACATGTCCAGGCCCGTCTGAAGTTTGCTAGAGAGCATTTGGATGATCCAGAAGAAGATTGGGAGAATGTCATATGGTCAGATGAAACCAAAATAGAACTTTTTGGTAAAAACTCAACTCGTCGTGTTTGGAGGACAAAGAATGCTGAGTTGCATCCAAAGAACACCATACCTACTGTGAAGCATGGGGGGAAACATCATGCTTTGGGGCTGTTTTTCTGCAAAGGGACCAGGACGACTGATCCGTGTAAAGGAAAGAATGAATGGGGCCATGTATCGTGAGATTTTGAGTGAAAACCTCCTTCCATCAGCAAGGGCATTGAAGATGAAACGTGGCTGGGTCTTTCAGCATGACAATGATCCCAAACACACCGCCCGGGCAACAAAGGAGTGGCTTCGTAAGAAGCATTTCAAGGTCCTGGAGAGGCCTAGCCAGTCTCCAGATCTCAACCCCATAGAAAATCTTTGGAGGGAGTTGAACGTCCGTGTTGCCCAGCAACAGCCCCAAAACATCACTGCTCTAGAGGAGATCTGCATGGAGGAATGGGCCAAAATACCAGCAACAGTGTGTGAAAACCTTGTGAAGACTTACAGAAAACGTTTGACCTCTGTCATTGCCAACAAAGGGTATATAACAAAGTATTGAGATAAACTTTTGTTATTGACCAAATACTTATTTTCCACCATAATTTGCAAATAAATTCATTAAAAATCCTACAATGTGATTTTCTGGATTTTTTTTCTCTCACTTTGTCTGTCATAGTTGAAGTGTACCTATGATGGAAATTACAGGCCTCTCTCATCTTTTTAAGTGGGAGAACTTGCACAATTGGTGGCTGACTAAATACTTTTTTGCCCCACTGTACATATATATATATATAGTTGAAGTCAGAAGTTTTCATACACTTAGGTTGGAGTCATTAAAACTTGTTTTTCAACCGCTCCACAAATGTCTTGTTAACAAACTATCGCTTTGGCAAGTCGTTTAGGCCATCTACTTTGTGCATGACACAAGTAATTTTTCCAACAATTGTTTACAGACAGATTATTTCACTGATCATTTACTGTATAACAATTCCAGTGGGTCAGAGGTTTACATACACTAAGTTGACTGTGCATTTAAACAGCTTGGAAAATTCCAGGAAATCATGTCAAGGCTTTAGAAGCTTCTGATAGGCTAATTGACATAATTTTAGTCAATTGGAGGTGTACATGTGGATGTATTTCAAGGCCTACCTTCAAACTCAGTGCCTTTTTGCTTGACATCATGGGAAAATCAAAACAAATCAGCCAACACCTCAGAAAAAAAATTGTAGACCTTCACAAGTCCGGTTCATCCTTGGGAGCATTCATCCTTGGGAGCACCACGTTCATCTGTACAAACAATAGTACGCAAGTTTAAACACCATGGGACCACGCTGCCATTATACCACTCAGGAAGGAGACACGTTCTGTCTCCTAGAGATGAACGTACTTTGATGCGAAAAGTGCAAATCAATCCCAGAACAACAGCAAAGGACCTTGTGAAGATGCTGGAGGAAACAGATACAAAAGTATCTATATCCACAGTAAAACGAGTCCTATATCGACATAACCTGAAAGGCCGCTCAGCAAGGAAGAAGCCACTGCTCCAAAACTGCCATAAAAAAGCCAGGCTATGGGGACAAAGATCGTACTTTTTGGACAAATATCCTCTGGTCTGATGAAACAAAAATAGAACTGTTTGGCCTTAATGATTATTGTTATGTTTGGAGCAAAAAGGGGGAGTCTTGCAAGCCGAAGAACACTATCCCAATTGGGAAGCACGGGGGTGGCAGCATCATGTTGTGGGGGTGCTTTGCTGCCGGTGGGACTGGTGCACTTCACAAAATAGATGGCATGATTAGGGAGGAAATTTATGTGGATATAGTGAAGCAACATCTCAAGACATTAGTTAGGAAGTTAAAGCTTGGTTGCAAATGGGTCTTCCAAATGCACAATGACCCCAAGCATACTTCCAAAGTTGTGGCAAAATGGCTTAAGGACAACAAAGTCAAGGTATTGGAGTGGCCATCACAAAGTCCTGACCTCAATTCTATAGAAGATGTGTGGGCAGAACTGAAAAAGCGTGTGCGAGCAAGGAGACCTACAAACCTGTAGGCTCTGTCAGGAGGAATGGACCAAAATTCACTTTATTTATTGTGGGAAGCTTGTGGAAAGCTACCCGAAACATTTGACCCAAGTTAAACAAGTTAAAAGCAATGCTACCAAATACTAATTGAGTATATGTAAACTTCTGACCCACTAGCAATGTGGTGAAAGAAATATAAGCTGAAATAAATAATTCTCTCTACTATTATTCTGACATTTCACATTCTTAGAATACATTGGTGATCCTAATTGACCTAAGACAGATAATCTTTACTAGGATTAAACGTCAGGAATTGTGAAAAACTGAGTTTAAATGTATTTGGCTAAGGTGTATGTAAACTTCCGAGTTCAACTGTATATATATATAGTATCAATCAAAAGTGTGGACACACCTACTCATTCAAGGGTTTTTCTTTATTTGTACTATTTTCGACATTGTAGAATAATCGTGAAGACATCAAAACTATGAAATAACACATATGGAATCATGTAGTAACCAAAAAAGTGTTAAACAAATATACAACATATTTGAGATTTGAGATTCTTTAAAGTAGCCACCCTTTGCCTTGATGACAGCTTTGCACACTCTTGGCATTTTCTCAACCAACTTCATGAGGAACGGATTTCAATTAACAGGTGTGCCTTGTTAAAAGTTAATTTGCGGAATTTCTTTCCTTCTAAATGCGTTTGTACCAATCAGTTGTGTTTTAACAAGGTAGAGGTGATATATAGAAGATAGCCCTATTTGCTAAAAGACCAAGTCCATATTATGGCAAGAACAACTCAAATAAGCAAAGAGAAATGACAGTCCATTGTTACTTTCAGACATGAAGGTCAGTCAATACGGAACATTTCAAGAACTTTGAAAGTTTCTTCAGGTGCAGTCGCAAAACCCATCAAGCGCTATGATGAAACTGGCTCTCATGAGGACCACCATAGTAAAGGAAGACCCAGAGTTACCTCTGTTGCAGACGATGAGTTCATTAGAGTTACCAACCTCAGAAGTTGCAGCCAAATAAATGCTTCACAGAGATCAAGTAACAGACACATCTCAACATCAACTGTTCAGAGGAGACTGCGTGAATCAGACCATCGTGGTCGAAGTGCGGCAAAGGATCCACTACCAAATGACACCAATAAGAAGAAGAGACTTGCATGGGCCAAGAAACACGAGCAATGGACAATAGACTGGTGGATATTTGAGATTTTTGGTTCCAACCGCCGTGTCTTTGTGAGACGCAGAGTAGGTGAACGGATGATCTCCGCATGTGTGGTTCCCACCGTTAATCATGCATGAGGAGGTGTCATGGTGTGGGGTGCTTTGCTGGTGACACTGTCTGTGATTTACTTGGAATTCAAGGCACACTTAACCAGCATGGCTACCACAGCATTCTGCAGCGATACGCCATCCCATCTGGTTTGCGCTTAGTGGGAATATTATTTGTTTTTCAACAGGACAATGACCCGACTCACCTCCAGGCTGTGTAAGGGCTATTGACCAAGGATAGGGATGGAGTTCTGCATCAGATGACCTGGCCTCCACAATCACCCGACCTCAACCAAATTGAGATGGTTTGGGATGAGTTGGACCGCAGAGTGAAGGAAAAGCAGCCAACAAATGCTCAGCATATATGGGAACTCCTTCAAGACTGAAAGCCTGAAAGCATTCCAGGTGAAGCTGGTTGAAAGAATGCCAAGAGTGTGCAAAGCTGTCATCAAGGCAAAGGGTGGCTACTTTGAAGAATCTCAAATATAAAATATATTCTGTATATTTCTTTAACACTTTTTTGGTTACTACATGATTCCATGTGTTTTTTCATAGTTTTGTTATCTTCACTATTATTCTACAATGTAGAAAATAGTAAAGAATAAAGAAAGACCCTTGAATGAGTAGGTGTATCCAAACTTTTGACTGGTACTGTATATGTATATATTCTTAGCTAAACAGGTGGGGCTCAAAACAGGTGCCTCACCTGCCCTAAATGACGAGTTGCCACAGCATTGGTAATACATCACTGTAACGTTACATTGGTGATGCATTATTTTTGTAGTTGCATTTTTCTCATTTATCAACCCTACGCGGACAAAGACCTCAAACAGATGACAGAACAAAACAGACATCTGATTATAGAAGAGACATTATACTGTCAGAGACTGTGGTTTTGCTTTAGCCCAGCTTTACTACTGAAAAATATCTGAATTTCTGCAAACTGTGATCCCACAGAAGAGAGTGCGTTGATGCATTAGCAATACATTACAGTAAATATTGGCCAAACAATATCATTTCACCAACTCAGTGACACTCGTTGGAAAATAAATCCCAAAAAGAGTTGCAGCCAAATGCATGAGCATCGAGGGACAGTTAATGAATGTCGGGAGGAAAATGGGCTGATAAGCGTGGTAAGATTCAATAAGAGCCCGGCTAATGGACTTCTCCCTCCCACTCCGGAACACAGTATTCATCCGGAGTGATTGGCAGCCTGTAAGTGCGTTAGCGCGGCTAATCTATCAACATCATTCCCCCTGGTGGATGGACACTCATTAACCGCTAGCCTTTAATTACCCTTAATTAGCTCCCCGATCAGTGCGGTGTTTACAGCCAGGGCTCTGCTCTGTTGAGTGGCTGGTCTGACCACTTCCTGGGATTCAAGTGATTGGTGCTGCAGAGGCAGCATCCATTCAGTAATATATATAAAATTAACTTGTTTGGGAAAAGGTTTTTCAAAATGAAAATATAGACTACACACCAGAAAACGATTGCAAGAATCAATCAAACAAATCTAATCTACGAAGAAAACGTTTAAAGGTTAACTATAATTTATTATTTCATTTCATACAGAGTTCAACAAAGCTCATATTGGGCTCTTTTCTAACTCACTATTAACTAAATTGGGGACATTAAGTCAAACCTGATGGGTTGTGCTAATTGTGCTATTTTTTGCCGTCCATGACTGTCTTTAGCATCTCTTTCCAGAGATAATCTCAAGAGGAAAGAGACAAATGCCTTGGTATCCCTTTAGCACAGCATTTTCTGCAGTAGGGTCATAGGTTAAGAGCAGTGGAATGGTTGGTGGAAATTGTCAGAGTGAGGGGTCTCTCTGCATCAGCATAGTCTTCGATCTAAAGAAGCCATTTCCTGTAGCTTCTTGTCAGCTCCGTGCTTCCAGGTAGCTCTTGTGGTTAGGGGCCCTAACAAAACCTGGATTCATTATTCATACCAGGTCAACAGGTTGACAGTGCAGATGAAAGAACATTGATTCATGGAAACGCATAGGAGGAACCTACAGTATAGGGCACTTGGATGAGGCTGTACCTTCTATTGACCAACCAATAACTTTGTCTGAAACAGGTTGGATGTGGTAAACTGAAAATTCAGCACATAGAGATCATTTATGTGTAGATAACTATGGTTATAGCTTTGTGGATCATTATTTCAGCTAAATGTGATCTCATTCTAATATCGTGTTTTATGATTTACACACATTTATTGTCAACGATTTTGAGGGTATTGCTCACTGTACAGTAGGTTGACCAATGTTCTGAATTCAGAAATAGCCTTTGTTTCACCTTATCGCCTTACTCACTCACACATCCTAACGGACCACATCTCATGTCATCCATCCAGTTCCATCCAAAATCATATTCCTGCACAACGCCGAGCCACAGCACCACTGGTGTTTCCCCTTTAAGGTGGACGGGAACCCTGAGCCATCCATCCGCTGGCTTTTCAACGGCTTTAACCTGACCGAGGGCCGTTACACCTACACACAGTTCATTCCCGACTCGGACGACGGCTCTGTGAAGCACGGTTGTCTATTTCTCAACAAGCCCACCCACCTGAACAACGGCCTCTACACCATCATCGTGGGGAACAGACTGGGCGTGGACCAAGCCACGGCCACAGGGATGTTCATGGACAACCCCTTTGACCCCTTTGATCCTGAGGGCATCATCCCAGGTGATTGTCTGAAATTAAAGGTCATAGAATAATAATAATAATAATAATAATAGTAATTTAATAGGATCTCAATGATACTGACCCTCACTTTTCACCAACTTGTGTTATGTTAGATACAGTCTCATCTTGAATGTTCAGTATGTACTGTATACTTAGTCTAAATTTGTCATCCTCTCCTTTTCTTCATGTCAGTCCTTGAAGAAAGTGATCCAGGTAAACCTTTTGAATGTTATTTTGACAGTGATTATTACCTTGTAGAAACAGACAACTTTCTAAACTGTACCTAACGAGAACAAAAAATACTTACCACAGGCAGTGGAGTGTAAATTACCCAGGAGTTTGAAAAAAAAAATGATACACTGTGTCAGTGTCTTGCATACTTTATATGTGGTTATCAAGGTGATTTGTGAGTAACGATCCATCATTAATGATTCCTTTTCTGCTCCCTCCAGTTCCCACCAACAAATCTAATGAGGATGTCACTGAGAACACGGAGAGCAGAGTGTTTGGGGTGAGACACCATTCAATGAGCCTGAAACATAGTAATAATATAACATACAGTATGGAATGCGAATGTTTTAGCAAATTTCTGTTATGCTATGCTAAGCTATGTTGATGCTAATTATGTTTCTGTGCAGGTGTCGGTGGCAGTGGGCCTGGCTGTGTTTGCTTGCGCCTTCCTCCTCATTATGGTACTGGTCATCAACAAGTGCGGCCAGCAGTCCAAGTTTGGTATTCACCGTGAGTGACACACTCTACTATGCAATGTGTTTCAAATACCACAGTAGTGTCTGTCGGTTGTCATTTTGAACTAGGTATAGTCTCCTATACTCAGAGGGTAAGCAACACGTTACTTGGGATTTCATAGAAGACAGCTATGAAACAACCTGTGATGGGTTAGCTGTTCTCAAAATACCTCAGTTGTTAGAAAGTGAAGGGTTGAGACTGAATTCTTAAAAATAAAGGAGAGCCGCACACTCTAGGAGCTCAGATGCAAAAATATTTAATTTACCAACGTTTCGACAGGCAAGCTGTCTTCATCAGGGTACCCCCTCCTAGAGTGTGCGGCTCTCCTTTATTTTAAAGTTTTCTACTCCGCTAGCCAGCACCTCGCCTAAATAGGTGTGCGTTTCTTTTTCTTCTAGATTGAGACTGAATTCTGACATTTCCCTGTCTGGTTAATTTAATAAGAGACAACCCGAGGAGAATATGACACTTTGCCAACGGTAAAGACTTTGAAAACGCATTTCCATTCCAAACTGAAACAACCAAAAGCCAGCGACAATGCCAACTCATTTATTTCATTATCACTTTGGAATTGCCAATAGTTCCACAGCAAGCATTGTATTCCTTTCTAAAAGTAATTCACATGAGGCCTGGCAAAATAGGGTTTCCGCCAGGCTGTAACTTTGCACACTGTCAGCCCAACAGCTCGGTTAGAGTGCCTTAATTACAGCAGTGAACGGCGTCAGGAGCCCCTAGCAGCAGCGTGGGCCATTAAAGAAGACTGATGGAGACCAGCTACTGTAGGCGTGATAGGTCCTCTCGGACCCCCCCAGAAAGTGCCTAAGTGGGCCTGATTGCCTAAGTGGGCCCCCTCCTGGCCAACTCGTTTCCCCTCGCTTGCTGCCATCCACCATTTTCTATCAGGGGCTCTGGGGGTTCTGTGGTTTTCTCGTTGAGTGGGTTTTACGATTTTTAATACTCTCTGCAGAAAATACAGTAGTTGCTTACTGCTCCGACGTCCACTTCCAACATTTTCTTTGTTACTGAACAATGCATCCATAAATTGCTGAAAAATAAATGGATGTAATACATTCAGGTCTCTCTCTCTCTCTCTCTCTCTCTCTCTCTCTCTCTCTCTCTCTCTCTCTCTCTCTCTCTCTCTCTCTCTCTTTCTCTCTCTCTCTCTCTCTCTCTCTCTCTCTCTCTCTCTCTCTCTCTCTCTCTCTCTCTCTCTCTCTCTCTCTCTCTCTCTCTCTCTCTCTCTCTCTCTCTCTCTCTCTCTCTCTCTCTCCAGGTTCATCTGTCTTGGGAACAGAGGAGGATCTTGCTGTGTCACTGCGTTTCCTGAACTTTGGGGCCAGCCCTCCTTCCTCTGACGACTCTGGCATGTCCAGCTTTGTGGAGAACCCCCAGTACTTCTGTGGCATCTTCAAAGACAAAGACATGTGTGAGTGGAATCGGAATACAACTAGGGAGTGGATACGTGCTAACTTCATTATGATTGCATTTAATATCTACCATGTTTTCCCCTAGATAAAGTTGGTAATGCAGTGATCTTACAATGTTTCATAAGGCCCAATGTTAAAAGCCTTTCTCTTTGTATGTACAGGTGTGCAGCACATCAAAAGACAGGATGTAGTTCTGAAGTGGGAATTGGGTGAGGGGGCGTTTGGCAAAGTCTACCTGGCAGAGTGTGCCAACCTCAGTCCGGACAGTGACAAAATGCTGGTGGCCATAAAGGTATGCATGAGTCTTCCATCCATGGCCACACTTTCAGAGGTGCATTACATGAAGTTTAGACCTCCTAAACATGATGATGTCATATCCTCCCGTGACTGTGTTTCTCTGTGGTCAGACTCTGAAGGATGCCAATGAGTCGACCCGGCAGGACTTCCAGAGAGAGGCTGAGCTGCTCACAGTGCTCCAGCACCAGAACATTGTTCGCTTCTATGGAGTGTGTACAGACGGAGAGCCACTGGCGATGGTGTTTGAATACATGAGACATGGAGACCTCAACCGCTTCCTCAGGTATGGAAAAGAAACAGAACCTCCTACTTAAATCCCCACAGGGATAACCCCATGCTAACCTTCCCCTGTTAACTGCTTACTAATTAGCTTCAGCATGGTAACTATTTCGAAGCCGAGGGTTTTGTTCTGACATCTCTGCAACGTTGTGTCCACTGCTCTTCAGCAAAACCACTTAATTGACCTTGATGAACCACACAAATGCAACTGATTCTATGCCAAGCCACACTTGTAGACTCCACTGCTCTACCCTGTTGTGTTCCCAAGACAACAACCCACTTGGGTTGGACCACATGGACCAACAATGTGTTGCAGTGGTTAAGGACACTTAGTTTTGGAAGTACCAAATCATTTCTGTGATCTGGGATGACTGAATATGTGATTTTAGATGCATTTCGGATATCATATCATTGAAGATATCCACGTCAACCGCAGAACGTCTCGTAGCCTGTCTACACTCTGAAGTTCTAAAGACAAGGCTGGTCCAACATGGATGCAGGAGAGACGTTCACTGAGCGCTCAGACAGAGCACCACGTTGATACTGTAGATGGGACGTACTCTGAGACACCCTTGAAACAGACATCGACAGTGTATGTCTGCCACTGCCAGGTGTCCAGTGGGGCCAGACTGGGAATGGAGACTAGATGCGCACACAGACACAGCACACACTATCCAGATTCATGGATAGATGGAAATCACATTTCCAAGCAGACAGAATGGATGTGTGTCTCTTGGCCTATGAGGCAGCTGCTCGTCTACCCTACCACCTGCCTGTTAAACTAATAGTGATAGAATAGATAACTTCCTGCAAATGACACATTTCTATTAGGATTGATGGACACATCGAGGAGCTTATTGGGAGTGAGCTACAAGTCAGAGTGGGTGGGGTGGATGCCATATTGAGAGAAACTGTGGAACGTTTGAAGCGTAAGGCTATCATGCATCTCGGAATCAAATTATTCCAAATGAATGCAAGGCGTATAACAAGCCTTATGTTTCCTATTAACCATCTTGTTAAGTTGTTTTGTTATGGCTTGGTCTCGAGCTGACCGCCTCTATTACACTTAAAAGATCTTGTATACATCCAACATGTTCCATCTGCAGATTGCATGCAGTAATCATCCATCTGTATGTTGATATTGCATCACTAGGTTGGTGCAAAAGTTCATGCGTCGAAGCACCAATCAGAAGCCTAAATTAATCTGGGAGAACTGGGCCCATATCACAAAGTCTCAGATTAGGAGCGCTGATCCAGGATCAGGTCTTCCGGTCCATATATTCATTATGATCTAAAAGGCTATGTGATCCTATATAAACACTACTCTGAGACTCTGTGAATACGGGTCCCGATGGATGTCAGCCAAAGTATGTCACACGCCGTTCACCAAAAAGCCTGTAAAACTCGAAAGGTCGTGACCTCTCCTCCCCGTGTCCTCCAGGGCGCACGGTCCAGATGCCCATATCCTGGAGGAGGTGAAGATGCCCCCGTTGGGCCAGCTCACTCTTCCCCAGATGCTGCACATCGCCGCCCAGATCGCTTCGGGCATGGTTTACCTGGCCTCCCTTCACTTCGTGCACCGGGACCTGGCCACACGCAACTGCCTGGTGGGAGATATGGGAGAGGGTCTGATGGTCAAGATAGGAGACTTTGGCATGTCCCGGGACATCTACAGCACAGACTACTACAGGGTAAAGGTGGAAGTAGTGAAATACTTTTTTAGGGTGGGGATTTGTCATCTAACACGTCATTGTCACGTAACATTTCACAAAAGAGTATATCCAACTCTATGTACAAAAAAATACATATTGATATTTTCAATGTATAGGCTTATCACATACTGTATGAAGTAGCATGGTACATCTCAGTTGTCATATGAATTATAATTCTATGAATGTACAATTGAATGACCATTGACCTCACTCCTGTCAGGTGGGTGGGCGCACGATGCTTCCTATTCGCTGGATGCCCCCGGAGAGCATCATGTACAGGAAGTTCACCACGGAGAGTGATATCTGGAGCTTTGGAGTGGTCCTCTGGGAGATCTTCACCTATGGGAAACAGCCCTGGTACCAGCTCTCCAACAGTGAGGTAAGGAACTGGGCACTAGGTAGGAAGCAACATGGGGTGGAAGGTTGCCTAGTGGTTAGAGAATTGGGCCAGTAACTGAAAGAATGGCGGTTCGAGTCCCTGAGCTGACAAGGTGAAGAATCTGTTGATGATCCATTGAGCAACGCTCATTTCTCCAGGTGCTGTTCATAATTGCAGACTCTGGCCATGACCCTACTCTCTGATGGTGTCTCAGGGAGAGTGGGATATGCAAAAACACATTTCCAATTCACTTGTGAAATAGGACAAATATAAGCACCTACCTTTTTTTTGTGAAAGGGGCATCTTTGTATTGGTGATCAAAACCTTCTAAATTCATAGTAATAATGAAGTAGCTATAACTCTGATATCTAGTTGAGTTGAGTAATGGAACAGTGTCCAGGCAAAGTGTAAATACGCTACCACATCATCATTCAGCCAGTGGATAGAGGGGGAAGTGTTTGATCATAGAAGGAGACTAGAGCACTAGGATTTCCCGTCTGCTATACAGCCAATCAATGACTTCATAGTAATCATGGCGGGCCCAGTCCAACCCTTTTAGGTTGCACCCCAAGAAGTGGAATCTGTCCTGACCGCAACACACCATTATGGACTAGAACCCTCTTTCCTTTCAAGTGGAGGGTAGATCAATTTTCCCGTCTACTCAATTCTAATCTCATTGGCTCTCATCTTTGCCCAGGGCCAATGACGTTTAACCTTGTTAACCTAATCCTTCCCCGCCAATGATGGACATGTGTAATTATCATGTCGTCTAATTAGGGAAGGCAGGGATAAATCATCCCAAACACTCCATCTAGGTCTGAGATAAGGAGACGGGCGGCCATCTTGGAAAGTCACTATACATTTTTGTTCACTTATGAAGATGCACACAATGTTCTGAGAACCTTATGTTTCTTAGAGCTCGGTAAGAGTGTGGTTGTCCTATGGTTATTATGCATACAACCTTTCCACAACTTTCTGGGAATGGTGCAGGATAGTTGCTTTGAAACATTCTCAGCACTTTTAAGAAACTTTACAAAAAAACATTATTTTCTTGGTATTTCATTACTTTAACAGAACATTTCGTAAAAGTTATAAACTAAAATGACAAAAATGTACAGCTTTGTATAAGTAAAAAAACATGGCATGCTAGCTCCATCCTGGTAGTGCAGTGGACAAATTCCATGGCTGAAGAACAGAAGATCATAGGTTTGAATCTCACTGACGCTGTGCCACAATAAAAAAATACATGTGTTTTTACATGATTAATGCCTAAGAAAATTCATTTCCACGAGTCCTATCTGTGCTTGGAGTTTCAAAACAATGATTCTAAGCTAGCAGTGGTATTGAAACTGCTATTTAATTACCTTCAAATAACCTATAATTTCCGTTCTGAGAATGTTAATAAAACCTCAGAGGAAAACCTTCAGGGAACTATAGTAAAACGTTTTCAGAACCTAAAAATATCAGGCAAAATTATCACTTCAAATCTAATAACGTTTAAAAAACGTTCTGCTTTACTGGTCAGGAAATGTATGGCTTCGTTCCCAGGACCAATGGGAAACCAAAAATGTACGTTCCCAAAACTTCCAAGGACCCAAATGTGCTAGCTGGGCATTATAGTATCATGAGGTTTAGTGCTGACAGGTCTCTTCAGTTCATTGGATTAGGTTAGGGATATTGAACTCTTTAAAAGGGTTAAGTTGCTGGCTCTTTGTGTGATGTGGGGCCAAGGGCAGTCCTTGAATGGGAATAGGCATAGTGCAATTCAGTTCTTGACAGTGATAAATGCACCGAGCCATGCCAAGTGTAAGAATGTGTAAATTTGACAATTTGACAAGAATGTGTCAATTTGACATTTTTCTGATGAATACCATTCCATTGTTTTGAAAGATCACCAGCTTATTAGAGGCAACATCTTTGGTTCTCACAGAACGTTCTCCAGAATTGTGCAGAAGTTGTCGACTCATCTTGACAACTCCACTTATTGTTCTTACCCAAGTGTCTAATTAATGAAAAGTATTCATTATTAATGAAAAGTGACAATCATGAAAACATTCAAACCATGCGGTAATAGCCCCAAATAAAGAGGCATTGCAAAAACCTGGAGTTACTGTAGCTAGCAGACCTTTTAATTCTAACCCCCTCCCTCTGCCTCTATTTGCACCCCCACAGGCTATCGAGTGCATTACACAGGGCCGGGAGCTGGAGAGACCACGCACTTGCCCCAAAGAGGTACACGGCCTGATGCAGGGTTGCTGGCAAAGGGAACCCCAGCAGAGGCTGGTCATCAAGGACATCCACAGCCGCCTCCTTGCCCTTGTCAAGAGCCCCCCTATCTACCTGGACATCCTGGGGTAGAGGCTTGGAGGTCTGGGGCTGGGGCAGTGTCCAGGCAAGGGGAAGTAGGGGAACTTACGGTCAGGGATGATGGGTATTGGGAAGGGGTGGGAGTTAGGTAAAGGACTGTGCGATGGCAATCCTGAACCTAAGCATTGCAGTCATTTACCCCTATGTGTCTTAAACACACCGACACACCCTCTGATTGCATATTTGCTCAGGTCAGACAGACTTAGCTAGGATCTGGTCTGATAAGGACCATTGTGTTGGAAAGGGAGTAGGGTGAAGTTGCTCCTAGGTGCTGATATTGGGTATTTTTGGGCCACTAATGGTTACAGATAGGATTGGGGGAGGGGAAGCTGATCCCAGATCTGTGCCTCAGAGAAACTTTACCCTGAAGCGATGGGAAGACTATGAAGATGGGGGTTACTTCCTACTTCCTGGTCACTGTTTCTTAACCCTAAAGCTGGACATACTGTACGGACACTGGCAACATCCATGCTGCTTCAGCTTTGCCTACTACCCCAGCTCGCCTCGTCTCATGACGACCCAGCCCTAACTCCGTGTGCCGCTGACTGGGAGCGGGAGGAAAAGGATGAGCCAGCGATGACCTGTCAAGTGTTTACTGTGAGTGTTTTATTGTGTGACTGAATGGGTGTTGTCCTGATGAAGGGTTTTGCATGATTGGAGGAATGCAGACTATACAGTGCCTTTGGGAATGTTTTCAGACCTCTTGACTTTTTCCACATTTTGTTACGTTACAGCCTTACTCTAAAATTGATTAAATAATTTCCCCCCTCATCAATCTACACACAATAGCCCATAATGACAAAGCAAAAATAGTTTAACATTTTTCTTCTGCAAATTTATTACAAATAAAAAACTGTAATAAACATTTGCATAAGTATACAGACTCTTTACTCAGTACTTTGTTGAAGCACCTTTGGCAGCAATTACAGCATTGAGTCTTCTTTAGTGTGATGCTACAAGCATGGCACACCTGTATTTGGGGAGTTTCTCCCATTCTTCTTTGCAGATCCTCTCAAGCTTTGTCAGGTTGGATGGGGAGCATTGCTGCACGGCTATTTTCAGGTCTCTCCAGAGATGTTCGATTGGGTTCAAGTCCGGGCTCACAAGGACATTCAGAGACTTGTTCCGAAGCCACTTCTGCGTTGTCTTGGCTGTGTGCTTAGGGTTGTTGTCCTGTTGGAAGGTGAACCTTCGCTCCAGTCTGAGGTCCTGAGCGCTCTGGAGCAGGTTTTCATCAAGGATCCCATTGTACTTTGCTCCGTTCATCTTTGCCTCGATCCTGACTAGTCTCCCAGTCCCTGCCACTGAAAAACATCCCCACAGCAGGATACTGCCACCACCAACATGCTTCACCATAGGAATGGTGCCAGGTTTCCTCCATATGTGACGCTTGGCATTCAGGCCAAAGAGTTCAATCTTGGTTTCATCTGACCAGATAATCTTGTTTGTCATGTTCTGAGAGTCCTTTAGGTGCCTTTTGCAAACTCCAAGGGGGCTGTCATGTGCCTTTTACTGAGGAGTGGCTTCCTACTGTCCACTCTACCATAAAGGCCTGATTGGTGGAGTGCTGCAGAGATGGTTGTCCTTTTGGAAGTTTCTCCCATCTCCACAGAAGAACTCTTGAGGTCTGTCAGAGTGACCATTGGGTTCTTGGTCACCTCCCTGACCAAGGCCCTTCTCCCTCGATTGCTCAGTTTGGCCGGACGGCCAGCTCTAGGAAGAGTCTTGGTGGTTCCAAACTTCTTCCATTTAAGAATGATGGAGGCCACTGTGTTTTTAGGGACCTCCAAATGTGTAGAAATGTTTTGGTACCCTTCCCCAGATCTGTGCCTCAACAAAATCCTGTCTCTGAGTTCTACGGACAATTCCTTCAACTTCATGGCTTGGTTTTTGCTCTGACATGCATTGTCAACTGTGGGACCTTATATAGACAGGTGTGTGCCTTTCCAAATCATGTCCAATCAATTTAATTTACCACAGGTGGACTCCAATCAAGTTGTAGAAACATCTCAAGAATGTTCAATGGAAACCGGATGCACCTGAGCTCAATTTCGAGTCTCATAGCAAAGGACCTGAATATTTACGTAAAAACAGGCATTTCTGTTTTTATATTTTAATACATTTGCTAAAATGTAGAAAAGAAAAAAAAAAGTGCTTTGTCATTGTGGGGTATTGTGTGTAGACTGCTGAGGATTTTTATTTATTTAATCCATTTTAGAATAAGGCTGTAATGTAACAAAATGTGGAAAAAGTCAAGGGGTCTGAATACTTTCTGGGATTTACTGTTGCCTGGGAACATGGGAAGTTGAATTACTTTAGTGAAGTTTAAGGGGCTCAGTGATTTTCAAGCCCAAGCATACTTTTCATAGGTGAAATTTCAAACATCTACAATTTTGATAATAACAGCTTTACCATTATGTTCAAGATGTATTGGAACAGTGAGACGCCATCTTTCCATTTTCAAGCTGTGTGATATAATCAGCAGGAGTGAAAATATAGAGAAACCTATTGTGCCAAGTCAATTGCACTAATCAGAAAGCTTTCTATTGTTAGGCAGTTATATCAGATCCTTCATTTTTCATATGCATAGCCCAGACCATAGTAAAGAAACTGCATACAAAGTTTGTGTTCTTCATGGCTATCACTTGCAGTGCATTGGGATATCAATTATCAATTAGCATTTTGGAATATGAACTAACAGTAAATGGTCATTAAGGGAGATGCTCCTTATCAATATAATCATCTGGATTGAAAATGTCTGAATACAGTAATGTGTGTGTGTGTGTGTGTGTGTGTGTGTGTGTGTGTGTGTGTGTGTGTGTGTGTGTGTGTGTGTGTGTGTGTGTGTGTGTGTGTGTGTGCAATGGTAAGTTTTACCAGACGTCGTCTACTGTTGATATTGTTCACTACAGTTGTTTATAGCTAATGGAATACAGTACAATGTTTTGCCTTTCTCCGCCTACTCATTCTAATCCGAATGTACATCATTATATTTACAAACATTTTAGTAGAGTTGTACAGTTATTCTTTTGACTTATTCATTATTTATCTAATGTATTACTCTGTTTAAAATGTTTTACTGTATATGAAATCATTTTCTGTCAGAGGACAAAACAATGACGACTAATTGTAAAATAGGAATATTTTTGAAAAAACAGCGTGGGAACTTCTATTAAAGGCCAGGAAGGTGTTTTTCCTGACATACAATTCTTACTTTTTTTTTGCTTTTAAATACTGTATAATGATTTCTCTGTCCAAGGCCAGTGAGTATACTCCAAATACAAAAATGTGTATGCAGTGCAAGACTATAGCTCATAGGTTCAGGTACAGATACATAGCTTTCATAGGAAATAGCCATGTTAACATGCCTCATAGTGACCCCAAAGCATTTAACATCAGCCTTTAACATCAAAGCTAGCTGCTGAAATCCAGTAAGGGACAAGATGGTTGAGAGAGATACAGTGAAATGGTTTCACATGTAACAGATGGATAACAATGATCGAAACTTCAGGAGGAGAGTGACAGATGGAATTGAAATAGAGACCGTGACACAACAAGGTCTACTTTCCCTTTTAACCTTTCACCTTGAAAATAAAAGCAGACATTTTACAAGACTAGTAAAACAATTTGGACGCCTTTGAATGTGAATATGTACATATACTTTATTGATGTAAAAAAAAATGGTAATGTTCAAATATTGTCACCCCAACACTTTGTATATCGTCTGCCCATGAATAAAACAACCATTTGGTTCAAGGATCTCAGTTTCCAATTGTCTACCATCTTACAGTACATGTTTTTATAATATTTCGGAGGATGAACAAATACAGACTAATTGTACCTAAACGTTTTAGCCTGCAAAAGCACCTTTCATACACAGCAGTACTTTTTCACTGGAAGTCTCACCAGACACATCAGTTACTGGAAGAATAAAGTTTTATATGACCTTAGGTTACCCCCCCCAAAACAAACAAGCACACTTTGGATATATTACAGCAGCCTCTCTTCACCTCACACTTTTTTTTCTCCCTCCCTTTTCTCCATATCCACTCCCTTAGGAGGGCTAATGGGTTGTGAGTAATGTTATATCGCTGGCTCTCTCCCTCTCTTTAGTGTATTGGAAATGAAAACACTTGTTAGGCTCATGCTGCACCACTGTTTCCTATGACGTCTTACAGGCAGAGACGGGACTATACCTTCAACCCCCTATAGAGATATACTTTCCACTGCCCATCTCCTTCCAGGACTAGGGCCAAGCGAGTCTCCCTCATTATCACTCCTCCTTTTTAATAAGATACCCTAATACACACTCTTCCCCAAGGCACAGAGAGCCTCTATTCCCCATCTGAAGTTTAGAGAGCAATATGACAGCATCTTCACCATTGACTGAGAGAGAAAAACATTACCTAAAATTGCCTCAAAACAAGATAAGCAGTGTTTTTTGTTGTATGTTATCGCAATTTGGTAGATTCTGTCAAAATAACTATCTTTTCCACTCTTGTAGATGGGGTGGGCTACATACTGTTGGCTACAAGGCAAAAAAATAAGCCTTGTTCAATCATGCCCCCTACTGCTCACATTCATACATACACCAATACTTGGTTCCCTCTTGCAGTAGAACATTGGTTGTTTTACAGTAGATCATTGCTCAGTGAAAGGTTGTCATCTAGTGTATTGGAAAGTAACTGCAGTCCTCCCCTATACGATCCAACATTTCAACTGATACAGTTGTTATACACAGTCGACAGACAAACACATTAATGCTGTCAAATATGTGGTAAGTAATTTTTATTAGAGAAATGATTCCAGTGATCAATACACTCTAATAAGGCAGCATTGACACAATTTTAGTAAGAAGATAGCAAACAATGACATTTTTTTTCTCTTCAGTTTTTTCCCCAGGAACTATATTCATTTCTCCACACAAAACACAGCATATATACTAAATTAAAATAAAAGTTGAATTAAAGGTAGTATGAAAGGAAAATAGGCACAGACATTCATTCAAACCGCTTCTTCCCTCTTTGCTAAAACCGAGCACTCTTCAGGAGTCACTGGAAGTTCCTTGGTGTGTGGCTTGTTGTGTCATCCAACCAAATCTTTGCATAGCTTCCTATTTTACTTACTGTAACATGCCATTCAATATGAACACACTTTGGGAATCATCATATTAGCTTCATGAAAGGGATCGACGTGAACAAACAGACGCATTTGAACTAAATAGGTCATCACTTTTTTCCCCAGCGATAATCTAGTTTGAACGAAAGTAGATTTCAATGACAAAAGCATAACAGAATGTTTAGAAATGTAGTTGAACATTCAAATATTCAACAACTTAAAGGACAATAGGTTATATGCGCCAACTGCAGGTATATCAGCACTACAATATGTCAATTCAGATACAGTTATGGTCGATATGGTCGGCCACACGCTAGTCACGACCCACTTCCAAGAAACAAGTTGTAAGACGATGAAAGCACCATACCAAAATCAATAGTGGAAAACTGAGTGGTATAATGATGATGAAAAGGGCAAATATATAGGTCTCTCTGTGTTCAATACACTAACCCTCAAAACAAAAATTGGTTTTCAAACAATAGGGCTCTCGTTGGAGTAACATTAAGTGTGTGTATGTGTGTTTGCCTATACTGCCTGTACACTCTGCTCGACCTGCAACAAAGTCCATTTCCCTCACTGACACAATATCACTTTCTATTCCCTCATAACCACCCAAAGCCTTTAAGGGAGACTTGGGTTGGTTGTCACACGTTTTACTCTGGTGTGTATTTCTCAGCACCAGTATATATAACAAGACTCTTTTCAACATTAACAGAAAGACCAAGGTCTTGGGTTGAAATAGGGATCCTATTAGTATGTCTTATTCCAACAAGAAGTAATAAGCCATCAAACACACTCTGTCCACTTGTGACAACCAGCCCCATCGCAGGGTTGGTTGTCACACAGTATAAGGTTCACAGGAGGTTGGTGGCACCTTAATTGGGGAGGACGGGCTCGTGGTAATGGCTGAAGTGGAATCAGTGGAATAATATCAAACAAATGGTTTCCATGTGGTTGATGCCATTCCATTCGCTCTGTTTCAGCCATTACTATGCGCCGTTCTCCCCTAGGCAGTCTCCACTGATGGGGTTGGTTGTCACAATGTTGGCTAGTAGTTTATTCCTTTTGTAAAAGGAAATCAAGCAATATAGTTAACAGCGTCTTAGAAATAGCCTTTCTTTTATCAAATGATATTCCTAACAAAATGCAGGATAACATATGACATTTTGAGTCAATTTGTGTGTGCGTGTATTGCACACACATGTGTACATTTGTCGGTGTGACAGAAAAAATATGTTTGGGAGAGAAAGGCAACAAACCCAGATAGCAGAGAAACCTTTAGCCAATGGATGTACACATGATGAATGGGGAAGATGCAGTTTAGACATCGTTTGCTAATTGGCAAGACGTCTCACAGATGTTTTTAGAATACTTCCACTTTAAATTCTACAGTTCTACATAGTATATATGTCGGCCAGGCATCAAGACTCTATTCTGATGTCTCGGCGACATCTTCCCAATGTGCTAACGCTCTCCACCCTACATATATTATTCCCAACACATTTTGATATGGTGGGAAGGAAGGTTTACAGCAAAAGAACCCAATGCTAATTAAGATGCTAGTTACCACATGACTTGACCTAGGAACTCAGAAATAGGTTTGGAATGTAGCTCTCCCTATAATATCCTTTTACATGTATACTTCCATAATTCAAACATTATATATTTTTTTAAATTCCGAAATCTTAAAAAAAAAAAAAAAACGTTCACCTATGAATTAAAAAAAGAATAAATGTTTTGTTAAGATGACATGAATCGACCAGGTGGATTAGTTCTTTCAAAGAATTCACACATTTTAATCTTAAAATTATAACACAGCGCCCTCTAGTTTGGAAGTTATAAGCACTGTGAAAACCAACCCTGGTCTCCCCTACATACTGAATACAGAGCTACATGATAAAATAATGACGTGTGTTAGGTCTAGTGTGGTAAATGTAAGTGCTATTATGTCAAGAAATGATCATATGATGTTGGGGATGTTATTAATAATTTTTCCTAATCTATAATATTTACAAAAATAATCATGCAAATATACAGGTAATGCCCAAAATAAAGGAAACACTTCAGTAAACTAGGGATACAAAGTATATTGAAAGCATGTGCTTCCACACAGGTGTGGTTCCTGAGTTAATTAAGCAATTAACATCCCATCATGCTCAGGGTCATGTATAAAAATGCCCTATTGCCCATTATTTTGGCTACCATGGCTAGAAGAGATCTCAGTGACTTTGAAAGAGGGGTCTCAAAGGAGCATAGGGTGCTTAAAGGGTGTGTGTATCTCTTAGTCACCACATTTCAACCCAATTGAACACTTATGGGAGAATCTGGAGGGGCGCCTGAGACAGCATTTTCCACCCCATCAATTTAACACCAAATTATGAAATTTCTCGTGGAAGAATGGTGTCGCATCCCTCCAACAGAGTTCCAGACACTTGTAGAACCTATGCCAAGGCATAGAAGCTGTTCTGGCTCGTGATGGCCCAACACCCTATTAAGACATTTTATGTTGGTGTTTCCTTTATTTTGGCAGTTACCTGTACATATGCACTACGCTTTACAACTGAACAGAAACAGTAAGTGCTGTTATATATACTACAAGGATTAAATACTCAAGAGATACCACACTCTTTTTCAAGGATACATGTAAACAATAGCTACTGACAATGTTATATCAGCATGGGGTGAGTGGTATATTGGTTTGCCATAAACTTGCAATGACCACCCCGATACCACATGAATACGACAGTGCCAAGACTCTTTGACCTTCACTGACCACATCCACATGCCTGGGAGATGAGGAGACATCACTCATTCAGTTCTGTTGTGCACCATCATCTAAGATTTCTTCCATCAGATAGCTGTTATAAACAAGATCATTTGGTATGTCCTATCGATGTTACGATGATGGGTATGTTTTAGAGAGAATTTCAGTAATTCCCTGACATTCAAACAGCACGTAGTGTTTCAAAAAATTTATCCAATGACCATTAATGTATGTTGTAGATGTAACAAATAAGTCCAAAGAACAATTAAAGTGACTGAGCATTCACAGGAACACAAACTGCAAAGAACCATGGAGTTTCCATGGAAACGTACCTCTGTAAAATGGCACCTGTCTTTTAATCATAGACATGGTACAGTGCTGTATCTTTCAGGTACACACTTAGAAAAAAGGGTTTCAAAAGGGTTCTTTGGCTGTCCCCATAGGAGAAACCTTTTTTGGTTCCAGATAGAAATATTTTGGGTTCCATGTAGAACCCTCTGTGAAAAGGGTTCTACAAGTAACTCAAAAGGGTTCTACCTGGAACCAAAAAAGGGTTCTTTAAAGGGTTCTCCTACGAGGACAGCCGAAGAACCCTTTTAGGTTCTAGATAGCACCTTTTTTTCTGAGAGTGTAGACGTTTAGAGCAGGCAATCTAAGAGAGCACTACACTGGTCTGTACATTTATTCAAGTCATAGTGGAGATTTAAATGAGATGGTTTTTGAATATTAAAACAAAATGGTGGAATCCTACTAAGTAGTCCAGTTAGTGATGAGAATCATGTAATGGATAGTCATACTTTATATTAAATATGGGTTTTGAGATGTTCTAATAATGGCTTACAAATATATAGGACAATTGAAAAACAGTAGCTAAATACTTATATATTAATATGAAAATTCCCTGCAAATTTACAGTTAAAGATTTTTCCAGTTTGAGATTTACACAAACCAGAAATAATGTTACGGGTACTTAGGTAACATTTGGGTCACTATATATAAAAGAAGGCACTTTTATGTGTTGTTAGACATCACATATGCTTCATACAACCCAGATCCTTTCAAGAATAAGTGAAAAGAAGTTGGCATATGATACTTTAACTCAAAATACTTCCACAACTTTAAACAGTAAACAATGCTACTGAATAACTGAAAGGCTTCATAAAAATAGCTGGGTATTCGGCTTCAAAGTAAACAGTGAACACATTAATAAACTCCTAAACAAACCTTATAATGACGTTAGAATAAAAAACATTCTGTGATAATAATGCAATGGGTTTATACAAATACTACCTGGTTTTAAAAGGTAGAATACAACTTCTTATGGTTGTTATTTCCAAAGTTCGCGACTGGGAGAATAGTTTAGCCAACCCTTTTCATTTGAACATACTGGTTGGTCACTGGTTGTGGGGAGTGTCACTGTTGCTTGCGTTTCGCGGGTGGCATCAGTGGGTGGTTGGCACTGTGGTGGGGGTCCCACAGCAGAGGGGCACTGAAGATGCCAATGATGCCTAGGTTGAGGATGATGCCGAGGGCCAGTGCCCCCAGGGTACTCAGGAAGGAGGGTACGGCCGCCTGCGCAATGAGCCACGCCCTGCGTGAGGTCATATCTGCTAGCACCGCCTCCATCTGGAAGTGGGTACCCACCACGGCACAGATGTGGAAAAGCTGGTGACTGTGGCCTGAGAGAGGAGAGAGAGAAGGAGAGAGAGATCAATGAGAGAGAGAGAGTCATTAGAAATGCTTGAATTTGATCATACTGCAGTGAATAAGGATTTACCAGGATTGCTCAAATTGTCACTGTTCAAATATTTGCCTACAGTGCCATCACGGACACAGTAGAAAGGACACTGATATGCGACAACAATAACTGGCCACAGGCCAGACTAGCTAAAGCTTGATCAATAACTGATATAACCTCCCAATTCCGGCTGCCATGGTAACCGTGCGTGGACGTACCGAAGTAGTCGAAGCGCCCCGGGGCCAGCCTCTCTGGAAGGTGTGAGGCAAACAGGAAGCAGGTGAGGAAGGCGAAGAGGAGGTGGTAACAGTGACTGGGCAGGGCCTCACTGTGACAGCAGCTGCCACTGCAGCACAGCAGCAGCTACACACACACACACACACACACACACACACACACACACACATATACAAACCCACATAAGATCATTGGCACAAACAGCGGCCAAGGGATTAAAAGCTTTAACAGCATGTGGTCAAATCTTTATTTATTCTACACAAAATCAGTTTCTAAGTTAATGAGCCATAAGTCCTGGTCAATGTATTAAAGAGAGGCATTAATCGGATCTAAACTGTGACATAACAAACAGAATGCAACCCAATGACTGTACAAGCAGACTTTCTGTGAACTCTGTCTACACTTTCTCAAAATACACTCACTCTGTAAAATAGAGGGATGTTGTCAAAGATGAATGGAAAGACAAATGCCCCTGTACGGAGAACTTTACTGCGGTGTGGAAACTGCATCTCCAGGAATCTATAAACAAATAAAAACAGAGTGAGGAAAGTTACAATGGTTTCAACGACGAGGAGAGGGATGCATCACGGGTAGGATACCGTATTGGCTGCCTACCTAGAATAGCAGGACAGGCTGGTGCAGAATAGTGTGTTGCAGATGGCAATGGGCACAAAGTGTTGATGCAGCCAGCTGTTGACCCAGCAGTCAGGCATCACATAGGAGCCATAGGTTATGGCACAACCTGGACACAAACACACAAAAACACTGAAAGGTTATTTTAAAAAACATACGATATCTGAAACTAAATCTACCATGCATTTACCTACCATACACTCACCAAGCACTTGAAATAATTATAAATTGCAATGATCATAATGTATCAATTAGGCTTTAATAACCTACTAATGAAACATTGGCCTTGGACTTGCTGTATATATGCTTCAACACCCGTTTTAATCCTAATGATGTACTTCCAATTAATCTAGAAGCTGTTTTAAATAAGCTTGCCTGCAGAACACCATCTACAGTAAACATTTGCAATTCTTATCCCAGAAACGTCTGGACATTTAGTGCTGGGTATGTTTCAGCAGTAAGGAGAATTGTGGTAGATCAAGGATCATATTGCAGGGGCCTCATATCCATTCATATGGATATGAAAAGGCACGTTTTCAAAGTAAGAGACAAGGTTTATGTTTGAAAGAGAGGGACAAGCCTATCACACACACCCATACAAGCAAACACACACCCAAGAAAAGCACACGTATTCACAAGCAGAATGCAAATACCCAAGTATGTGAATTGGTTGAGCAAGCACGTGGACACAGACATGAATCCATGGGAAATGTACATGTGAAGGTGTAGAACAGTGGTGTGCACACATCCATAAAAACTTTTCCCAGATGCTGGATCCGAGAGGAAAACATATGCTGATATTTTAATCTATGCTGCCTGTTGACCTAAATCTGACAGTGCAATCTGGTGCGACATGCTTTCTGTTTGTAAGTAGACCTGTATGGCTTCTCTATTGGATGAGCAACCCTCAGGCTGGATGTCTTAAACAAAAGACAAACATTATTCCAAGGTGAAAGAATTGTAAAAGAAAACAAACTCTGATTTCACTGTTGGTATTGAGCTGTCGAACGTGTTTACATACCGCTTTACTCAGCTCAATTGTATATACCGTATTCTATTCTACTGTATTTTAGTCAATGCCACTCCGACATTGCTCGTCCTAATTTTTGAAATATTTCTTAATTCCATTCTTTGACTTTTAGATTTGTGCGTGTTGTTGTGAATTGTTAGATACTACCGCACTGTTGGAGCTAGGAACACAAGCATTTCCCTACACCCGCAATAACATCTGCTAAATATGTGTATGTGACCGATAACATTTGATTTGATCTGATACTTGAACAAGACATGTATTATTATGAGGTTTTGTGGGTGAAAAAAACTTAATTACATTGAATCTGACAAGCCCAGACAGACCAGCACAGCAACACGACACACACAGCACCAAATCAAACATACACGAACAATGAAGTAACCACACAAACAATGGTTGCAAATGTGGGAAGAAGTATACAAAGTTCTAATCATGCAACTGATTGCCCAAGTTCGCCGAGACTTTTTGGAACTTGAAAGATTGCACGTGAACTTTACCCTGTGGGATTGCACCAGGTCGGATTAGTGGAAGCAGTAGCCTACTGTGAGAGTAGGCAGACGTGGTACTGGAGGAAATATAACCAGAAAAAATAACTAAAGGAAGTACTAATAGTCTAACTGTGAAGTGCAGACAGTCAGGCGTCATGCAGCGGGCCTTACCCAGGCTGTAGAGGCTGAGTGCGCCGTAGTCGAAGAAGTAGCAGATGTGGCGTGCCTCGGGGGACATGGTGCTGAATGTGTGTGCACAGCTGGAGGTGAATGGGTACACGCAGATCAGCAGCATGTACACCAGCAGCGGCCAGGTGTAGCTCTCTGACAGGAAGTTCAGTGTGGAGCACAGGACGCTGAAGCGCCACAGGAAGTACCTGGGAAATGAGACGCGTCGCAACACCGTCAGTTTCAATTCATATGAAATGGGGGAGTGATCGGAAGATTTGATACGAAGACAGGAAGACACTAATCTGATATGTATGCTTTCCAGTCTAAACCAGCCCTAATTGTTACAGAATACCTCCAGCTATCTATGGATCTGATCTCCTTGTCTACATTCAGAGTGTTTGCATTGGTGTACATACCATGTGGGCAGGAAGTGGGTCCAGATGTTGACTGTCTCATTGGTCATCTGGAAGGTGCTAAGGATGCAGTCCAGGGCGGAGCTTTGGGGGTGACGGTATCCCGAGATGATGCCATCCTCCCGGAACACCTGAAGGAAAAACACTGTGATACACAGTACATAGGCTACTATAGAGATTATCTAACAAACAACTGGAGGACATCAAGACCTGTCCTCCTAGTCTGGTACATCTGGGCCTGTATTTCAAAAAGTGTCTTCGAGTAGGAGTGTTGATTCATCTTAAGATAGCATTCATCTTAAGATAGCTAGGTGGGACAACCACATATCTCAGTCATAGTAGGTACATTTTTAGTAGCTTTCATCAAAGTCAGTGCAAGTAGGGGGAAAAAGTCAAGTGCGAGTTTCAGTTCACGAAAGGCAATCTTTATTTTATTTTTTTATTTACAAAAATGGGTTGAATATTCAGTCTGTGAAACCTCTGAAGGTTTGTGAAATGGTTGCGAAAGGTTTCTCTTTCAGTATGGTCACTCTTACCTTGGGGACTTGGTGGATGTCGAAGAGCTGGGGGAGTTTGATGCTAAGCATGTCTGTGGGCAGTCTGATGGCTCCCCTCCCTCTCTGGCAGGCCTCCCTGAGCCTGGCCCTGCATCCCCGGCAGAGGACACACCAGACTGGACAGTCAAACGCTGGGGCCTGGGCCCCCTCTCCAGGCCCTGGTTCCCATTGCATACAGCGGTCCCAACCCCAGCCTTGGCCCCAGCCCTGGGCCCAGCCCCCACCACCGCTGGCCACCCCACCCCCCCACCACAAAGGAAACACTGCAGAGAGAGAAAGGGAAGAAAATGGCTGTTAGATATAATGCTCTAGAAATTGTACTGACATACACTCAGATATATTGTGTGAGGACTGTTACATACCCATCAGAACGAGAAATGTGTTTACATATCACACATGACACATCCACCGTATGTGAATCGGTTGGGGAATAGTTCGCTCTGTTTCCACTTGATTTCAAATTACAAACCAATACAAAAACATTCCATAGAATTTTCTCGTGGTTCCATCAAAATGAGTATTCCTTCTTTTGTCATAATGTCCTTTTTGACTGGACTCAACAAAGTCTTCCATTGTGTCAACCTTCTCTAGACATCCCCAGACATGGACTCAGATTTAGACAGTGGTTAGCATTGTCACATTATGGTGGGCTGTTAGCTAACAAAGCTAGCATGACAATAACATGTTCCTGCTATGTAGTATTGAACAGAGGACTCCTTCTGTTCAGATAGCAAGGGAGATTGTCAATAAGAGCCTTTTGTTTATGAAGCCAGCAACCCACACCATGTTCAATATTGCAGGCATGCTGTGCTTGCCATTTATCAGCTGGCAAAAACACAAAAAACGCTTGTTGGTTTCATGCAAATCTGTCATCGTCTATTGAGAGTTTCTGTTGAGGAAGTTTCATTTTGCCCTACTTACTGATATTTACATCACTCATCATCTCTCACTGTCTCTATAACTGAAAGGTATTTCAGATACCCTTTATGGAAATACACTGAGAGTACATAATATTTGGAACACCTTCCTAATATTGACTTGCACCCTTTTGCCCTCAGAACAACCTCAACTTGTCAGGTTATGGACTCTACAAGGTTTTGAAAGCCTTCCACAGGGATGCTGGCCCATGTTGACTACAATGCTTCCCACAGTTGTGTCAAGTTGGCTGGATGTCCTTTGGGTCGTAGTCCATTCTTGATACACACGGGAAACTGTTGAGCGTGAAAAACCCAGCAGCAAATCGGTGCGCCTGGTACCTGCTACCACACCCTGTTCAAAAGCACTTAAATATTTTGTCTTGCCCATTAACCTCTGAATGGCACACATACACAATCCATGTCTCAATTGTCTTAATGCTTTAAAATCCTTCTTTAACCGGTCTCCTCCCCTTCATCTACACTGACTGAAGTGGATTTAACAAGTGACGTCAATAAGGGATCATAGCTTTCACTTGGATTCACCTGGTCAGTCTATGTCATGGAAAGAGCAGGTGTTCCTAATGTTTTGTACACAGTGCATAGCATATCAACGTGTGCAAACCACGATCAAAGCTTATTGTGAAATAGACACAAAGGACTTGGGTTGCAACGTCATACCGAATTCAATATAATATAATTCAAATTGAAGAGGCAGTAATTGCGAGCACGCTAGACTTTGAAGTGACTTGTGTGAATCTGTGCAGCCCAGCCTCACATTCAATTCGCGCATATATGTACAAAATGTATTTCAGCAGATTTCGTGCGTTTTTGTGCATTTTTGGGGTGGTTCAATTCGTTTGAAAATACACGAATTTCTGTGCTACTTAATTTGTGCGAAAATACACGAATTTCTGTGCTACTTAATTCGTGCGAAAAGACACGAATTTAACCAGTAGGCGACATAAGCCGTTGCAACAACCATAGACGCGATCGCCTGTATTTATTTATTTTACGTTATGAATATATAGATATTTTGTATTTTTTTTAACCATATAACCATAAGAGGTTATATATATATATTGTCTTTATTTAATCCCTATTAAAACATTGTGGTTTTATGCCTATATGTACTGTTTTCGATTTTTCTGAACAGACTTTTCAGTATAGAATGAATGTAAGCAATGCATGATGGTTAATGGTGTTTTCGGTTGTAGTTCCATGTATTTCTTAAAAAATAAACGTGTAAACCATTTTTATTGAACAGAATGTAACTGAAAATACAATGGCAGCCTTGCATTGTCCATCAATAACAAAACATTTTTTTTTCGTATAACATTTGGGGAAACGTATGCAGTCATTGTAGTCTTACATTTTGTTGGCCAACCAAAATTACCAAAACGTTAACCCGTAATAAGGCTAGGGTGGCTGAGTGTAAATATATGGCTCTGAGTGTAGCACCTTTTCACTAGAAACGTTCTTGTGTTCAAATTACCGTCAGTGCGAAATAGCTAGAAAGCTTTCGTATTTCCACTTGGCTACACCTACGGTTACGATAACGATAAATCAAGTGCAATACCTGCGTCGACCTGTGTCGAGCAGCAAAACACCGGAAAGCTTCTAGCCTACCGGAAAGTTACAAGAAGAACAAGAATAGTTACCTCATCCGGTCATGTGACACTTTGGATGCCCCCTAAAAGCAATTTCAACCGTTTTGAAAAATGACGCCTGGTAACCCCAAAAAAATACCAGGTGCACGAAAAGTTTGGACTTAGAATATTTTTTGAAAACCTCCATAAATCACTCAGGCCAGCACCCATTGATTTGGGGCGGTAGTATAGCGCTCCCAGAGCGGGTATGGAAGTCTGGATCCCCCCTAAAAGCATTTAAGGCTCTGTGTGTCTGTAAGCACCATACTTTTTCACTCCGTCCTTGCTGTGTGTGTGTGTGTGTGTGTGTGTGTGTGTGTGTGTGTGTGTGTGTGTGTGTGTGTGTGTGTGTGTGTGTGTGTGTGTGTGTGTGTGTGTGTGTGTGTGTGTGTGTGTGTGTGAGAGAGAGCTTTTCTTTGACATCTGTTTAGCGAAATTACTGATTTACAGTTCATGAGGGTTGACCGATTCACACATTTAAAGTTTTGGAAAGATCTGACCTTTTTAAACCTTCGAAACAGCACCTATGACCCCATTTTAAGGCACTTCCGGTTGGCACAGGAAGCTATAAGTAAATACATATCCTGATCGGGGTATGCTTTTACAGAATCCTGAGTTTTAAGTCTATACGTTAAGAACTGACTGATTTACACAGGGTTGAATGCACTATATATCACAAACTGCTGGTTGGGTATGGCAAAACACTTTTAGGGTGATTTAACCACTTCCGGTTGCTCCAGGAAGCTTAGAATCAACACAGGTAGACCTCATAGTGGCCTGATGAAATGTCATTGAAGACAGGTTCATAAGACATTCATAACCCACATAGGCTTCAGGTTGAATTTAGGGGTGCAGGCAATGTGTTCCTATGGGGTGAGATGTCATTGTAAACTGTTTGATGTAAACACCTTCTTTTAACTGTTAAGGGTTAATGCCACACGGTCAAGGTTAGGCTTGCACAGAGACCTTAGGAACGTTCCTGAGGTCAAATTGTGCTTCTAAACCTTAACAGTTCTCTCTCTGTCTCCCAAAAGCAAAAGACTTGAAATGTAGGTCAAGGGTCATCTTCTTGTCACTGTCGCTGCGCTCAGACCGAGCAAGCTACGGTCAAGCGGGGCATCTCGTTGAACTCGGCACGGCTATGGTGATGTCATTTTTAGTGGTAATTTCAGAATGCTATTTTGGTGGTTTTTCACTGTTGAAACATATTGCAAATGCACAAAAGTCAACTAGCAAGTCAGTGTCCATCAGCCAATTAGATATTTTCAGACACCAAACTGATACCATCTGACTCCAAACTCACTTTTTCCAACTCGTTTAGAAGCCAACTATCACATATTTCATAACAGGCCCAAAATTCACAGCGCCTTCCATTTAAACCATAATAAAACAAATAATAGGTAGTTATGTTCTAGCTGCGGGTCCAGTTTTCACATTATGTTTAGCCCTATGTGAGGCGACCTCGAATCCCAAGTTTCGGCTCGATAGGTCATTCGGTGCCCGAGCAAAACCTTAATTGGTGCTGAAATTCCACTTTTTTCCATGCCTTGCTACGGGGTCCTTGAAGGAGCTATCGGACAGAAATGTCGGGGTCCGTCTCTATGGGCCGAGCCGGTTTCAATGCACCTAGTCGTGCAACTCTGGGACTTTTCTAAATGTCACCATTTTGTAATGCTCAAAATGAATTGAAGTCAATGCAAATGCACCGAGGCTTTTTATCGGTCCGAGAACCTTCTAGAGCCACATAACTCACCGTGCTTAATCGACCTGAGCTCTAGAACAGGTTTGTAAAGTTTCAGAACTCTAGGTCTGACGGTTCTTTAAAAGTTCAAACAAAAGTAACTATTGCAGGCACTGTCTGCCTCTAAGCCCCTCAGTGTGTCACTCCATCCTTTCTGTGTGGGTGTGTAAATTTTCCTTGAAATCTGATGGGATAAATGACTGATTTACAGTTCATGAGGGTTTCCTATTCACATATATTAAGTTTTGGAAAGATTTGACTTTTTTAACCCTTCGAAACAGCCCTTTTGACACCAATTATGGCACTTCCGGTTGGCACAGGAAGCTGAAAGTAAACACATATCCTCATTGGAGTGGGCTTTTACAGAATCCTGAGTTTTAAGTCTATACGTTAAGAACTCACTGATTTACATAGGGTTGAATGCACTATTTCTCTCAAACTGCAGGTTGGGTATGGCAAACACTTTTAGGGTGATTTAACCACTTCCGGTTGCTCCAGGAAGCTTAGAATCGACACAGGTAGACCTCATAGTGGCCTGATGGATTGTCATCGAAGACAGGTTCATAAGGCATTATTAACCCACATAGGCTTCAGGTTGAATTTAGGGGAGCAGGCAATGCATTCCTATGGGGAGACATGTCATTGTAAACTGTTTGATGTAAACACCTTCTTTTAACTATTAAGGGTTAATGCCACACGGTCAATGTTAGGCTTGCACAGATCGGGAGGACCTTAGGAACGTTCCTGAGGTCAAATTGTGCTTCTAACCTTAACGGTTCTCTCTCTGTCTCCCAAAAGCAAAAGAATATGAAATTGAGGTCAAAGGGTCATTTGGGTCCTTCTTCTTGTCCCTGTCGCTGCACTCAGACCGAGCTAGCTACGGTCAAGCGGGGCATCTCGTTGAACTCGGCACGGCCTGGAGATAATGGCAATGCCATTGCAGGCTTTGTGTGTCTTTAAGCACCGTACTTTTTCACTCCATCCTTTTATCCCCTTTTCTTCGTGGTATCCAATCGCTAGTAATTACTATCTTGTCTCATCGCTACAACTCCCGTATGGGCTCAGGAGAGACGAAGGTCGAAAGCCACGCGTCCTCCGAAGCACAACCCAACCAAGCCGCACTGCTTCTTAACACAGCGCGCCTCCAACCCGGAAGCCAGCCGCACCAATGTGTCGGAGGAAACACCGTGCACATGGCCCCCTTGGCTAGCGCGCACTGTCCCCGGCCCGCCACAAAAGTCGCTGGAGCGCGATGAGACAAGGATATCCCTACCGGCCAAACCCTCCCTAACCCGGACGACGCTAGGCCAACGGACCTCCCGGTCGCGGCCGGCTGCGGCAGAGCCTGGGCACGAACCCAGAGACTCTGGTGGCGCAGCTAGCACTGCGATGCAGTGCCCTAGACCACTGCGCCACCCGGGAGGCAGATCTGACCTTTTTAACCCTTCGAAACTGACCCTATGGCACCATTTGAAGGTACTTCCGGTTGACATAGGAAGCTGAAAGTGAACACATATCCTCCTTGGGGTAGGCTCTTATATAATGTTGAGGTTTAAGTCTTTATGTTAAGAACTGACTTATTTACAGAGGGTTAAATGAGTGTGTGTTATTTCATAAAATCACATAAAATCACAGAATTCTGGCAGAGCTTCGAGATCCACTTAAAAATGTTTGTCTGAACACACTGCAACTGGATCTGTAATTTTTTATTTTTTTTACTCCTTTTTGTGAACATGACCAATTTGTCAATGTACGATTTCTCTTAAATTACGATAGATAAATGGCTGGTTCTTTTTTTCCTGACACCGTATGCTTATGTACTTTGACGTGAAGCGGTCAAATTAGCACCCTACTTTGCGTTTTTGACCTTTAATCCCAGAAAAATGGCCATAACTCAAAAAGCGTTGAGGCCTCGACGCCATCTTGTTCGGGGCCAACTGTCCATTACGTCTTCGAAATATTTTCCGTTTAGGAGAAAAGGCCACATGCATTTGCAATGTGCTTGTGCATTTGCAATATTATTTATTTTCCCTCTGGTGGGAATTTCCGAGATTGCGGAAAAATGACCAAAATTTGTTATTTTTATAAAACGGAAACCGAACGTCCGAGAGATTTAGTTTGATGACTTCCTGAAAGATCTCTCCCCCGCGCACGTCCCGACGCCGTCCACGAATTTTAGAAACGTTGCAGGACGTCTAGTAAGGGACCTTACATTTGCAAGTGGCGTTTCTCACTAACCATATGGCGAGTGCTAAAATGTTCCCTTAAGGTATGGAAAGGCCTTGGAAAGGCCATAAGTGTAAGCCAACATAATTCATTATTTTACATTAACATGTAATACATGCATTATGAAGAAAATGGTGTAATTTAGGCTCCACAAAATATGAAATGGGTTATGAAGAAAATCGTGTATGGTTGCCTACATGACAAAAAGGCGTTCTGATTACAAGTGCACCAGTATCCAAAGTATTAAGCGAAATCAAGCACAGAAAACAGCATTGGCATTAATAAAACAATATTTCCCACGAATTAAGTCGCACTTAAATGTGCGTCTTTTCTCAAATTCTGTTCAGCAAGTCTAAAACAGTACATATAGGCATACAACGACACATTTTAAAACATGGTTAAACAAAGACAACATTTCTGTATATTCATGACGTTGAATTAGCCATTAAGAAGAACAAAAATGAAAGACAAATTATCGCGTCTACATGGTTGTTGCAACGGCTTGTGTCGCCTACTGGTTAAATTCGTGTCTTTTCGCACGAATTAAGTAGCACAGAAATTCGTGTATTTTCGCACGAATTAAGTAGCACGGAAATTCGTGTATTTTCAAACGAATTGAACCACCCTAAAACACCCCAAAAATGCACAAAAACGCACGAAATCTGCTGAAATACATTTTGTACATATATGCGCGAATTGAATGTGAGACTGTGTTGATCTGTGAGGAACAGGAAATTCGTGATGTGCAGTTCCCAAATGATTATTTTTTAACAACCTTTTTAACTGACTTGAGAGTCATGGTATATTTTTCAGAGTGACTCGTTCGTTTTAGTCGTTCGTTTGACCTGCTCTGCTGGCCACGATGATTCATACGCGTTTCTCCGGCTCAGTGGTTCCAGAGACGTGCTCCGACCACCAGCTGTCTATCATATGTGCGTGCAGGAAAATAGATAGAGAAGAAGAATACATGTTTAGAACTGGTATTTGATCTCATGGTGTAAGAATTCATGTAATTAGTTGATTATTGAAAGCTACACAGCTTTGTAGAAGCATAAACAGCCTGCCTCTGCTCAACAAAATCGACAACGAAACGTTTGGGGGCCTGCAGCAGTTCGCGAACGATATCTCCCTCTCCGCAGTCAAGTCTTTCCGCAAAGAGTCGTTCACAATCTAGTCTGGTTATATGCCTAGCTATCACCAATGTACATTGTTTGAAGCACACTTGAGTAAGTCTCAGTCACAAATGACAGCTCCAATAAGCCCCCTGTGGTGAACGGGAGGCTTGTAGAATCATGAGCCTTTCAAGTGTTAAATTAATCGTTCGCCGGCAGGGAGTCCTGCGCGCTCTAGGTACTGAATCAAATGAACGAAATGAGTCAAAAGATTCATCTGAGTCAGTAAAAAGAGTCAAACTTCCCATCACTACAGGAAATACTGTGTGATAGCCACTGAGGCACACACAAACAGCAGAGGATGTATGTGCTGAACAAGCAAACAGGATGGATAAACATGCCAGGAGAATAAGGATCATGATGTCTACCTGGAACCAAAAAGGGTTCTTCAAAGGGTTCTCCTATAGGTACAGCCGAAAAACCCTTTTAGGTTCTTGATAGCACCTTTTTTTTCTAAGCGTGTATGTTAAAGAGCACAATCAAACTAAATTCCGCTCCAGCCATTATCACGAGCCCGTCCTCCCCAATTAAGGTGCCACAAACCTTCTGTGACCACCATCCATACGGTTTCCTTTGTGAGAGTACAGTTACTACAACAACCTCATATAAGTCCTATCCTAAGGCTCAGAACGGAAGTTGCTCTGGTCTGATGATATGTCTTAGTCAGAGCACTTATCTCAGTGTTGGCTAGGTGAAATATTACCTGGAGGTTGCCCTGTCATTATGGTGCATACCTCAGGCTCTGTGATGTGACAGTGTGTGAGGGGAGACAGAGACAGAGAGAGGGGACAGGACACTGCATGGTGGCCCAGCTGCAGGCCGTATCCTATTTACTGGGACAAAGTGTGCTTTGTGACCGAGGCCCTGTCTGGAGAGAGCAGGACCAAGGGCCAACTGTTACACACTGGCCTGGGCTCTATGAAAATGAGTAGCCATTCTGCTCAACACACACACAGACACACACACACAATATTATATTGAATTCTGTATGACATTGCAATCCAAGTAATTAGTGTCTAATTCACAATAAGCTTTGATAGTGGGTTGCACATATGGATATGATATACACTGAGTGTACAAAACACTAGGAACACCTGTTCTTTCCATGACATAGACTGACATATTGATGTCACTTGTTAAATCTACTTTAACCAGTGTAGATGAAGGGGAGGAGGTTAAATAATTATTTTTAAGCCTTAAGACAACTGAGACATGGATTGTGTATGTGTGCCATTCAGAGGGTGAATGGGCTTAACAAAAGACGTGTCTTTGAACGGGGTATGGTAGTAAGTGCCAGGAGCACCGGTTTGAGTGTGTCAAGAACTGCAACGCTGCTGGGTTTTTCACGCTCAACAGTTTCCTGTATGTATCAAGAATTTTTTTAATTTTTTTATTTTAACGTTATTTTACCAGGTAAGTTGACTGAGAACACGTTTTCATTTGCAGCAATGACCTGGGGAATAGTTACAGGGGAGAGGAGGGGAATGAATGAGCCAATTGTAAACTGGGGATTATTAGGTGACCATGATGGTTTGAGGGCCAGATTGGGAATTTAGCCAGGACATCGGGGTTAACACCCCTACTCTTACGATAAGTGCCATGGGATCTTTAATGACCTCAGAGAGTCAGGACACCCGTTTAACGTCCCATCCGAAAGACGGCACCCTACACAGGGCAGTGTCCCCAATCACTGCCCTGGGGCTATGGGATATTTTTTAGACCAGAGGAAAGAGTGCCTCCTACTGGCCCTCCAACACCACTTCCAGCAGCATCTGGTCTCCCATCCAGGGCCTGACCAGTACCAACCCTGCTTAGCTTCAGAAGCAAGCCAGTAGTGGTATGCAGGGTGGTATGCTGCTGAATGGTCCACCACCCAAAGGACATCCAGCCAACTTGAAACAACTGTGGAAAGCATTGGAGTCAACATGGGCCAGCATCCCTATGGAATGCTTTCGACACCTTGTAGAGTCCATGCCCCGATGAATTGAGGCTGTTCTGAGGACAAAAGGGGTGCCACTTAATATTAGGAATGTGCTCCCAACGTTTTGTACACTCAGTGGTCCTGTGAATACACCGTGGCCTCCATTTTGGCCTCCTAGGCTCTCCTTTTCATTGGATTTGTGTGCTCCTTGGGATGGCACTACCTGTATGCCCACCTGTATGCACACATACTTATTCTGCTAATTGAGTAATCCCAAGAAGCAAGTTCATGATGTAAATGTGGTCCTGATTAAAACCTAGTTATAGGGTCAAAATGTTGCCTGTATAATGTAAAAGGACTTTGGGAGTGTACGGAATACTCACTTTGGTTACCACAAATCACCACCTAGACATAGATGACTAAAACATCTGTGGCCATATTCAGAAAGTGTTTCAGAGTAGGATTGCTGATCTTGCATAAGTGGTGCCTTTTAGATCATAATGAATAACATTGAATGAACAGGGAGGACCTGATCCTAGATCCGACTGTAAATACGGTCCCTGGCTTCCTTTCTGCAGCAGAGAAACTGTGGTAAGGAAAACACGCCTAAATGAATTATTCTTAATCCTAACCCACCCCACTATGAAGTCATCTTTAATTCTAAGCGGACTCATCTTGACTCCAACTGTCCTCTCCCAAACTGACTCTTCCCAGCAGCCTCATTGCTAATCAGCTGTAGAAATGATGTCAGGTGATCATGTGAGTAAGAAATAGTCTCACTGCAGAGTGGAAAATAAACATGTCCACATATTTTGGCTTAGGGTACGCCCCAATTTTGTTAACTTTGTTGGAATCTGATTTGCCAAGCACAAACTATTGGCATCCATGTCCGTGTTTATGGGAAAGATCTGCTAAGTGACCAGGTGATGATTGGGTAATGGTCCAAACCGATTTATCTGATTAGATCTCATGACAATGAGCGCATTGCAATGAGCGCATAGACGACAGTTCTCAGTTTACTTTTAAAAGAACTGCACGTTCTGTCACAACCAGTCAAACTACTTATGAATAACACAGATTTATAGCCTGGAATCTAAAACAATGGTGGAACTGAGCATATCAGTTTGGATTCCAGGGTGTGTCTAACAGTGTGCGGTCCTTTCCGAATCCGATTTCGTTCTCCATCCACAGTTGGTTGGGGAGGACGGGCTCGTGGTAATGGCTGGAACGGAATCAGTGGAATGGTATCAAACACATGGTTTCTATACATTTGATTCCATTTTCTCCATTCCAGACATTATTATAAGCCGTTATCCCCTCAGCAGCCTCCACTGTCTCCATCAGTAGTAGAATGGGAATTCTGTTTGTCTACTTCTGGTGTAGTCAAATAACGGGAGGTCTTGGAGGTGTTGCTCATGGGCCTCTGTGATAACAACCACTTCTCATGTGCTCACTACCACCCACTCTCAACTACACCACCCACTCACAAGGCTGTTCTGCACAGTAGCAACACATTTCTCTTCAGAATAATTTATTGGCAAGGACTTGATCACTTGTGACTTTCTATCTACAATACTACACAATTGTGCAAAGCAGTAACAAGAAAGTGAGAGGTAGGTTAAACTCTCCGTCAGAGGTGTTTGTTTAAGTATCCGTGAGTGTCTGTCTTTGTTTGTTTGTGTGCAAGAGCATGGTAATGGTTGCCACATACCGCAAACAAGGGGAAAACAAGCACTCTAAAACAGTGACTGCCAGTGGCGGTGACCATCCACAGTTCCCCTACCAACATGTTTCACAATCTACAAATATTCCAAATTTTCCCTCCTTCCTTCCTCCCTCTCTCCTCTTCGCCTCCCCTTTACCCCTCTCCACCTCTTTTGAATACGCAGCTTCTCTCCCACTTTTCCCTCTTTCTGTTCCACTCTCTCGCCCAACTCCTGAATTCTGAAATTCGTGTTCTCGTCACGTGACCTTCCTCAATAGAATACTTTATAACTCAGGAGCTGACGATAAGAAGTCTATGTGGGGAGCATGTTGACATGGGCACATGTCAGTTTTAATGTAAACAAGAACAAGGCACATCGTTCGCCCCATAGAACATTGCATTGTCATCTAGCTGCATGATTCTGTACAGTTTGTACTGGGAATGGAACATGGAAGACATCACCTCAGCACACAAACAATATGACTGACGGTCAAGTGTACCCTGAACAACAGGATTTACCCGTTTCTGTCCGTATTCTACTGCAGTAGGTATAAATCCATCAAATAACTCCATGTATAGCTGAACTAACTATCAGACCCTCCCATTGACCTAGATGGAGAACTCATTAACACTGTCTGTTGAGGACTTTAAATTCACACTATGCCACTATGCCATATGACATTATTATAGGATAGTGATAAATGGATTAGAATATCACCTGTTAAGTCCAGTAAGAGGTAGATTTTTTTTCTTCTTAAATCCATCCTTCCTCTCGTTGCTTCTTTCCTGTAATCACTGATCTAACATGAATACATTGTTTAAAGCGTAACAGAACCTTTGCTTTCACCAATCTACAAACTGCTGAATGACTCTCTACCAATGCATTTGACATGATTTAAACAGGGTCACACAGTTCCTTGCTGCAGGTGGGGTGTCAACCAGTAATATCACGTGTGATCATCTGTGATTAACTATAAGAACATAGTGTCACATGGAACAAGTTACAACTTGTCATTGCAATAGCAATAGAGTGGCAACAACAGTAGACTAGACCAACCAGATATGTAGGGAAGAGATCTACATTTGGTCTACGAAATGTTTAACTCATTTAACCTTGGTAGGGCAAGGTAGCTGTCCTACCTGTCTCTCGCCCTACCTTTGTAGAGTAACGCACTAACGCCCTGTACCAGAGGCAGGGCAGAGGGTGAAACTCAATTCATTGCTCTGAAGTTGTCAACAACATGAACATTGCAAAATAAAGAATAAATGCTGAGTGCATAGCTTCATGAGAGAAACGAGATCCAACAATTGGACACAGTTTCTCACAAAGAGCACTCAATCCTATATCCTGTTCAAATTCAAATGAATAAGACTTTTTATAGGAATGTACAATGCCTGAAGTCACATTCATATGACATTAATACTGGAGAAATGGTAAAGGCAGACACACAACAATCACAGACAAACTGTTATGACACAGGCTAAAAAGACAATCTCAGAGAGAAACTTTCTGGTGAGAGTTTGGGATCTATTTTTCCCAAGAGAATATCATTTACCGTGGGAGTCGGGCATGTGGAGGGAGAATATGCTCTAAAGAGAGCCGAGATGTGAAACCAGGGAAGGACTGCCTCACAGTCTTGGTGAACTGTAGGCGGTCTATCGGCCTATCCTAGTAGCTCTCTACACAGCCCCTGCCCAGAAGAACCCTGGAGAGATTGAAGAAATGTTCTGCGCGATCACGTGTGCTGTTGCAGCAACAATAACAAGACAAAAGCCATTATCTGTGCTGCGGGCCAGAAATTACAAGACCAAGAATGTTCCCCCGTGCGCGTTTTTAATGCATGTTTGCTTTCCAAGAAAGAGGAGTACTGGATTTCCAATCTATTTTCAGAGACTATTTGGTCTTAATTTTCATGTCGGATAGCCTACCATATTGTTATCACATTGTATGAAAATTGTTATAGGCCAATTGCCTATATGCTCGGGCGCAATGTCAAATGTGTCACACTTCAGACAATAAAACGCCTACACACTCATGGCAGGCTACACTGCCAATTTCATCAATCCATTTTTTATGTGAACACAAAAAGTCAAATATGCCGACAAAACAGTGTAATGATATTTTAAATGACAAGATATATAGGTTACATAATATAATTTGCATAATAGCTGAAAAGTCTGTTTCCGTGGAGACATATTCCTAGATAATATTTGCAGGATTTCCATAGTTACCTACACGCAAGTGGCGCACACACATAAACGCACGCGCGCAGGTACACCCTCGCATACACCCACACAGCATCAAAACAAAAACGAAAATATCAAAATCGATCAAACATAGGCTATTCGAAAGAAACATCGCACACTAAAAATGTTACTTTAAAAGACCTCGAATAACATTGGTTAATATATTATAGACCTATCTATATGTGGGAGGGGTCATATAGCGATGTGAGAGGTAGACCAACAACAAAAAAACAAGTGATGGTTTTCAGAACTAGGCCTATAGAGTAATACAGACAGTGCTTGGAAAGAAAAACGCCACTTACCGGTAATCATTTCCAGTAGCCTACACACACACTATAGGTTGGTACATTGTAACAAGCAAACTATGGGACGTGAAGAGAAAGAAACGAAGTCAAACCTTTCAGCTTTATATTGGCGGTGAGCTCATCTGCGCGAATCTTCACTGGTGCAATGTAGTCACTGACCAAAATGAGCAATTGTTGCTTGTAATAAACTATAGTTCCATTGTAAATCCGATTATCCTGACCATTGGAGGCTGGTGTAAATCTGTATAAACTGTCTATGTCCTGCATTCCTTCACAGGCGAATAAAAACACTGCAAACCCGTTGCCCCAACGTTGAAATCCCACCCTCCTCACACAGCGACTTTTTGATTGGACGGGGACAAGAAAGAAACCTTGTTATGGAGAATCAGGAGACAAGGCAGAGAGCAAGCTTTTAAGGAATCCCATATCATCGCATAATTATTATAATTTACATGCACAGACAGTTATATAATTTCCTTAATAAAAGTGCCACATTGAAACGTTTTTCACATTACATTGTTTAAACAGATCCGAAGACTATTGGGTGATTTCAATGGCACTGATTTTCTTCTGTAGCCTATTCAATACCATAATCATATAGGCGAAGTTGACATTTTTCAGAAATTCTCACTCAGTAAGTCAAGGCAGGCAGGTCACTTCATAATATTCAAACTGAACCAAATCTACATGAAAAACAGGGCCTATTTTTCATGGACTGAGAGGCATATTAACAAAATGCTTTGTTAGGACTTTTTATCCTCCCTCAGCACCCCCAGGGCCAGACTATCGCATTTGGGGTCAAGGGGGCCACGGGGCATTAACCTCTGCCAAAATGTGCATTAGCACATTTTGCCATGGTGCAGAGAGACAAAAATGCTGTTTTCTAATGCTATTCTATACATTGTCATTTTTTTTAAAAAGTGAATGCCCTGCAATTCTGCCAGGGGCAGAGAAAAAAAGTGCTGCCATGAGGCTGAGAGAACATTTTGCAGTTTTAAAGCTAGTTTCCTAAAATTCTACACATTTTTGCTATCTGCTATCATATGCTCCTACGAAGGTTCAAACGATGAACTTCGCCTTAAGATGCTTTTGGGAAACCGGGCCCTGGACTGTTCACCTCCCCAACACCAGAAAGTGGGCCAGCCCTGTGTGGTGCCAACCATCTTCTGTTGGGATGGCGCTGACCCCGCTGCCAGGGGATTGGTTACTCACTGCCATGCAGAATGGTGGGCATGGGGCCCAGGCATCCAGGGTTGTGAGGGGCACGAGACCTCACAACAGAAGAGACCAGGATAGATGGCACACAGAGACCTACTCACAGGAACGAGATTGATTGATGAGCCAGACTACACTGAACGGGTTCAGAATGAGAAGATAGAGAGGAAAGTAGAACAGAACTACCATATTTCAATAGGTAAGGGTGTTTTTAAACTTTGGAACACGCCTATAAAATAAAAAACATTAAATGTGTTCCAACAGCAAGCGGTACCAGAGCGCTAAGTCTAGGTCCAAAAGGCTTCTTAACAGCTTCTACCCCCAAACTAAATTCAGCAAAAAAAGAAACGTCATCTCACTGCCAACTGCGTTTAATTTCAGAAAACGTAACGTGTAAATATTTGTATGAACAATACAAGATTCAACAACTGAGAGATAAACCGAACAAGTTCCACAGACATGTGACTAACAGAAATTGAATAATGTGTCCCTGAACAAAGGGGTGGTCAAAATCAAAAGTAACAGTCTGCATCCGGTGTGGCCACCAACTGCATTAAGCGCTGCAGTGCATGTCCTCCTCATGGACTGCACCAGATTTGCCAGTTCTTGCTGTGAGATGTTACCCCACTCTTCCACCAAGGCACCTGCAAGTTCCCGGACTTTTCTGGGGGGGATGGCCCTAGCCCTCACCCTCCGATCCAACAGGTCCCAGAAATGCTCAATGGGATTGAGATCTGGGCTCTTCGCTGGCCATGGCAGAACACTGACATTCCTGTCTTGCAGGAAATCCCACACAGAACGAGCAGTATGGCTGGTGGCATTGTCATGCTAGAGAGTCATGTCAGGATGAACCTGCAGGAAGGGTACCACATGAGGGAGGAGGATGTCTTCCCTGTAACGCACAGCGTTGAGATTGCCTGCAATGACAACAAGCTCAGTCCAATGATGTTGTGACACATCGCCCCAGACCATGACGGACCCTCCACCTCCAAATTGATCCTGCTCCAGAGTACAGGCCTCAGTGTAATGCTCATCCATTCGACGATAAACGTGAATCCGACCATCACCCATGGTGAGACAAAACCATGACTCGTCAGTGAAGAGCAATTTTTGCCAGTGCTGTCTGGCCCAGCGACAGTGGGTTTGTGCCCATAGACGACATTGTTGCCGGTAATGTCTGGTGAGGACCTACCTTTACAACAGGCCTACAAGCCCTCAGTCCAGTCTCTCTCAGCCTATTGCGGACAGTCTGAGCACTGATGGAGTGATTGTGCGTTCCTGGTGTAACTCAGGCAGTTGTTGTTGCCCTCCAGTACCTGTCCCGCAGGTGTGATGTTTGGTTGTACCGATCCTGTGCAGGTGTTGTTGCACGTGGTCTGCCACTGCGAGGATGATCAGCTGTCCGTCCTGTCTCCCTGTAGCGCTGTCTTAGGCGTCTCACAGTACAGACATTGCAATTTATTGCCCTGGCCACATCTGCAGTCCTCATGCCTCCTTGCAGCATGCCTAAGGCACGTTCACGCAGATAAGCAGGGACCCGAGGCATCTTTCTTTTGGTGTTTTTCAGAGTCAGTAGAAAGGCCTCTTTAGTGTCCTAAGTTTTCATAACTGTGACCTTAATTGCCTACCGTCTGTAAGCTGTTAAGTGTCATAACAACCGTCCCACAGGTGCGTGTTCATTAATTGTTTATGGTTCATTGAACAAGCATGGGAAACAGTGTTTAAACCGTTTTACAATGAAGATCTGTGAAGTTATTTGGATTTTTACAAATTATCTTTGAAAAGCAGGGTCCTGAAAAAGGGACATTTATTTTTTGCTGAGTTTATAAGTCTTCTGAACAGCTAATCAAATGGCTAACCAGACTATTTGATATGAAACACAATATTTTATTTTAATGTTGGCCGGTCAGTCTCTGGATGAGTTCAATTTACTGAAACAATGGCTATTATTGTCATAAGGGTGCAGCCATGAGTATGTTCAGTTCAAATAGGTTGCTTTCCCAATTCAGAGTGTTCTGTTCCGTGTCATGAATTGTGTAAAGCTTTGTAAAGTTGCCACCGTAAATGGTTTCTGCAAGAGAGTGAAAACAAGAAGACATTTTAAAATGAGTTCATTTTATTGTTCAATGTGTGGCCACACACATACCGAGTTCCTTTGCACTGTGCATGATGGAACATTTAGTGATGATGGTAGATGGGATATATCAGGAGTTCACAGGGGTCAAAACACAAACACCTCGCACCGCCATATTGGGACAACCGCAGGCCCCGCTCTCCTTGACATCTAGCAACAGCACAAAGCTGACCCACCCGAGTCTACCTCTTCCTAAAACGACACCATGACACACAGAAGTCAGGACTATTTCTTTGAGAACAAAAGGATTATCAGACTGGTTTAGGGAAACGATATAAGACAACCCCATCCCTCCCCCTGAATTTCATTCCTGTGTGTATTCAGCACAGCTTACAAAAACACAAAATAAAGTATATTTGGGTACAAAAATAAAATCCAAATTAAAACAATATAGCAGGGCACAAACCATCATTATTCCTTCTCCTCATACACAGATAACACAATACATTAATCACTGGACACAAAAAGTACACCGCAAAAAAACTGATAGGAAAGAAAACAATCCTGGAGAAGTGTACGTCCATTGACCTGAACCCGTTTGTAACCCTCGAGCTACAAGACTCCGGTATCGAGAGGCTCGTCGCTTGGCACGCTAGAGATGTGTTCTCTTTGGGATTTACTCCACACCCTCCTGCCTTGGCAGACCAGACCCAGCCAGCCATAGGGCTGACATAGTCCCACCTTCACAACACAAACAGAGGGAAAGGAGGAAACTGGAAACACTGCTCTACACATCTAAACCAATGGATTTAACTGAGCGTGAATGTGTATGAGTGGTTCTCTCTCGACACGTAATGTACTCGTTTCTATCATATACAGTATATGCCTGGTTATGATGTGAACCAGGGGCACTTTAAGTGCGTAGTGTCCCCACTTAATTCTCACCCCGACCTCTGGGATCACTTCTTTATGTTTGGGGGTCTTCTGCTGTTTCTTATTGCCCCCTTTGCCCATGTGTCTCGCCTTTTCTTTCCTTCAACTGTTTTACATCCCCCCCTTCTTTCTTTCTTTCCGAGAGTTGATTTTCCTTGGAGACGTAGATACAGACAGAGCAACAGAGTGGGAGAGAGAGAGGGAGTGAGTGTGTGATCAGCTGTCCGCCGTGCCGACCTCGCCCCCGACCCTCTCAGCCAATCTCCTTCCACTGACGGTAAAACTCCACAATGTTCTTCAGCTCCATGCCTGCTGTCGCCACTGCCTGGACGGCCGACTGTTACCAAGGAGACACAGACAATGGAGGGTAAGACGTCAACTCTTCTAACGCCAATGAACATACAAAGTAAGGTAAATATCACGGAAGGATGCATGGGGGAGGTCGAACATGCCAAACTGCTCTCAGAAAGAACTCTGGCTCTCTACAAAGATCTACACCATTGCAAAATGGTTTATAACCGGGAAATATTAATAGCAATACTGTACAACGCAAGGGATAAACCAGAAATACACAGTAGTCAGACCAGCCACCCATAACAACAGTGGTTGCTGGAGAGCCTAAAGAACTGAGTGAGTGATTGTATTTATGATATGTATTGTTGCTCACTGACCTTCATGGGTGCAGAGCGGGTACACAGATCCTCCACTGAGTGACCGGTGAGAATAGTGACCATGCCAGTTGTGTCTTCGTCTCCGTTGCTCTGGGAGACGGTCAGCTGACGACAGCTGTCCACCGTCTTGTATAGATGCCTTGAAATCAGGACATAAGGAAAACAGTTAACACTGGGAAGGAGTTTTACAGCTTTCATTAAATCTTTTACCACGTTTGAAGCATTTGAATAAGAATGCTAAGTATTGAGAGGTGGCCGTGTGAAGAGACTGCAGAAAGACAAATGGAGGCTCACCAGGCTTCCATGTCCTGGCGTTTCAGTTTGTCCCTCTCAAAACTCCGCCCTGACTCCTTTTGGCAACGTATGTACCTGAGGTAGAAGTGGACGGAAGAGGGGTTTACAACATCAAGTGTCTTCACCCATATGGGTCGCAGCCTATTTTTAGTTTACTGGATCACAGATTCAGAGTGGGTTATAGTTAAAAACATTGTTTTGTTAAGATCTGAAGTAGTAAGGGCAATATGGGCCCCAACAGCCAGCTCATTTGAAATCGGTTACGTGAGATACATTGATATAAAAGGAATAATGACCTGTGTATCATTGGCTCTAGGGTTTCACACCGAATAAAGGCTAAGCACATTGAATGAAAAGATAGAGGGCGATTTTCAGAGAACTGTCGACTCAATATATCCCATTCAATGATAACAGGCTATGCTTCTGACACAAGATCTGGCTTCCCTTGTGCTGGGTTGGCTGATTGTTGTTGTCAGATCTTAAAATGTGGCCCACTATATTACGATACGTCACACTTGAGGATTGAGACAGACACATACCTGTTGCCTTTACGGAACTCAGACTCCAGGAAGCGGATACCGTCTCTCGCTCCGGCATTCTCCTTCTTCAGGTGGTCAAGGCCATCAATCACTGAAGCAGATAACAGTCAACCATCATGTTTTAACTTTGGTATCTATTCATTTCATGCTCTAACTAGAAAGACAAACACAGCTTCAGTCATCCCCTCGGGAACTTACAAAACCCAGCCAGCAAATAGCCAATGCCGAAACAATATAGCAGGGCTATTCAACTGGCTGCCAGCAGGACAGATCAGGCCCGTTTATCAATTTAGAATGGGCTTCTGATCAATTCTGAAATTTTTATTTTTATTTTTTATCCTGCAACAATTTTTTAGGGGCGATGTTTAGAGCCAAAATGAGCTCTTCAATATTCTCCAATGGGGGAATCTTTTTCCCTGTAGTCCCGCCCATTAAATGCTGTCAATCAATATCACCCAACACACCAGTTACAGCCAATCAGAGCTGCTAACAGTGGTACAGGGTCTGTCTGCCCGCCTATTGGCTTTTTCACAGCAGATGAGATCACTACACTGCCTGATAAGCGCAAAGCATGCTCTAGTGTAACTCAGCAGTGAGTTAAACACCACAGACTCAGCCATGGTTATGATAAACTTTATCCAATCAACATCTAGCCTGCAACATCACTTGTTTCGTGGTCTGCTGAGCACCATGATCTACTTTTACATAATGATGCTCGGTGGCTAAGCACGGGTAATAATGCTGTCAAGAGAGCAGCCTGTGTTAGCTTAGGGAGGAGATAGTTGCTTTTCTCCGTGATTGACGCCACAAGAAAGCCAACACATATCTAGTGAAAATGCTTGATGAACAGTCCGTATCAGATGTTCGTTTTTCAGTGACATCTTCAATCAATTGAAAGGATTTAAATTTGGGAGTACAGGGGAGGGATAAAACAGTTGACATGATTTGTTATTTTCTCCTCTGATTTGATTTCCCTACACTGCGCAACTATATTCAGTTATCATCAGTACAGATCACTCCCATGATGTCAGAGTTTTAAGATAAACTGAAAGCTGACTTTGCAACAAGATTTGAGGAGTTTAAGTTCCCACAGAGGTGGTGCAGTTTGTTACAGGGAGTTGTTCTCTACTGATGCGGGGGGAGAGAGACTTCTCTGCACAAGTTAGTCAACTGAGATATGACATGCATAAAGAGGTTTCCAAGTAAAAAAATTAAAACAGAAAAGAACAAAATGATAAAGAAAATAGAACAGAATATGATGCTGGTCAACTGAGATATGCTATGCCTAAAAGGTTCACTATGTGTAAACAAAAACAAAAGACGAAGCTACGTCTAAAACGGACAGGAAAGTAGGAATTAATGTGATGCAGGTCAACTGTGTTACAAGTACAAATGTGGTCCATTATTTAAACAACTTCATGCACTGAATTAGGCTTATCTTAAAGCACTTAAAATGTACTTTTAATAAATATGCTTTATAAGAGTAATCCCATGTATAAGATGTCTGACCACCCTGTAAATAACCTGATTCAAATCTGGACCCCGTATACTTCAATAACCCTGCAATATAGAAATCATATTTATCACAATTTTATCTCCATGCAATTCTGGTGAGAAACCTTTAAATTATGACTGCATTCAAACAGACTCATCCAGTCATGCAGTCTAACACTGGGTTTATTCACCCAGACAGGGCATGGCTCTGTGCTCACCTGTGCGGGGGATGATGATGATGAAGCAGCCACTGCCAGCCAGATGTCTGATTAGGTTGAGGTGCTGGCACAGGGCGGCAGAGTCGGGTACCAGGTACGGAGACATGGATGACTGGGTCTTGGGCTGCTGCAGGCTGCCCTCTAGCTGAGACACCTCCAACTGTAGGGTAAGAGGATAATGTAGGATAATACAGTGTCCTCCGTAATTATTGGGACAGTGAAGCATTTCAGCTTCTTTTGGCTCTATACCCTAAAAATGTGGATTTGAAATAAAATCTATAAACTTTTCACTACTTTAATACACAAGTGAATTTGTCCCAAACTTTTGCTCCCCTAAAATGGGGGGAGGGGACTACATGCAAAAAGTGCTGTAATTTCTTAAAGGTTCCCACGATATGGATGAAAGTACCCTCAAATTAAAGCTGACAGTCTGCACTTTAACCGCATAGTCATTGTTTGATTTCAAATCCAAACTCTTGCATAGAGCCAGAAGGGAAAAAATGCTTCACCGTCCCAATAATTACAGAGGGCAGTGTATTTATACATTCAACATTAAGTAATATACTTCATTGGAATCATTCTAACCATCATCAGCTGAAATCTAATGAAATTCACTTCAAGGTTTTGGGTGCAAAAGTAAATTAAGACATATACACTTTGTATACCAAACATTAAGAAAACCTTCCTAATATTGGAGTTGCACCCCCCCCTTTTGCCCTCAGAACAGCCTCAATTCGTCGGGGTGTGGACTCTACAAGGTGTCAAGTGCATTCCATAGGGATGCTGGCCCATGTTGACTTCAATGCTTCCCACAGTTGTGTCAAGTTGGGTGGATGTCCTTTGGGTGGTGGTACATTGTTGATACACACAGGAAACTGTTGAGCGTGAAAACCCCAGCAGCGCTGCAGTTCTTGACACAAACCGGTGTGCATGCCACCTACCATACCCAGTTCAAAGGCACTTAAATCTTTTGTCTTGCCCATTCACCCTCTGAATGGCACACATACACAATCCATGTCTCAATTGTCATAAGACTTAAAAATCCTTCTTTAACCTGTCTCCTCCCCTTCATCTACACTGATTGAAGTGGCCTAACAAGTGACATCAATAAGGGATCATAGCCTTCACCTTGATTCACCTGGTCAGTCTACAGTATGTAATGGAAATGGAATGTTACTAATGTTTTGTATACTCAGTATAGTGTCAGATAGCTAGATTGATAGTGTTTGGTTTATGATAGAATGGAATGTTCCAGAAGAAAGACCTGTAGTCGGAGCTGAGCCATGTCTCTCATCAAGCGGTTTCGTCGAGCCTCCTCCTCTGCCTAGACACACAAAAGCACACACAGTGATGAAAATAGATAAGTTTTCAGTCATTTGAGCTTCACAAGTAAAACAAATACTGAAACTAGAGTGACTGCTGCTGCTTTGGTCTCATTGGTTCATTCAACTGCCGCTCACCATGCGGATCTGGGCCTTGGCCTGCTGCACCAGGTTGTCCTGCTCCGATTGGCTGATGCTAGTGAAGATGCCCGCCTCCGGGTTGAAGTGCAGCACATTGCATTGGAGATTAGTGAGGAAGTGGCCAAAGCTGCGAATGCAGCATACACGCACCACACACTGAGATGGGGAGAGAAAGAGAGAGATCAAGTGAGATAGTGAAGTAGAGAGAGGGCAGCAAAACAGTGAGGGTGTCTAAGGGAAGCTAGGTGTGTGTACCTCCTGTACGGGGCTGAGGGAAGGTCTGGGGCGGGTGTAGTCGAGGCGGCGGTGGGCCAGGTTGAGGGCAGGTAGGTGTCGCAGGGCCAGGTCCTCAGGCAGCAGCAGGGACTGGACCAGGCCAGGCTGCTCACACTCACTCAGCAGCTCCGTCACCTCAGTGTTCAGATCCAGCTCTAAAATACACACACAGAGAGAGAGAGAGATTAAGAAGTGACTTCTTGTCACATGTGCTCCACAGAATGAGACACATTCAGAATTTCATACCTGAAAAAATGGGTTAAAATAACCAAAGGAGAGGAAAAGAGAACAGATGGAATGAGAAATATAATGTGAGAGAGGGGGAGAGACGAATTTGGCCAACTCAAGACCCCACATCGGGCTCCTGAGTGGCACAGCGGTCTAAGGAACTGCATCTCAGTTCTAGAGGCGTCACTACAGATCATGGTTTGACTACAGGCTGTATCGCAACAGGACGTGATTGGGAGTCCCATAGGGCGGCGCACAATTGGCCCAGCGTCATCCGGGTTAGGCAGTCATTGTAAATATGAATTTGTTCTTAACTGACTTGCCTAGTTAAATAAAGGTTAAAGAAAAAAAACGCAGATTAACAACCCATAAAAAGAATGGGTGCATTTAGTAACTCGCCTGCTTCCAGCATCTTGTTCCCGTCAGGCAGCAGGTTGAGTAGCACAGACAGTCTGTTCCATAGGCTCTGAGAACTCTACAGACAGAGTAACGGAATTACATTGAGCGGAAGACAGACAGTGAAACAAATGCCAACAATGATGAAGACTATAAACCCTTGCCCCGAGTCAGCTGATACAAATATTAACTTGTATTTATCAAAGCATACTGTTTGTAAGTGCTTCTAGGTTACTGAAAAATCCAGCCCCTTTACCTGTGCACACATGACGATAATGTCAGTGTTGGTTCTAAGCCAATCCACAAACACCTTGACCACCTGGATGAGCCCCTGATTGGTCAGAATCTCCAGTTTCTCTGACAGGGTCTTCTCGCTGTGTACCGATTGGTTGCTGTGCACGCTACACTCTGAATCGGAATCCACCTCTACAGGGAATGGACAAATAAAGAAATGAACATGTGTTTAATCTACACCCTAGTTTTCTTAGGGGGAACCTCAGATGTGCTGTTATAAAATGGCATATTTTAGCAATGTGCTGTTACTCAATGTAGTCTTTGGGAAAGACTAAAAACAGACTAGAAGTACATCATTATATTGAAGTTTTTTTGTTTTTTTTTACTCATATCCTGCACTATACAAAAATGACATAGTAATCAACACAGCGTCAATGTGTGTGGGTAGGTTACTGACCATTGTCGTTGGTTCCGTTGGCAGTGCCCGGGCCGGCGTCGCAGGGTGAGTCCCCCGGGGGAGGAGGGGTCTCCTGGAAAGGGGTGGTGGAGGAGGCGTCTGGGTCGGTGGTGGTGGGTGTGGGGTTGGTGGCGGAGCTGTGGGGCCTCAGCAGCACGTTGCTGAAGGTGGGCGCCAGGCGGAAGCAGCGCTTGGCCTGGAATAGCTGGGATGACATGGCCTGGAGGTTCCTGCTGATACTGGGGTCGCTGGGCAGGAGGGGGCCATTGGTGGCCGGAGGGGTGTCCCCGTCGTCATCCTCCCTGGGATTGGCTTGCTCCTCATCGTCTTCTCCGGGCTGCACCTCCCCCTGAGAGGTGTCCATGTTCTCCGGGGTTTCTGAGTCCTCTATATCCTCCAGGTCGGAACGGGACTCCTGGCTGTTCATGTCCGAGTCAGTCTCCACGTCGAAGGCCGTGCCGCCCTCCTCGTCTTCCTCTGAGCCACTCTCCCAGGTCCCCTCTGTCGGGTGCTCCCTCCCTCTCTTGCTCTCCTTCCCCAGCGTGGCAGGGGTGAGTGGGGTTCCAGACGAGGCACCCCCGGAGTCGGCGCAGCCCCTCTGCTCCATTTCCTCCTCTTCATCACTCTCGAAGCCCTCGCTCAGATCGCTCTCGTCTTCTTTGCAGGTGGCACGGCGGCGACGCAGCATGGAGAGGCGGGCGTACTTCTTTTGCTTCTGTTTCTCCTCCTCCGCCTTCCGCTCACCGACACCTGCTTTCTGGGCCACAGTGCTCCGGTGGCCCCCCTCGTCCTCCTCATCCTCATGGTCCAGGGAGCCATTCTGCAGGGGCCTCTCCTCCGAGGTCAACGGGTCAGACGGGTCTCTCAACTCAGAGTCGTCTAGGAACAAACGAATATCATTATCGTTCCATTTGTTTTCAGAGGATTAACAGAACATGAATAGTGTATAGGCAGCATGAGGTTCGCTGGGAGTGTTGTTCTCACCTGTGTTGTCGGTCTGCAGCGGGGGCACCTGGCTCTCCCCCTCCTCCAGCTCAGCCTGCAGGCGGATGTTGACATGATTCACCAGGTGGGAGAAGAGGGCCAGTGTGAAGGCTATTGACGCACTGTACTGCTTGGACCCTACACAAACAAGTCGACATATCAACTTTGCAATACAACGAAACAACATATCCCCTTATTTCTCCCTTGCAGTATGTCACTATCCTCGCATGCCTACCGACTCAGCTCTACTTACAACACCCTATGCACATAATGTTTGAAAAACGATTTGTAAAAAAATAAATAATAATAATAATAAAAATAGACATCTATATTCTTACTGACCTCCCCGCTTCAGGCTGTGCACCACCATGAGGCAGGTTACCACCATCTTGAAGATGAGGGCGTCGGGGAGCAGGGCACAGGGCGAGTCATGCTCCTCAAGCTCCTCCTCGCTGGGGGAAGTGGCCTCGTGGCCATGTGGCGGCGAGGGCAGGTAGAACAGCACCAGGTTAAAATCCTCCAGCACCGACTGACACAGAGAGGTCAGCTCTGTCTCCAGCAGACTACTCACAGGGAGGAGAGAAATGGTAAGATATTACAAACACGGACCCAGCAGACAATAGAAAGCAGGTTGAGACTGACCAAACAGGGTTATAAAAATTCAATCAATTGTTATTATCATCAGATAGCTTTGTCATATATGGACAAAATGTCAAGGTTCCTATTGAGATAAATGACTAGGGCCTAAATGGTTAAAAGTGAGTCCTAACCTGTTCTTGGGCTGCAGTAGACTCTGTAGGTACATGAAGCTCACCAGAAGTTGCTTGATGTCCTTGGATCTGGAAAGAAAACAGTTGAAGAAAGAGTAACAATCCCAAAGAGGACTATCTCAATACCTGTTTCAATGCTGACCTAGTGATTTGTCATTTCAGGGCTGTGGTGTGAGGAAACCAGACTGACCTTTGCCGTGAGGGAGACAGCTTCTTCATCTCCTGTTTCTTCACCTGGTGGTACATCTTAGCAGCTTTATCAAACAGACGCTTCAAATTCCCGTAGGCCCCCTCGAAGGGAGTCTCCGACTGTATACTGTTCAAACGCGGGACCATAAAGGAGAAAACCATGATCAATACTTGGTGGTAGGGGTGTGACGATACCAGTATCGCAATTCTTTTCCCATGGCAATGAAAACACAAAGCAGACCCAACTCTTTGGTCCTTTAAAAACCTGCTGTATGTACAATAGTGTGTGCTATAGCTTGGAAAACAAATAATTGTGACTGGATGACAACAATGTTTCTTTCCAAAATCAGGGCTGTTTTTCGAAAGTTCAATCCGCTTTGTGTTTTGTAAACCCACCACTACTAACGAGTATTGCAATACTGGTATAGTCCCGGTACCACTCTGTGGCAAGTCTTTTTTTAACGTGTTCTGGATCCGAAGTTGGGCTTCTTCTCCTAACAGACTGGTTTCAGAACCTCTACCATTTCAAACATGCTATATAGAGCCTACTGATGTGATCCAAATAAGAATTGCTGCCATGAAGATATTTCTCCCCAGCAGAGTGACTACATTGCCCCACTGAGGTAGAGAACAATAGCACAGCATAGTCTACAGACCAGTCGTAGATATACTGTGGATGTGCTGCAGTAAATCTAGACGTGTTGAAGTCTCCACTCACCAGCGTAGGTAGTAATAGGTGGCCTCCACATTGTAGAATTTACTCCCCGCCAGTGTACCTAACTGATTGAAAGGCATTCCTGAAAACAAAACATCAAACACTTGTCAACATCATGGCACACTAAAGACATTGCTTTCCTTTAGCAGCGACCATTTAATATTTACTTTCAGTTCGACTGATGAAGCCCTCTGAAGCCCTCTCAAAAAGACAGAACGTTTCAAATGTGGATCAGTGATTTATTGAGACTGAATGCACTCTTTTGGCCCACTAACAGTTACTGAATTTCCCCTTCTTGGCTCAAATAGCCCGCTAACCGTTCAGCTAGATCACTATGAGTAGCATAAGCTTTGACCAGTCATATAATAAAGCTCAATCAATAAGTGCTGTGTGAGTTCATCACTATGTGGGCAATATAACAAGAGTGATTCATTTGTAGATGGTGGTGTGGTGAGTAAACCGGTTAGTGTAAAAAAATGGTGGTTAATGTGCTGTGAAAGGGAGAGCCGGTAACACCTTGTTGTCAACTCACCTATGTGCGGCGTGACTGACAGGGCCTGGTGGTAGAACCGCTCTGACAGCTGCTCAGCCTCCACCCCAGCCAACTCGTTCTGGTAACGGGCTGTGGAAAACATTCAAACAACCTCCCGTAAACCTCTCCTGTACATTCAAATAAACGTGACCTTGGATTTGGGGAATGATATTCCATGGTCATAGAAATAAGGTTGTCTCAAATCTCTGGTGAGAAAGATGAAGTTTGTATTACCTAGATCTCCCAGGTACACCAGGCAGCGATGGCAGGCCATTTGGGCCCACTCCATCTCCTTATGGGTGGCTGATACCGGCTTCTTCCGACCTACAAATACAAATACAATCATTTATACACTGTGTCAATCACAGACACCGCGGACCTGAGTGTGTGTGTGTCTCACCGATGAGGGGGTCAGTGACATGGGTCCAGTCGATGCAGTCCTGCATTTCCAGCTGGTAGTGGGACTGGATGTAGAGCAGCAGGTGCTGATAGAAGCCCACGCCGGCTATCAGGTGAGTCCTGTAGGCACACTCCAGGGCACTGCGACTGTGGATGTGCTGCAAAAGACAGAGATAATAGGGGGCCAGGTAAAAAGAAGAGATTAGAAATAAAAGTTAAGGGTTGTGAGTAGGGCATGAGGAAAGATAAAGTGTGCATGTCTGAGAGCTCAGCAGTCATTGTACTGGCCACACAGTCAACATTTCCCCAATAACTTAGGGTGTTTTCACACATAGTCCCTTTTAGCACATTTTTGTGAACTCAGTGTGGTTTGCATAATGCAGTGTTAACACTCCAAAAGGAACTCAGACCCCTCAAAAGAGCCCCGAAGCAAACTGAGACCATCTCCAGAGGTGGTCTGAGTTCAGTTCACTTGAATTCTGTGGTCCGGTTCCATTATTTAGGGCAATGCTCCCCAGGTTCGCTTGTGATTACACACACTAATGCAACACTGTTTTCCCTGCCATAACCCCTCACATTGGTGCCACAAGAGAGAAGATTATGTGCAGGTTTGAGAGAAAAAAGAAAAGAAAAAAACACTGTGCCGTTTTTGGATATTGATTAGCGATTGTCAAGGACGCACAGACATTCCAAGATGTGTAGTGTTTTTAGTTCAGATTATTTGTTTGCAATATGTGATCTATATGAGAGATTCATACACTGTTTATTTGATTGTGGGGTTGGAAGTGTGAGAAAACATATTTGGTGAGAATCAACATAACGTCCAAATCTATTCTAGCTCTTTAAGGGGCGGCAGCCTACATTGGGTGTACAATTTTCAATTACAGCATTATTTAATCTGCAGTTATTCTTCCACTATTTATTCTGTTACCAATAATAATTACATGTTAATAGTATCTTCTGATTACAATTACTTTGTCTCATCTTTTAACTAAATGCAATATATTAGATTCCGAAATGTAAGTAGGTATATCTGTCCAATAACATATTTTGATTAAATGTATTATTTGATAGATAGAGATAGATAGATATATTAGATATTTCAAACAGCTAGGCAAGTCAGTTAAGAACTCATTCTTATTTACAATGACAGCCTACCAAAAGGCAAAAGGCCTCCTGTGGTGACGGGGGCTGGCATTAAAAATATAGGACAACACACATCACGACAAGAGAGACACCACAACACTACATAAAGAAAGACCTAAGACAACAACATAGCATGGCAGCAACACATGACAACACAGTATGGTAGCAACACAACGTGACAACATTGTAGCAGCACAAAACATGGCACAAGAAAACAGCACAAAGGCAAGAAGGTAGAGACAACAATATATCACATGAAGCAGCCACAACTGTCAGTAAGTGTCCATGATTGAGTCTTTGAATGAAGAGATGGAGATGACTGTCAACTTTGAGTGTTTTTTGCAGCTCGTTCCAGTCGCTAACTACAGCGAACTGAAAAGAGGAGCAACCCAGGGGTGTGTGCGCTTTGGGGACCTTCAACAGAATGTGACTGGCAGAACGTGTGTTGTATGAGGAGGATGAGGGCTGCAGTAGGTATCTCAGATATGGGGGATTGAGGGATTTATAAATAAGCATCAACCAGTGGGTCTTGCGACGGGTATACAGAGATGACCAGTTTACAGAGGAGTATAGAGTGCAGTGATGTGTCCTACAAGGAGCATTGGTGGCAAATCTGATGGCCGAATGGAAGTGGCTTGTCCCAGAGCGCATTGAGTGAATGTTGGAAAAAGATCTTGGGTCATTTCTAAATATAGCAATGTGAATGCAAAGAGGACTTGGACCACAAAAGAGTAGAGTCCTCATTCAAAAGCAAGGGAAGTGTGAATACAGTGAGAACAGAGTTCTTTAGCTTCTTTTTTACCACAAAGTTCACTTTAAAGAGGACGGAGATCGGTTATTTTAAAGAGGACTATATGGGAAAGCACCCTTAAATTCAGTACCTTCTTGTGGGTCTTGATGACCTGGATGACCTCGTAGTAGACCTTCCTCCACAGAAGCTCCTCAGCCTTGCGACCATAGTCCACAGGGTGGAGAAACATCAGCTTCACACACAGCTCCCTCAACCTGGGCACAGAAGACAGATGAGGTTGGGGTTAGTGCTTGCCTTTTGCCTTAGTGTTTATGGCAAAGGTTGGAGTAGAGTAAAATGCTTACTTGTTGCGAAGGCTGATGTTTTCAGGCTTGAAGACCTCCCGGTACGATGACTTGCTGCCAATGATGACATCCAGCTTGTGTACCGACTCAACCACTGCCCTGAGCACGCAAGATACAGTTATTATGGCAGGTGAATTACTTGGTAATGGTCATTGGAGGAATGAGGAAACTCATTCTTATCAACGTAGGGAGCTAACGTTAGCTAGCTAGCTATAACTGGAATATATAAACTGTTATACATGTTTCACACTGAGATCATGTTTGACATTATAGCTTCCTAACTAGGTAGGTAAAGCTAAAGGGGCTTGTGAAAAAAGTTGTTTCGCCCTAACTAGGCCTAGTTATGCTTGTTAAAAGTAGCCAGTCGACATTATTAATGTGGTGATGTTCTGTTAGACGCTTCTAGTTAGCTGCTAAATAACTAACTAGCTAGGTAACGTTAGTTAGCAAACAAGGATAGGCCTATCATCTAACTAGTACTGTGACAATACTGACAGCTGAAGCTATCACAACGTAGTTAAACAACTAACGTCATTTAGAAAGCAAGTTGACACAGGAATAAGTTAGCTAGCTAACGTTAATAGCACAGTAACTTGTTACTGTGCTGTTAGTGCTCAGTTGTCTAGAAGCTAACGTTAGTTAGCTAATTAGCTATCCGCTTCATAAGTTCCCACTGTGTTACATCTGGCTATTTAAAATCCATACTATCGAAAATGTCCGACTACTTCGTAAAAATGTCATTGCCCTTCGACGAAGGCTTCGTGACAAGTACAGTTAACTAGCTAACGTTAGCTTATGCAAGTCAGACAGACAGGTGACTGGGTATTTAGCTAACTAGCTAGTTGAATAGATGGCTAGCTAGTTAGCCAACTAGCTAAGGTTAGCTATCCATTTATTTTACTACTGTTAGCTAGCTAATGTAATGTTTCCCAGCAAAAGGCCTTTAACTCACCTGTATAGACGCTTGATGAGGAGGACTTTTGCCTCTGGCTCGCTATCCTGCCCAGGTCCACTCATGTTAGCATCTGGTGCCAAGAGTCACACGCTCCAGTCCAACAGAGTCTGCGTTCCCACCCTCTTCAACCCCACTCTTGTCAGGGTTGCTCCGGGCTTGCCTCACCGGCAGCGACAACTGTGTTGACTAGCTAACGTTAGATAGCAGCTCTATCCTCTCCCGCTAACCACTATGTCGCTTTCGTATCTTATGTCGCTTGGCAAACTGCCCATCCGCTCGGAAACCGTTTAGGAGAGGGAATGCCCCAGTATTTGTGTTAATTCCCGGTCAGCTATCACACCCCGATGGTTTCCTTGTGTTATTCCCCGTTCCAAACATCGCTACGAGTAAGAGGGCGGCCATTAAACAGCGACCGCCTGAACAGCGCGAGACTTCGCGTGAAACGTTAGACCTGCGTTCGCGCGGGACCGGCACTAGTTACCACAGCCACAAAGTCATTAACACCGCCATTTCTACAAGTTCTCTTAATTAATTAAAATATGACTTTACCTTAACCCAAACCTTTGCCACACTGCTAGCCTTATGTCTAACCTTGAATTAAGACCAAAAAGCAACAAAAAAATATATTTTCTTTGTGGCTGTAGAATCTAGTGGAAACCTAGCTAGATTGCCAGACAGCCAGAGTCATTATGATTAATTTGTTTGTGATCCCTGGCAATGTAAAACTTTGTCTATATTTTTTGGGTGATTAGGGCTGCATGGCACAATAACCGGGTAACCAATGATTATTGATGAAGACTATCATGAAAATGAAATAAGAGTGATAACCACCGAAAAAAACCGCCTGACTGAAGAAGGGACTGATGGGCATTTGTGCAGTTGAGTTCGTTTCTGGACTCTAGAACTTGATGAAACTTTTGTTGCACATTGCTGAAACAAGCAAGGTGTTGTAGCAAACAAGACTTTGGTTGCCTAGGCAATTTACATTAGTCATTTAGCAGACACTCTTATCCAGAGCGACTTAAAGTTAGTGCATTCATCGTACCTCTTTCCTGCAGTCAAATGACCTAGTGGCCTCAAGGGTAGAATGTTATTCATATTGTTTTCATAATTAATAATAAAAAATGAAAATCTGGTGTTTCTATGCCAAACAGTTTTGTTATCTTTCAGTCTTCTGAGATGTATATAAAGTGTAATATTGGGATGCAAACTCAAAATTTAATACATGTCAACTATTTATCTGACAGGGTACAGATGTCTTTTTTTTTAAGCCCATGAGCATGTGTGTGAGGTGTATACTTTTGTTTCAAAGTAGATTTGTTTAAAACTAACAAGAAACACTGTGTGACCGTGATTTAGCCCACTGCTATATCACTGTCATAGTAAGTACATTTTTCCTCAATAAAGTAGCTATCAGAAAAGTCTGAGTTAGTAAGAGGGAAAAGAGTTAAGTGTTAGTTCACAAAAGGAACTAAAATATAAATGCAATATGCAAAGTGTTGGTCCCATGTTTCATGAGCTGATATAAAAGATACGCACAAAAAGCTTATTTCTCTCAAAAGTTGTGCACAAATTTGTTTACATCCCTGTTAATGAGCATTTCTCCTTTGTTAAGATAATCCATACACCTGACAGGTGTGGCATAGCAAGAAGCTGATTAAACGGCATAATCACTACACAGGTGCACCTTGTGCTGGGGACAAGAAAAGTCCACCAAAACTGAGAATTTATTGTTCATTTCTCTACCATAAGCTGCCTCCAACGTTGTTTTAGAGAATTTGGCAGTACGTCCAACCGGCCTCACAACCGCAGACCACGTGAATGACGTCATGTTGGCTGATGTCAACGTTGTGAACAGAGTGCCCCATGGTGGAGGTGGGGTTATGGTATGGGCAGACATAAGCTACGGACAACGAACACAATTGCATTTTATCTATGGCAATTTGAATGCACAAAGATACCGTGACAAGATCCTGAGGCCAAATGTCGTGCCGTTTAATCGCCGCCATCACCTCATGTTTCAGCATGATAAAGCACAGCCCGATGTCGCAAGGATCTGTACACACTTCCTGTTACCTGCATACGCACCAGACATGTCCCTCATTGAGCATGTTCTGGATGCTCTAGATCAATGTGTTCCCACCAATATCCAGCAACTTCGCACAGCCATTGAAGAGGAGTGGGACAACATTCCACAGGCCATAATTAACAGCTTAATCAACTCTATGCGAAGGAGATGTGTCGCACTGCATGAGGCAAATGGTGGTCACACCAGATACTGACTGGTTTTCTGATCCACGCCCCTACCTTATTTCTAAGGTATTTGTGACCAACAGATACATATCTGTATTCCCAGTCATGTGAAATCCATAGACTAGGGTTTAATGAATTTATTTCAACTGACTGATTTCCTGATCTGAACTGTAACTCAGTAAAATATTTGAAATTGTTGCATGTTGTATTTATATTTTTGCTCAGTATATAATTTCCTATTTTGGAAATATTTTAGCTTCAGGCGGAAGCTGGTTCCACCTTTGGGGTGTCAGAACAGGGAAGAGCTTGGACTGGACTGACCAGGAGCTGTGATTAGGATGGTCACCCCATAGGAGTGATTTAGATGAATACTGAATATTCTGGGTTTATGTTTTGGAGAAAAAAAGAATTAGGCTACAAATAAACATTTCTTGTTGGTTTTTGATTGATAGACAAGGCTCCCGGGTGGCGCAGTGGTCTAGGGCACTGCATCACAGTGCTAGCTGTGCCACCAGAGTCTCTGGGTTCACGCCCAGAGACTCTGTCGCAGCTGGCCGCAACCGGGAGGTCCGTGGGGCGACGCACAATTGGCATAGCGTCGTCTGGGTTAGGGGTTAGGGAGGGATTGGCCGGTAGGGATATCCTTGTCTCAGTATGTAAAATTTTTTATAAAATGTATGCACTCTACTGTAAGTCGCTCTGGATAAGAGCGTCTGCTAAATGACTAAAATGTCAAATGTAAGGCGATCACCGAAGGACCTCATGATCCAGTTTGAATGCCATCATCACATCTATTTCAACAGAGAAAGGTAAGTGCTGTTCCTTAATGCTGTTCTTTGAGAGTTTGAATCGGCTGGAGCTTCTTGTTTTGTAGCTAAATGAGCTATCTCTTTTTCCGCTTAGGTTTAAGTGCTAGGAATTAAATTAGGCCACTTTGCTGGTTGGCTATGGCTCTGTAATTCGATAATGTAGTGTGCTAGGGTTCATTTTTCATGAACCGACACACCAGGTAAGCAGTGATTCATTCGTTTTAAACTGGCCTCATACACTAGATGCATACCTTGTTCATAAGTGTAGCATACACTTTTGCCTATACGCTTCTGAGTGTGGACATCTCCACACTTATCGTAGATTCCAGAAGACCTAACAGTCCCTTTACGTAAGATTGTTGCATAAACTTCATTTGACTTTAGGCTACTCTACTAGGGTGTGTTCAGTTACATTTGCTACGTTGTGTGACGGTTTGTACTGAACGACATGTTTCCCCAAAATGTTCAACGTTCTTGAACAGACTTTGAGGTACGTCGCAGACACCGATGCCTCAATCCCGGACAAGCTAAACTCTCTCTTTCCCGCTTTGAGAAAAACAACACGAAGCCATCGATGTGGGCCCCCGCCGCTCATGAGGACTGTGTGCTCCCAATCTCTGTGGCCGACATGAGTAAGACATTCAAGGGTGTCAACCCGGGCAAGGCTGCCAGCACAGATGGCATCCCAAGCCGCGTCCTCTGAGCATGTGCAGACCAGCTGGCTGGAGTGTTTACGGACATATTCAATCGCTCCCTATCCCATTCTGTTATCCCCACTTGCTTCAAGACGTCCACCATTGTTCCTGTAGCCAAGAAAGCGAAGGTAACTGAACTAAATGACTGTCTTTGTAGACACTGCCACTAGCCAGCTACCACCAGGTACTCTACCCTGCACCTTAAGAGACTGCTGCCTTATGTATATAGAATCATTGAACACTGGTCACTTTAATGTTTACATACTGTTTTACCCACTTTATGTATATACTGTATTCTAGTCATGACTCATCCTATATACAGTGCGGTGAAAAAGTATTTACCCCCTTTCTAATATTCTCTACTTTTGCATATTTCTGATACTGAATGTTATCAGATCTTCAACCAAACATAATAAATAAAAGAAAGTGAACCTGAGTGAACAAATAACACAACAATTACATACTTATTTCATAAACAAAGTTATGCAACACTGAATGTCCCTGTGTGAAAAGTAATTGCCCCCTTACACTCAACTGGTTGTGCCACCTTTATCTGCAAAGACTGCAACCAAATACTTCCTGTAGTTGTTGACCAGTCTCTCACATGGCTGTGGAGGATTTTTTGGTCCACTCTTGCATGCAGAACTGCTTTAACTCAGCGACATTTGTGGGTTTTCAAGTATGAACTGCTCATTTCAACATCGCAATTGGGATTAGGTCTGGACTTTGACTAGAACATTCCAAAATGTCAAATTTGTTGCTTTTTAACCATTTCCATGTAGACTAGATTGTGTGTTTTGGATCATTGTCTTGCTGCATGACCCAGCTGCGCTTCAGATTCAGCTCACAGACGGATAGCCAGACATTCTCCTGTAGAATATAGTGATTCAGTGCAGAATTCATGGTTTCTTCTAGTCAAGTCATCCAGGAACAGCAAAGCATCCCTAAACCACACTACCACCACCATGCTTGACCATTGGTATGAGGTTCTAAATGTGGAATGCAGTGTTTGGTTTTCGCCAGGCGTAATGGGACCCAGCTATACTTTTGAATCATCGGTCCATAGAACATTCTTCCAAGAGTCTTGATGATCATCAAGGTGCTTCCAGGTGTTTTTGGCAAACGTCAGTCAACTTTTTGGATGACATGGGTCCCATGATGCCTGGCGAAAACAAAACACTGCATTCCAATACCTTGCAAAGAAGGGCACCTAGTGGTAGATGGGTAAACATTTAAAAAAGCATACATTAAATATCCTTTTGAGCATGAAGTTATTAATTCCATCTCAGATGGTGTATCAATACACCCAGTCACTACAAAGACTTTAAAACAGTTAGATAAGAGAACTGAGGACGGAACATTGTAGTTACTCTACAATACTAACCTAATTGACAGAGTGAAAAGGCAGTTTGTACAGAATAAAAATATTCCAGAACATGCATTCTGTTTGCAACAAGGCACTAAAGTAATACTGAATACAAAGTGTTATGTTTGGGGCAAATCCAACACATTCAAGCATGGAGGTGGCTGCATCATGTTATGGGTATGCTTGTCATCGGCAAGGATTAGGACGTTTTTTTTAGGATAAAAAGAAACGGATTTGAGCTACAGGCAAAATCCAAGAGGAAAACCGGGTTCAGTGTGCTTTCCAACAGACACTGGGAGACAAATTCACCTTTCAGCATTACAATAACCTAAAACACAAGGCCAAATATACACTGGAGCAGCTTACCAAGACGACATTGAATGTTCTTGAGTGGCCTGGTTACAGTTTTGACTTAAATCGTCTTGAAAATCTGTCAAGATTTGAAAATGGCTGTTTAGCAATGATCAATCACCAACTTGATAGCGCTTACAAAATTTTAAAGAGAATAATGTGCAAATATTCTACAATCAAGGTGTGCAAAGCTCCCAGAGACTTACCCAGAAAGACTCACAGCAGTAATTGCTGCCAAAGGTGATTCTAACATGTATTAACTCAGGGGTGTGAATACTTGTGTAATGAATACTCAGGGAGAAAAAGGTGTAGATACATGCGCAGAGTGCGGCAGGTGTTTATTTCGCCTATGCAGAATCCAGGAATCGTGGTCACAGGCAGGCAATGGTCATACACAGGTAGGCAAATCAAAACTAGGACTGAAGGCTATAACTGGTTCTCACAAACGAGTTAGAAAAAGGCTTAGCAGAGTCAAAACAAACAATACCCCACAAAGGCACAAACAGAATAAACTGAACTAAATAAGGAGCTGATGAGACCAGGTGAACTAACACAGCTGAAATCAATGAACAAAAATGAAAGACAGGGCTACGTTCAAGAAGCGAAAGAAACAGAACACAAGGTTAACTAAGAAAATAAACACAGAACCTTACAGTACCACCAGAACATTGTTGGCGGAGGTACTTCCCTATTTCTTGGTTCAGGTGTTCCGTCTGCCCGTTGGTCTGGGGATGGTACCCGGAGGAGAGGCTGAGGGCGACCCCCAGCTGGTCACAGAAGGCTAGCCACACCCGGGAGACAAACTGGGGCTCACGGTCAGAGACGATGTCCTCCGGAATCCCATACAGACGAAACACCTGCTGGAACAGACACTCAGCCAATTCCATGGTGTTAGGTAAATGAGGAAGAGGAACCATTTTTTGAAAAACGGTTTACTATGACAAGGATGGTGATGTTACCAGAGGATTCAGGAATGTCTGTGATGAAGTCAACATCTATGTGGGACCAGGGTCTGTGAGAGATTGGCAAAGGATGAAGCTTCCCGGAAGGGAGATGACGAGGGCTTTTGGTTTGGGCGCAGACTGGACAGAAGAGTACGTAATCCCTTACGTCGGATGCCAGTGCCACCAGAACTTACGGGCTAGAAGTTTGGTGGCTCGTGTAATGTCCGGATGGCCGGACTCTAAGGACGTGTGACAACATTGCATCAGTTAGGGGTCTAACAGCTGCTGGTACGTAACTCCTCCCAGCTGTTGTCTCAGGAGGAGCCAGGTCTGAGGTTAGGGCTTCTTGTATGGCTGAGTGAACCTCCCACAGTACCGGCCCCATAATGCAAGAGGAAGGAAGAATGGGTGTAGGGTCTGAGTTACTGGTCAGAAGGTCAAACTGGCGGGAGAGAGCATCAGCTTTTACGTTTTTCTTTCTGGGGATGTAAGTAACATGAAAATGGAAGTGTGTGTATAAGAGAGCCCAGCGTGCTTGCCTGGAGTTTAACCTCTTGGCCCCTCATATATTCCAGATTACGATGATCTGTTAGGACGAGAAAGGGATGTTGTGCGCCCTCCAACCAGTGGCGCAACTCCGAGGGCCAGCTTGATGGTGAGGAGTTCTCTGTTCCCCACATCGTAATTCCTCTCAGCAGAGGATAACTTCCTGAAAAGAAGGCACAGGGATGTGATTTTGAAGGTGTTCCCACCCGCTGAGAGAGTATGGCTCCTACTTCGGAGGCATCCACCTCCAGGGTGAAAGGAAGAGTCGGATCAGGTTGGCGAAGAACAGTAGCTGAGGTAAATAGGCGTTTCAAGTTGTTGAAAGCAGTCAGGGCGGTATCAGTCCATTGACGGGTACGGGTTTTTTGGCTGGTAAGGGCACTGAGGGGAGCGGCAGTAGAACTGAAGTTCCGAATGAACCGGCGATAGTAGTTGGAGAACCCAATGAAACGTTGGAGTTCCTTAATGGTGGTGGGTTTGGGCCAGTTACTGACGGCGGGGACTTTGTTCTCATCCATGCTGACCCCTCCAGGTGTCAGTACGAAACCGAGGAAGTTTACCAAGGTTACATGGAAGGAGCTCTTTTCAGTCTTCACATAGAGGTTATGGTCAAGGAGCCATTGAATAACCTTTTGCACATGCTGTATGTTTTCCTTCAGGGAGTTGGAGTAAATCATGATGTCATCAATGTAGACGATGAGAAAGCGATTGATCATATCCTGTTAAACCTTGTTCATAAAGAATTGGAAGATGGCTGGGGCGTTAGTAAGGTCGTAGGGCATGACCAGGTATTCGTAGTGCCCTCATGCAGTGATAAAGGCCTTCTTCCATTTGTCGCCTTCACGTATACGGACAAGGTTATATGCACTTCACAGGTCGAGTTTTGTATAGATGTTGGCGCGGCCCACTTGTTCAAGGGTCGCTGGGATCAGAGGAAGGAAACGGTTCTTGACCGTGACATCATTCAGGGAACGGTAATCAATACATGGGCGGAGACCATCGTCCTTTTTTCCAACAAAGAAGAAGCTGGACGCAGCCGGGGAAGAAGAACGAATGAAACCGTTTGAGTGTTTCATCAAGGTAGTTCTCCATTGCCAGGGTAATGGCTGAATAGATTATATTTTATAGGCAGAGCCCTTCTTGGATTCGCCTTTGACGTTCGATACACGGGGGAGGAGCATGACCCAACTGCATGGGCTCTGGAAGACTCGGACGGGATGACGGAATCACGGAAAGAGAAGGTTTCGGGTTCCTGGGTGGCAGAGTTCTTCGACGATGAGGTGGTCGATGGAGATGGACATACGAATGTATTGATTTAAATCCTGAGGGTCACCTCTACAGGCTAGCTCCGCCTGAACTTCCCTGTTGAGCCCTCTTCGGTAGACGGTAAGTAAAGCAGCCTCACTATATCCACTCCCTGCAGCCATGGTGCTGAACTCGAGGGCATACTCGGCAGCTGAATTGCGTCCTTGTTGAAGTTCTATGGGGAGGTCTCCTATAGGAGGACCGGAAGGAGAGTGATTCAATACCTATTTTAAGAGGGTGTGGAAATGGGTCTCGGAGCCGAGTTCTGTGCTGTTGACAGTCCATATGGCGGTGGCCCAATCTAGGGCTTTGCCTGTGAGTAGAGACACAACAAAATCCACCCTGCTCTTGTCATTGGCAAAGTTAGTGGGGTTGTGCTCAATGTATTTGCTGTATTTAAATAAGGAGCTGATGAGACCAGGTGAGTAACTAACACAGGTGAAATCAATGAGTAAAAATGAAAGACAGGGCTACGTTCAAGAACACAAAGAAACAGAACACAAGGTTGACTAAGAAAATAAATACAGAACCTTACATTATGCAGATTAGTATTTCTGTATTTCATTTTCAATAAATGTGCAAACATTTCTGAAAACATGTTTTCACTTTGTCATTATGGGTTCTTTGTGTTGATGGGTGAGATTTTTAAAAACATTTAATCCAATTTCAATTCACGCTGTAACGAAACAAAATGTGGAATAAGTCAAGGGGTATAAATAGTTTCTGAAGGCACTGTATATATATATACAAAGCTGTGTACTTGCCCAATAAACATTTATTTTATTTTATTTGCTCCATTTGGTGGATGTGGTGGGGTGTGGCTTGAACAATAAGTGACGTATTTAAAGGGCAGTGGCCATGCTGACAGCGTTCCCCATTACGTTTTTCAACTGGTCGATCAGAACAAAACCTTTTCCGTTTAATTGAACATTGCACATCATTTTGAACACAGCCCTAGTGTCTGCTGAGTACTTCCATATGCCATTGAACATCTTAGACATTGGTCGTCCTCATGCCATTGAAAATCTGAGACACTGGTCGTGTCTGAATACCCATACTTGCTAAATAGTAGGCATTTTGGGTACGCGAAATAGAACGTTTTATAGTAGGCCTATGTGAAATAAAAATACATTTAGTATGCTTTAAATGCCAAGATGTCATACTCCAGGGTTTCCTAAACTCGGTCCTCGGGACCCCGTTTTTTGTTGTTGTTGCCCTGGCACTAGACAGCTGATTCAAATAATCAACTAATCATCAAGCTTTGATAATTTGTGTAGTGTTAGGGCAAAAACCAAAACATTCACCCCTTGGGGTCCCGAGGACAGAGTTTGGGAAACGCTGTCATATTCATTTAGGCATTTCCTCTAGTTGAATTCTCTGCACACTATTGAGGAAGAGAATCGTCTTTCTAGACTCAAGTGTGTTTGATAACAGCTGATAATAGGCCTTTGATGACGCGGTGTACCAAACTTAACAAATGGCGGAATGCAATTGTTCATTTGCGCACTAGATGAGCATTCTCAATATGGATGAGCTTAGTATGTTGATATTTGTTGCTTACTGCATATGATTTTACTAAACAGTACGTTCTAAATAGTATGTACTATGATTAGTACACAGTATGTAGTTTTAGTAAGTAGTAGGCAAGACAGATTTCGGACACAGCCATTATCCACAGGAAAGTAGGCCTTAAATGGACTTCCAAACACGGATCCGTGTGTGGCTCTCATGGTTTGTTTGAGCAAACAATGTAAATGCATACACACAATGCATGCATATACTAGCGGGGCCGGATCCCCACATCTGGGGCACCTACCTCCAGGGGGCCCCACAACCAGGGGTTGGAACCAGAATTATTTTACATTTGTTTCGTTCTGAACAGAACCACATTTTCTTTGTTCCGTTCCACTGTTCCAACCAGCAAAATAAAGTTCTGAACTAGTTCAAACCCCCCAAAACAACCGGTTTATATCATTCCTTACTGTTCCTTTTTTAACCTGTGATATCAACAGTTTTTTACATTTAGCTCATTAAATTAATTGACCAATCAATGTGGATAGAGCAAGCAAGGTAGTTGTTTACATGTGTGATGGACAGACAAGTGTAGACTATGGCGCAAGATGTGACTGACATTTTGTTGGTGGGGAGGGGAGAGAGCGAGAGAGGGTAGTGGAGGAGGCTTGAAGGGCTGGGCATCTTGTTATGACATGCATTATCTGAATTAGGTCCACTGAATTATGCCTAAGAGGGCCGGCTTCTATGAAAGAACTTTGAATGTCCTTTGAGCTAGCTAGCTAACAAGCTTGTGTGTGCCGAGTGTTTTTAATTCTGGTGCCACATCTTGCCTTTTTGTAGTTAATAAATCCTTTGTGAAACACTATAATTAGGCCTTTTGAATTCTTAACTAGCATTGAAAAAGTTAATAGATTCTATCTTCTGAATCACGATTCTAACAACAGTACAGTAGCCTATGCTTTGGAAGGGGAATGGGCAGGTAGCCTAAATACACACACTTACAAAGATTTTCAGCTTGCAGGCAGACACTGGAATAAGTTTCTGAGTGACAGAGTGAGCGCTTTGCATAGGCGCTTTATTGCGTTTTCTTGTGGGACTAGTAAAAATGCCTGCAACTTAAAAGAAGGTTATTAACTGGTTCTTGTGCTTTTAAAATAACAGTTCTGTTCCCGAACGGTATGGATTATTTTTGTATGTTCTATTTTGTTTCTATTTCTGTTTCTTGAAAATGTTTGCTATTTTTCTGGTTTTTGGGGGTCCTGCAATTCTACACATTTTGTCATGGCTTATGATGAGAGCATATGCTAAAATCCAGGGGGTGGTTTAGAAAAGTCCGTTTAATAACACTTTCCTGTGGATATTTTGTCCAGCATAATGACCAACCACCAAACAACCAGTAGAGTAAGTTCAAATGTAACTGTATTCAACATTCTGGCTTGCAGAGGTCCTGAAAGGACATTTCCAAACAATTTTATTGCATTATGTCAGATGGTGACTAGCTAGCAAGCTATCACCGGATGATGTATCAGGCTACATACAGTGCCTTCCGAAAGTATTCATATCCCATGACTTATTCCACATTTTGTTGTATTACAATCTAAATTCAAAATGTATTAAATTAGTTTTTTCTCACCCATCTACACACAATAACTCATAATGACAAAGTGAAAACATGTTTATAAAAATTGTTGCACATTTATTGAAAATGAAATACAGAAATATCAGATTTACATGTGTATTCATGCCCCTGACTCAATACATGTTAGAATCCCCTTTGGCAGCGATTACAGCTGTGAGTCTTTCTGGGTAAGTCTCTAAGAACTTTGCACACCTGGATTGCAGAATATTTGCACATTATTCTCTTTAAAATTCTGCAAGCTCTGTCAAATTGGTTGTTGATCATTGCGAGACAGCCATTTGATTTTCAAGCCGATTTAAGTCAAAACTGTAACTAGGCCACTCGGGAACATTCAATGTCATCTTGGTAAGCAATTCCAGTGTATATTTGGCCTTGTGTTTTAGGTTATTGTCCTGCTAAAAGGTTAATTTGTCTCCCAGTGTCTGTTGGAAAGCAGACTGAACCAGGTTTTTCTCTAGGATTTTGCATATGCTTAGCTCTATTCCATTTCTTTTTATCCTAAAAAAACTCTCTAGTGCTTGCAGATGACAAGCATACCCATAACATGATGCAGCCACCTCCATGCTTGAAAATATGAAGAGTGGTACTCAGTGATGTGATGTACTTGTCCCAACGATAACGCTTCGTATTCAGGACATAAAGTTAATTTCTTTGCCACATTGTTTTTTTTTTTTACAGTTTTAGTTTAATGCCTTATTGCACATATTTTTATTCTGTACGTGCTTCCTTCTTTTCACTCTGTCATTTATGTTAGTATTGTGGAATAACTACAATGGTGTTGATCCAACATCAGTTTTCTTATATCACAGCTATTGAACTATGTAACTGTTTTAAAGACACTATTGGCCTCATGGTGAATCTCCCTGGTCCTTCTGGTTGAATCTCTGTTTGAAATTCACTGCAGAGACTGAGGGACCTTACAATCATTTGTATGTGTGGGGTACAGAGATGAGGTAGTCATTACAAAATTATGTTAAACACTATTATTGCGACTTATTATGTGACTTGTTAAGCACATTTTTAATCCTGAAATAATTTAGGCTTGCCACAACAAAGGGGTTGAATATATTTCTAAAAACATAATTCCACTTTGACACTCTGGGGTATTGTGTGTAGGCCAGTGACACAACATCTCAAATTAATCCATGTTATATTCAGGCTGCAGCACAACAAAATGTGGAAAAAGTCAAGGGGTGTGAATACTTACTAAAAAGACTAGTCTTCATTTTTATCTCACATGAAATGCACCAACAGCCTCAGCAAATAATATTTGCAAACATGATCGGTTATGGTAATGTCAACTACTCATGATATGGACCCCAGAATAGGCCGCATCAACCATGAAATGGCCAATAGGCCTTTGTAAGAGTTTCAAGATATTTTTCACTGTGGTGACTGTTCTGTAGGAATTATACAAAAAATACATATCACATCTTAATTTAAGAAGTTAATTATTTGTTTATTATTCATTTATTTAAGTATTTCTATCTCCAAGATTCACCCACCCGAAAAATATAAATTCCGGTTTATTCAAAAATGAAATGAAGGAATTGTTATTGACCGCATCAAAGGAATGAATCAAGAAAATCAAAGTGGCAAAAATCATATTCATTATTACAATAATAATTAAATAATCAGAATATCCACATTCATAACAAATCCATTTACAATGGCAATACACTCTTCAATATCACTCTTCCATTAATATACACAAATCCCCGAATGTCTGTCCTTTTTAAAACAAAAATAGAGGGGTTGGGGGACTATGGCTTGTCAAGGGGTATGACTATGTGTGACCTGTGGGGTTGAAAGTTCAAGGGTGAGGGAGGGTTGGCGAGTTGGAGGCACACTTAATAGAACTTGAAGAAATGGCTAATAACATGGTGTTACTTGCATGGAAAAGTTGCTTCACAAGTAACAGTGTGATCTGAACCAAATGTTCAGCCTGACAGAGGGGTCTATGAGAGGCAGAGTTCGGGGAACTAAATTGGAAAGATTAGATAAGGGTTGTCTGGATAAATATATAAATCTGAATGACATCCATTGCAAACATTTAATGTAGAGAAACGTAAAACTTAAATCAAATAACAACGAAGAATCATAATAGTTACAGGAATTCAAAGAAAAGGAGATGGAGGTCACTGGAAATATTATCTTAGTTATTCTATATACTGTATATGTACAAACATTGCTTGGTCACCCAAATATAATTTAAAAAAATGCCTCAGTTGATGAGAAAATGAGTGCAAGCCAGAGATTGTTTTGAGAGGCATAATTAGGTGTGTAGGTGTTCAGAGGTGTCAGATTGGTCAGTGTCTGCACAGAAAGTGCTTCCCAGACAGCTGTCCTTTAAATTGCCAGTGTGAACCTCTCCACTCCCCAACATTTATTCTTTGAGGAGTCAAATACGTCATTTAAGAGAGAGAGAGATTAGAGGATTGAGGAAAGAACTGTACAGCCTGCATATACAAACAAACTGTATATACACATAGACACACCATATATACACACACATATCCAGTATATACACAACAACTGTACACACACTGTATGTACACACACATTCAATCACTTAAAAGGTATTAACCTCTAATCTCTCGCTCTTTTGATGTGTCATTTTTCAGTGGTCAGAGGTGAAGGAGGGCACAGGGTTTTATTTAGCTTCTGTGTTAGTGGAGTCCATACAAAGAAATCAAATGGAAGTTATACAGAAATTTGGCTCCAGAATTCGGTCTCACCACACTGGAAAAACATGATAAACTCGCATCTGCTCCACTAAGCTTTCATCAGAGACAGAAATAGGAAAACAAAAACGTGATGGTAAGGATGTCCTCTTCTAAGGAGTTTTAGATCGTCTGTAAAATGGAGAGCTCCCCAGCGATTGTCAAGTAGAAAATCAACATCCATCCTCACATGTCTCTTCCAGGGATTACAAGAGAGAAGTGGAGGGGTGCAGGTCACAGCAACGTGCAAATCATTGTGAGGGGAGCAGGTAAAACAACAGTTTGTGTTTTTATCCATCACAATCCCAGGGCAATCTTTCTCCACAAAAGGGTAATGTTCCATAAGATTGTCTTAAGAAAAATCAGTTGATATAAAATGGATCATTTCTGGACTGTCATTAGATACTAGAGTCTTGTCATTATCAAGAAATAAACATTTGCGCAGGAAGATTTCCAATTAATAGTTTTTGTAGTACTATGGTAAGAATAATGCATTATTATAGAAATATAAATCATAGCATTGTCTACATTTTTCAAAGTTTTAATTGAAGCAATATTTTGTTTTGTAGCAGTTTCACTTGTAATAGGCTGTGCATAATTAGTTTCCTTTAAATGTAAAACTAATAGAGATAAAGAAGAAAGAACAAAACCAAAACCATGGCAGATATGAACAGGAGCATAAAAAGTCTAAAAGTGAACATAAACTGAGGTGGGTGGTTAAGAATAGATAGAAAGAGGAATGGGTAGATAGTGGGTGGACTGTAGAAAATGGTAGGAAGGAAAAATGAAAGAAACAAATTGTGAGATCTTAGAAAAATGTTAGGAAAGAAAAATTACAGCACCTTTGAAATGCATCTTACACACAGCAGCTCTCCCTCTTTCATTTCACTTACTGCTCAATCCCAAAAGGTTTATATCATGTCAATCTGCATAGCTGTTCTTCACATGCTTGATGAGCCAACAAAACCATTTCCCGAGATTGGCACGTCTTGAAAAGAAAATCAAATATCTAATCACAAGCGTCAAATACAGATTGTCCAGCCATCCAATCAGAGAGAGAGGGCCCAAGTAAAGTAGGGTAAATAACACAGCAGATCCTTACATGGTCAGCTGTGGCTCTGGACTATCCTTTAGGTCAGGAGAATTGAACCAATGGCCCAACTTCTCCCTTTGTCAGCCAATCGCATCACGAGAGAGCGCTCTTGATATATGGCCAGGCCATGCGGGCTGCCCATGTTGCCTCAGCCAATTAGGTTCCAGATTGTCCTCCACGAAGCTGCGTGATTGGCTAAGGGGAGAAAAGGAAGACAGAGAGAGAAGGAACGGGGAGGTGCTTGATGAGTTGCTATCCAATCATAGCCATCCCACTAGGCACAGACGTCATTTCAACGTCTAATTTTGATTTACATTTGATTGAGTTGTCAACTAAAGTGAATTTAATCCATGTCATTGGACTAACCACTGTATCGGATGGCAGTCATTCCAAAGTAGGATTAATCTCTTTGTCAGTTTGTGTTTAGCTCTGAGGCAAATATTTGTTAACCTGAGTCTCTCAATTCTGCATCTCTGAGGTATATTAATGTCAATGCTCATATATCAACCAGTGACCCTGTATAGTCCCATATCTTTATTCAATGCAGATGTAAAACCCTAGCTGCTTTAAAAGCCATTTTATTACTGATATGTTTTGGCACTCGAAAGGTAGCCATATTAGCTGACTTAACACAAGTTAACTACAACAAACTCTCCCTATTAATAATCACATTTGGTTAACTTTTAATTCAACACTCTAAATCTCTCTCATATCGCTGAATCTCATCCACTCTACATTATGGCTAATCCCCTAGTACTGACCGACACAGCATTGGCGGAGGCATTTTGACCCTATGCACAAAGTGCCGAATCCTAACTTGAGATCTGCATGTTAAACTCAGAATTACTCATAATGCATGATGCCAATGGGAGAACTGCAACAATATAAATCAAGTTAGGATCTGGCCCTTAGTAAATTGACTCTTAATCAAATAAAAAAGTGAAATAAGACCGGTGTTGTGTTCTGCAAAACCAGGACAGTCTGAAGCATGTTAATTCACTTGAGACGCTAAGCCAGAGTAAGGAAAGTTATCCAACTAGTTATAAAGCACCACCAGTGTGAATCTAAAAGGGCCAAAATGAACCCAAGTTCACATCTAAACAAAGATTACAATGGACAAGTTATACACAAAACAAGAGGACATGACAACACAGTATAACAGTATTCGATGACAGGTGATATCTGAACAGTTGACACAAAGCAATGAATTCCTTTTAGTGCACTGTGTAACATGTTTGAGATTTGAAATACTCTTTACTAACGATGCCCCAAACAATCTTTGTTTTCTCAAAATGTTGTTACATTAGCATTCATCATGCTCAGCTGAATGGTAAGTTCAGTTTCTTCATCTCGAAACGACATGAAGAAAGTCTATGCCACATACAAATTTGTCTGAGCGCTGTTTGACTACTGGCCAAAATGTCATTATCTGAGACCCAGGCACTTAAAGGCTAGACTTAACTGGCTACCTCAAAATAAGAATCAAATAAATAGTTTACGTGGTACTAAACAGAAAAAGCCATGACAACAATTTTGGAAGTGTACTAGGTGTTACAAGTGACTACGTTATATGCCTGGACACTGAAGGTCCACAAATAGTATCCCTTTGATATTTTCAACCCCTTAAAATTGCTGGTAAACTTTTTATCTGACAACTTTGTTATTGTCTCATTTGGTTTAAGCACCCTACTTGACCCAGCTCCCACTCGATTAAACAATTGCACACATAAGAACACGACACGACACACACATAACAAACAAACATAGACAAATACATAAAAGAAATAGGCTACCTTGACAATAACAGACAGAGTGAGAGAGACAGACATACAGACAGTGGGAAACATGAGAGGCAGTGCTATGACACACACACTTGATTTGGAAATGGCACTGTTTGTGTCTGTAGCACCAGTTGATCACACATAGGTTCTGAGATTGAGAAGAGAAAACATTGCACAAGTCCAGTCCACGAATGGGAAGTCCCTTAATTTACACATTTTTGAAAACATCACACACTTTCCTTAGGCCATAGGGCATGTCTATGAAATCCCAAAAATGAAACCGTATTCTGCTTGTTCTGGACTCTGTAGTTAGTCTGCATTTCAAACAGCATAGTTATTTTTGGATCTTGATTAGATTGTTTATGTACTATCATCAGTTAAAATAATCCTTCTGTCAATATCATCTATGCCTGTTATTTGAAAACCCTGTTAAAATACACTCAAAGGCACTAAGGAAACCAGACTACAAAGCCAGATGACCACATTTCTACCGATTACATTTGAGAGCTGGAGTTTTCAGGACAGGAAATGACTAGACCTTTATCGATGGAATTATGGGATACTACACGCATGTATATAGTAGGATGCTATTGGCTACTGAGAAGTTTTTGGGGAGTGAGACGTTATATAGTGTTTGCTTACTGTCTTTATTTGATTAAACAAACACACAAAGCAAAATCTCACATAGTCGCTTGGTTTGGGGATTAGGCCTATACCAGTGTATAATATGCTCTTTAGTTTGATCGATTGAAACAGTACATGAGGATCCCACAATGTCAACGATAACTAAAAGGTATCATTATCTTGTCCTGCAAGACAGATACTGACCAAAGACCAGTTTGAGCAGGACGGAAATTAGGTCCATTGGAAAGCCCTTTTGTTGTCTTGTATGATAATGCTGAACGTACTGTACAGTTAAATGTACAATGACTGCTGCCCCCCACACATTTCTTCTCTCTCTGGTTTGAGTACACATAAAAGAAACGGGAAAGATTGCAGTCATCTCGTCCTCCTCAAAAAAGGAAGGAAATGTGGCAAGACTTTTTTATTTGTGTCTTCTCTCTCTGATTTGGTTCAGTGTTGTTTTTGACCTGCTCCCTCTCCTCTATGCCCAGTCCTGCTGTTGCAGTGCTCTCAGTTGCCTCCGTGCTTGTCACTGGGGAGGATGTTGGGTTGACACGGAGCTCTCCATTCTGTAGTTGACTGGGGTGGAGATGAGGAGTGGGGGGAGGAGGAGGGTCTACGGGTGGGGAGGGGACTCCATTCTCGTTCCGGGGCAAGCCAGTGGAGGAGATGCCCGAGGAAGAGATAGTAGGGTCAGGATCAGTAGTCATCCCTCCTTCTTTTTCTCCTTCTTCTTCTCCTCCTCCTCCTCCTCTTCCACCTTCAGTATTCACACAGGGGTCTGCTGAACCCAGGGAGGAATGCTGGGCCCCCTAGCAAGACAGAGAGAGGGAGGGAGAAGAGGAGTAGGAGAGGGGAGAGATGGGAGTGGGAGAAGGGGCATTCAGTGGGGGATTTGTGGCATGGACAAGGGTGTAAACGAGTCAGCCAATCCAGGAAAGAGAGAGTGAGGCAATATAAAGAGTCATATATGAAGCAGGAAATGTGGGGAGAGAAGGCATCAGGGAGGATGGAAGGAGAGGGAGTATGGGTGATATAAACAAGCAAGGAATAGTCCAATAAAAAGAGGAGGCCAGTGAAGAACAAACAGATGGGTAGAGGAGAGTAAATAGGTGAATTAGTTTCGAATGTAAAAATAATAGAATGGAGGAAATAGTGTGGGGTGATGAGGGTCCCGATAGGAGAGGGTCAAAGCAGGAGGTAAAGAAAGAAAGGATAATTTGAGAAAGCAAAGGGAGTAAGGGAGGGAGAGAAATAAGTGACACGGGATGGGAGAAACAACGGAGAAAGAGAAATAGAGGAAAATGAGTTACAGAGCAGAAGTATGAGGTACACCAATAGAGATGGACAGCATAGGAGAGGGGATACAGTCAGAAAAAGAAAAGGTGGAAGGAATTACAATCTCGGGTTGACCAACATGTCAGAGTGTCTTCATCTTCGTATGATGCTGAGTTAGAAGGGGGTACTAGTCAGGGACGGGTGTCAAAAGGAGTCCGAGCAGTCAAGTAGAATGAGAGTTGTGTCAGTCTTAGCCAATGAGATTAATTTCAAGGAATTTCTATACATTCTAATTTGTATTATAAACTGGGTGGTTCGAGCCCTGAATGCTGATTGGCTGACAACCGTGGTATATCAGACTGTACAACACGGTTATGACAAAACATTTATTTTTACTGCTCTAATTACATTTGTAACCAGTTTATAATAGCAATAAGGCACCTCAGGGGTTTGTAGTATATGACCAATATACCACGGCTAAGGGCTGTATCCAGACACTCTGCTTTGCGACGTGCTAAGAAAAGCCCTTAGCCGTGGTATTACACCCCCTCGTGCCTTATTCCTTAAATATACTTTAGTAAAGGCTTGAAAACCATGGTGACACAAATAGTTGTTATGATTCTATAACGTGATACAATTGTGTCACTTTAATTAATCTTACGCACATTAGAATCCATGCGCATTTCAGGTTTAGCATGGTTTTTGCTAAGCATTCAGTCAATTGACCTTCGTCAGAGCAAAACTTTCACAGATAGAAGAAAATAAATTAAGAACATAAAGCGTTCACCGAAAGCTTAGCTAAGACCACAATAAATGTGCAGAAATTCGATATTGTTTTTTCATGCACCTTTGTTCCCTTGTCAAGTGTGTGGTTGATTCCCACACATCATTGAACCTTATAAGTACTTTAACATTTAAATAGTAATAAGTACTTTAAAATAAAACATTATAGATAATAATATTATAGTATTGCATTACTATAATAGTCTAACATGCAGATGTGTTACAGTAATTCTTAGAACTTTAGATGTGAATTGGAGAACATAATGACTAAATACTGATCTACAAAGCTTGTATAAGAAGCTAGCATTCAAGAGCTCTCAACTGTGTCTAATCCACCAATCAGAATTTCTAACCCATACCCATTGACCAATTATCAATGGATGCTCATTAATTTACCAAATCTGTAAAGCACTGGGTTGGAATTTGTAATAAGTGAATAAGTCAAAGTTTGGTTTTGCTATCTATCCTTACCTACATTGGCGCAGAATAACGTCATTGCAAATACCAGATTGATTTCACTTATTAATTAAATCAAGCTCTGAATGCAAGTCATCATGTTCAGTCCTGTTCAGTACAGTCTGTGTTGGAGCAGTAGGAAAGAAAATAGCTGGGTTATTGGCACTGACAGAGGTTGTGTTCGATTGAGGAAATGGTGTCTAACGAATCCAAGTAAAAACAGGAATGTGGAATCATTTAAAAGTTTTCTACACGTATAGAAGAATCTGAATTGACATTTACTGAGATGCCAATTCCTTTCCTCAAATGTGTAATAACTTCATTGAACAATAAGGACTAAAAACCATTCATATGATTGTACCAAGGAGTATGAAGTCTTAAGATGTGAACAATGCACTGGAGAAGTGAAAGTCAGAAAAAAGGTACTTCAAGAGGGTTTTATGATCTGCATCTAGTACAGAAATTAGTCGGAAACAGGCCATTTGATTTCAAAACTAATTAGCATTAAATATCAGGGTGGGTGTGTCCATTGTGTGTAGCACATGTTTCCATCTCTAGAAAGGGAACAAAAAATGTCCTTCAAAAAGTGGAATTGAACTGGCAGACCTTTTCTCTTCTCACTCAGAACCTTGTAAAGCACACGGCGATAACCAATTTCAACGGATATTACCGTTAGCATAAATGCTAATCCCCTTCCCTACTTGGTGCTAGCAACAGTAACAGGAAATGTGTTATGGAAACAAGAGGAACAAGTGGTATTTCTCTACCAGTGCTGGATTACTTTCAAACCAGTTCTACAAAAATTACTACAAACCCTTTCACATTATTTATCCAAGTTTAGCCAGACCTGCCAATACAACTGAGAAAATTGTGTGAATATTTTATGAATAGAAAGTTAGATAGCTGCTAGATAGCCAACCTATGCTAATAAAAGAAGCAGCGATCAAATCAACTTAAATAAAACGTGCATCACTCACTGTTAAAGATCCATATGTGCAGAGTTTGCTTACTTGAACAACTGGTGTTTATGTTTGTACAAAAGCTGCAACTAATAAAAGTTAGGAAATTGTAGACAAAAACAACACATAGCGGATGAATTGTGCAATGTTAAGTGCATTGTTAGTATGCTTTGGTACGCAATTCTCAAATGTTCTTACTCAGCAACATGAATAGGAAATGAATACTCAATTTCTGTTTCAAACTAGGCTTATCATTGTGGAAATTAGACGTACAAACCAACCAAATATTCCATAACAGCAGTAGATGACTGACAGATATAAAGGACACTAGACAACTCTCCAAGTATGACCCAGAGCAAAAAGAACAACAATACAGTACTGGCGACACGCTTGATCAAACTCACAATGACAATACATGAACATTGGATCAACTTATGTGCTCAGGTGCCATATACATACAGTACACATACACACAGGAATATATAAACACACTCTCAAAGAAACACACACATTGACATATATGCACACCAGTTGTTTATTTTCAGGGAAGGATTGTGTCAGATACGGAGATTTCCCATAATTCCCGTCATTTATTTGGGGGAGTGGTGTGAGGGGAGATGAGTCGAATTGAATGGATATGTTGATGACCCACCGCAACGTGTTCCTCTGTGAGACACGTGCGGTGTGTGTAGGTGAGTTTGTGTTGATTTGAGCAGGGGTATTGTTGTATATGCATGTAGTCAGTTACCTTGTTGATATTGGTTCTTGGAATAGAGCCTACTTATACGTATTACTGCAGCAGAGCCATCAGTGTTTGTACATGTACCTAATAGAGTATCTGTGAATTGTCAAGCTGTTTGTCATAACTAGAACTAACTATGGCCTGGATTCAATCAGATCGAGCATTAACCATCGTTAGCCAGTGTTGGCCGACATCTGCAGAGCAAATGTTTTATTACCCGTACGGCGTTAGACGTTCATGAGCTGACATATCGGTGAGTGTGTGCTCTTGTCCGTCACAAACCATTCCCTTCCTTGTTATCCCTACCACGTTAGAAGTTCAAAACGGTGCTCGAAACTGTAGGCTCTATCGATGTTAGAAATAATGACTCTCCAATGTAATGTCAATCCATTGATGTTAGGCTAATGGGAGAGATTTATAGCCTATCAATCTAGTTTGAGTGTTTGATTGGTAACGCGGCTGCATAAATATCTAACGCGGCTGCATGGAATTTGTCGGATTCCGTCGGGTGTGGTTTCGTCGCTTCTTGTGAATCTGACAACTGGAACGCAGTACCGCCGCCGCCAAAACAGCGGCTATTCAGCTGTCAATCTGATTGAATCTAGCCCTAAGTATATATTACAACCATCTATATCCTGATCAAACAGTTCGCTTATCATCCCAAAACAACACAGGGAATTGAAAGAAAAAAGTAGTGGAGAGATGAACAAGGATGAGGGATGTGAAGAAGGATGAAGGAGTTGCAAGGTTTTGCAAATGCCAACATTTGATAATAGTGGAGCATTGAATTAAACAGCTGAACATTTCGAAGCATTTCAGTCAGGAATTCTACCATTGATGCTGGAGTTTTATGGTTTGAATTCAGAGGGTAAGCAATTTACCTAATGCAAAGAGTTACACATTCAGGAAGTCTCCGTATATGACTGAATTTGTGCAAACAATGTTGCCACATTTGTCTGAGTGGTGTAAGAGTCACATACATGAATGTATACACTATGTGTATATTAAATCTGTACAATACATAAATCTAAATGTCCAATATATAGTGCTACACTGTAGAGTGCCTACGGAAAGTATTCAGACCCCTTGACTTTTTCCAAATTTTGTTACGTTGCAGACTTATTCTAAAATGTATTAAATTGTTTTCCCCCTCAATCTACACTCAATACCCCATAATGACGAAGCAAAAAGGTTTTTATAAAAATAAAAATAAAAATATCACATTTTAATAAGTATTCAGATTACAGCTTCGAGTCTTCTTGGGTATGGCGCTACAAACTGTGCACACCTGTATTTGGGGAGTTTCTCCCATTCTTCTCTGCAGATCCTCTAAAGCTCTGTCAGGCTGGATGGGGAGCGTTGCTGCACAGCTATTTTCAGGTCTCTCCAGAGATGTTCGATCGGGTTCACGTATGGGTTCTGGCTGGGCCCCACTCAAGGACATTCAGAGACTTGTCCCGAAGCCACTCCTGCGTTGTCTTGGCTGTGTGCTTAGGGTCATTGTTCTGTTGGAAGGTGAACCTTCGCCCCAGTATCTCTGTGTACTTTGCTCAGTTCATCTTTGCCTCGATCTTGACTAGAGTTAAATCTTGGTTTCATCAGACCAGACAATGGTGTTTCTCATGGTCTGAGAGTCCTTTAGGTGCCTTTTGGCAAACTCCAAGCAGGCTGTCATGTGCCTTTTACTGAGGAGGGGCTTCCGTCTGGCACTCTCCCATAAAGGTCTGATTGGTGGAATGCTGCAGAGATAGTTGTCCTTCTGGAAGATTTTCCCATCTCCACAGAGGAACTCTGGAGCTCTGTCAGAGTGACCATGGGGTTCTTGGTCACCTCCCTGACCAAGCCCCTTCTCCCCCGATTGCTCAGTTTGGCCGGGCGGCCAGCACTAGGAAGAGTCTTGGTGGGTCCAAACTTCTTCCATTTAAGACTGTGTTCTTGGGAACTTCAATGCTACAGAAATGTTTTGGTACTTTCCCCAGACTTGTGCCTCGACACAATCCTGTCTCGGAGCTATACGGACAATTCCTTCAACTTCAAGGCTTGGTTTTTTCTCTGACATGTACTGTCAACTGTGGGACCTTATATAGACGGGTGTGTGCCTTTCCAAATCATGTCCAATCAATAGAATTTACCACAGGTGGACTCCAATCAAGTTGTAGAAACATCTCAAGGATGCTCAATGGAAACAGGATGCACCTGAGCTCAATTTCGAGTCTCATAGCAAAGGGTCTGAACACTTATGTAAAGTTTTTAATGTTTTGAATGTTTTATAAATTTGCACAAATGTCTAAAAACCTGTTTTCGCTTTGTCATTATGGGGTATTTTGTGCAGATTGCTGAGCATTTAAAAAAAAAAATATATTTTAAATTAAGGCTGTAATGTAACAAAATGTAGAAAAGGTCAAGAGGTCTGAATACTTTCCAAAGGCACTGTCCAGCCTGGCCTCATAGACTAGATGTAAAAGTTAACAAAAATCTGGTACACTCAATTTAGTATGTTATGTTATGTTTGGTATGGTTACATCAGGCCGAAGGTTACTTAAGGCAAAAATTAAAGGAGCGTAGTTGGTCGGGGCGGATGGTTGAGCATATAGCTACTTTGCAACTACATAGCATGTTAGCTAACCCTTCCCCTAGCCCTTTCACCTAACTCCTGACCTTAACCTTAACCCCTAGCCTAGCTACCATTAGCCACCTAGCTAACATTAGAGTTAGCCACCTAGCCACCTACGTAACGTTAGCCACAACAAACTGGAATTCTTAACATATCATACATATTGCAAATTTGTAGCATATTTTATGAATTGTAATATATCATACGAAATGGATGATGGACATCCACATATTAATACATGCCATACCAAACATAACAATCATACTAATTTGAGTGTCCCAGATTTTGGTTTACTATGTTATGTCTACCCCTGACTCTGGGTTGACATTTCAGCTCCAGCATTTATTGATTTTCTATTACAGTAAAGCTCGACATTATTCAAATCGCTGTTGACAAAATCAAAATAACCTAAATAATGTGAACATTAGGTAAAGAAAGAAAAACTATTGCTGTTGATAATACGTGCAAATTTCTGTATAAGACATGTCTGTGTAAGTCAAGAACTGCTTCTGTTGGTGCTGCATACGGTCAATGACGCACATACAGTACAGTGGAGGAGTCAAAGTGAAGAGGCAGAATGTATGGATGGAGAGAGGCAGTACCACTGAAGTGTATGCTGGTTGGTTTATTACCTTTGTACTCGGGGTGGGACGGGCGCGAGACGGGGCTGCACTAGGATGGATTGGCGCCTCCCCTAAGAGAAATCACCGTATCTCATCAACACAGGAGAAGAGGAGAGGAACGATAGAGAAAAGGAGGAGAGGAGAGGCTAGGCATGTGTGCACTGAAGAAATTAAAAGGTAGAAGTTGGGTGTCGAGGGTTGAGGAGCATTGGGGATACTCAACGCCCACAGGACACACACAAACACAAAGGAACGCACACCACATTCGCGCCAACACAAACCCAGCAGCCTGAAAGCACAAGAGGGCCCAACATGTCAACCAAGTCTGCATGCTGAGGAAGCAAACCAAGGCTGTTGATACACACATGCAGCAGTAAAGAGGGTTCGTAGCCATCTTGTGCAAGCCAGAACGTGAGGCAGCTTTATGTACAAGTACACCCTCTGGACATGATGCTACTCTATCGCAGGGCCATAGCCCCCGACCTATCTCCTTAATGCTGAGCCAAGCAGAGACACATTGGGTCCCGTTTTTAGTCTTTGTAATGACTCGGCCGGGGATTGAACTTCCGACCTTCCAATCTCAGGGCGGACACTAACAACAAGGCCACTGAGTTGGTTTAGCAGTAAAGATAGCTGCATTTTAAATTAAGCTAAATGTCATTCATTGATCCAAAGACTGAAAAGTCTTGTCCAGAAAAATGGTATCTCTGATCTCCTCTGAAGCTGAGGGGTTAGAAGTTGAGGCAAAAGGTGATGCAGTAATCATTGGCAAAAATATTAAACACCACTATTACTGCAACAAGGAATAAATAGTATTAAAAAACAGAGTTAAACAATATAAATATGCATACACATGTAAAAAAGGTTGAATGACACATAACACACTTAAAGACATATAAGGTTATAGAGACAGTAGATAACTGATGTGATAGAGATAACCATGTAAAGTGAGACATGCATTATATTCACAATGATGCATGGAACATACAACATTAAGTTGGAGAGGATATGTACAGTACAACATCCAAATTATGATTTATTTGTTATGAGTCATTACAAGGACAGGTTGATCTACTGTACTTTCAAGAGTGCTACCACTAGTTGCTGCCTACAGGTGTAATATCTTAATTGGACCAGTTTCTCACAACAGGAAAAGAATCCTGCACCAACAGGAATGTGGATAATAATTAATGGATATGTTTGTAGGGGTTGATATATTTTTCAATAGGGCAAATCAAGTCAAACATTTTAAAGTGGAAATTACAAACGTTAGAAGCTTTTTAAACCCTCAAATATAACAAGTTTGCATTTCCTGCTGAACAGGAAAATTCTCTGTTACAACAGATCAAATTAAGATAGAACATTTGTATAAACAGTAGTAATAAAAACTCAAGCAATATTATTAAATTAACTCAATCAAGTTTGACAATGAAATCCCATTAAAACCAGATATTTACTAGAGAGGGGGTGGAGGTATTCTCAACATAATGCTTTGTGAATATGAATCCACAAATTCCACGTAAAAAGCTGAAAGCCGAGTGAACTGCCCACTGTTGGGGTAATAAAGATAACGTGAACCCTATGAGTCACCGACACCCCCACCTAGACACCCAGCATTAAACACCTGTTGCTGCCATGGCGATGGACAAGTGATTGTATGGTAGCCAGCTCACTGCAAATAATGACAGATATTGGAAACGCAATCATTAAAACATGCCGACGTGCTCTGCTTGGGCATAGCCATGATGGGAATGTAATGGTACGCAAACAATTGGCCCACAACAATTTATGGCTTCCTTTTATAATCTTCTTGACTGTAACCTTCAGAGCAATGGAGATACACAGAAATGTTCGTGTGGTTGCATGATAATGGACAATTAACATGAGAAAAAATAAAACTTGGGTGGAAGCATGACATGGAAATAATGAATGTCATCAGAAGTTCCATGTTGGACTGCTGTGATTTAATACTGTGTCTAGGAAGAGACCCAAACAGATTCATGTTGGATAGCAAATCTGCCTCTTTCAGCTTGGAAACAAAACCAATATCAAGATGGATGCCCAGCCTTGAACGCTCCTACGACCACTTGGGAAGAGCTACTCAAACTATATCTCTCAGCCCTCAGAAAGAACCAATAGATTCCGATTCCAATGCCGTGTGAGGCTGTAGGCCAAGTCTACCATGACACTCCCTCAACTACATGTCAACCACAGACTGGCCACGTTCGACCGAGTGGAAACAGTGCGAGCGCAAAACTCTGGTCTGCTGCTTGTCTGGCAACTGAACACACCGCCATGCATCGCTGGATGGCTTTACCCCCTTTCAACCACAGTTTCTAAGCCTTTCTGGCTAATCTCTCCCTCCCTCCCTCACCCTCCCTCACCCTCTCTCTCCCTCACTGGGGGAGCTGTGTACTGAATGGAGAAATAACAGGAGAGACGCATTGGATCACTGCTCATTCGAGGAAGCGTGGCTGAAGCCCTGACTGTTCGACACCTTGCAGGGGTGCTACATTCAGCTTCATTCTTATCTGGGACATAGCGGGAGCACTGTCTGTTCACACCGCTCAAACTTTCTGCTTCTGTTTTTATCTCTGCATGTCAGAAAATGTCTGTTGCCTCTTTGAGTCTGATTTGACTCGGATTGGGATAAAGAAGTTTGGATTGGGGAAGTAGCTGGGTGAGACTCAGTGAAGCTTGAGCGTACATGTGTCATGTTGTTTGCAAGAGACATTGTGGTTTGACACATACTCACTCTCTCTCGCACGCTCTTTTGAACACACACACACACACACACACACACACACACACACACACACACACACACACACACACACACACACACACACACACAGAGAGAGAAATCAGGCATGTCTTTGCAGCATGACTCATGATTGAGGGTGGGCTTGACCGGTGCTCAGTCTGAATAATCGGGATGAAGGAGTTTGGATTGGGGAAGCGGTTGGGTGGGACTCATCTTCTGGTGGAACAGGGATTTGATTTAAATGAATGAAAGAAGCTTGAGCATACATCTGTGATGTCGTTTGCAAGAGACATTGGGGTTTGACACACTCTGTCTCTTTCACACACACACACACACACACACACTGAAAGCTGGTATGTCTTTGCAGCATGACTCATGATTGAGGGCGGGCCTGACGAGTTTGATAGGAGATGAGTGGCTGGCTAAAAGCATGGACCGAGAGACATTGAGTGTGGATGCTGGAGACGTTGTCGGCCTGACAAATTAACTCATCCTCAGGACCAAAACTGTTCAATAGTCGTGTATTATGTTTTGCATTTGTGTTGGACTGGTAATACAACTTGACTTAATACATATAGTTCACACAAAGTTTATAGACGTGTCTGAGATGTACAGTTATCACAGACGCTGATTTGATTACAACCCGGATGTGGTCAGACAGAATATAAACAGATTGATTGAGAGACAGACACAAGATGTAAACAGACGTTATTTGACCTTCAAAGCACCTAAACGGATTGACAGACAAATGACAGTCTCACCCAAACCCAAGGACTTGTCTAGACAAAATAAAGGGACAAATCAACAAAGAGATGAAAACAACATAGAGAAGGATAGAGAGATAAAGACACAGGCCATCCTACAGACATGGCGACCGGAAGAAGAAAATCACAGACCTGATCGGCGAAGACCCTAACGTTAGCTTTCGGCGGCTCAACCACGGCTCCTCCCCTTATCTCATCCTCCACAGCCATAAGTCTGAGAGTGAGAGTGATAGAGAGAGAGAGAGAGAGAGAGAGAGAGAGAGAGAGAGAGAGAGAGAGAGAGAGAGAGAGAAAGAGAGAGAGTTCAAACAGTTGTGAGAGAATTGTGAGTTAACTAGACACTAAGTAGCTAAGTGTAATGCGTAAGGCTTATAAAGACTGTCCAGGTGCAAGCTGGATCTGTCATTGCCCTGAAAAACGTTGATTTGTCAATTATACCCATTACCTGGTCTATAGTAGTGTTGTTAAAACCTCTGGTAGCCAAATTATAATCTATTCAACCAATGCTGTAACTGTTTAACATACACTGCTCTGGTAATACGAGGAAGCATTTTTGAGGCAGTTGAAGTGCATATTTCCATGTTCCCCAAGAGATTCACCATGATGTGTCTGTCCAATTCAGGGTGTTTTCCAATGTAATCATGCCTAATGATGTCTAGATTGTGGTGTTTTGCCGTCATCGTGTTCTGAATGGGGTTTAATTAGCAATACATCCTCATCCTCATGGAATAGTTGAACTGACACAACATGATACAGATTCCAAATCCTTGTTATAACAATTTCAAAGAGTCGTCTTGCAGGGATATTTGGAAGCTTATTGCTACAGTCTCCAAAGGATATTTTTCTTGCCTTGCAAATTCACATTTCAACACGATTACTCAGCATCAGAATTATTTTCCAGAGAAGGGAACATGGATCATTAAATACTTGCCTCTGGAATTTCAAGATCAGGGTCATTCAAGGCAATGGTTCTGATATTTTCTTCAGACACAAAAGGTGAAGGATGAATTAAAAGTCTGCAATCATGAAGTCAAATCCAAGATGGCGATCAGCTGTTTGGTGATGGAGATTCAATGAACAAGGGTACATATGACATCCTAACTCCTACCTGGTCAATATTTCTGAGGTAATGAAATTCTTCTGCTCTGCTCATTATAGATTTCATTGTCTTCAATCTTATCACATCTACTTTCCGCCTGAATGACATGGTTGTTTTCATTTAACGTCATACAGAAAAGCTGTGAAAAATTGCTGACAAAGTGGATGAACTTCAGAGTGTTAAACTCCTGAGATGAACAGAATGCTGAGAGGACTAATTACACAAAAGGAATGACTCATTTTAATACAGTGCCTTCAAGAAGTATTCACACCCCTTGACTTTTTCCACATTTAAAATGGATTACATTGAGATTGTGTGTCACTGGCTGGGGTTACCCCATAATGCTCCATAATGTCAAAGTGGAATTATGTTTTTAAAAATGAAAAGCTGAAATGTCTTGAGTCAATAAGTATTCAACCCCTTCGCTATGGCAAGCCTAAATAAGTTCAGGAGTAAAAATGTGCTTAAGAAGTCACATAATAAGTTATATGGACTCACAATGTGCAATAATAGTGATTAACTAGATTTTTGAATGACTACCTCATCTCTGTACCCCACACATACAGATAATTGTAAGGTCCCTCAGTCGAGCAGTGAATTTCAAACACAGATTCAACCACAAAGACCAGGGAGGTTTTGCAATGCCTCACAAAGAGGGGCACCTATTGGTATATGGTTAAAAAAAGCAGACATTGAATATCTCTTTGAGCATGGTTAAGTTATTATTACACTTGGATGGTGTATCAATATACCCCGTCACTACAAAGATACTTCCTAACTCAGTTGCCAGAGAGGAAGGAAACCGCTCAGGGATTTCACGATGAGGCCAACAGTGACTTTAAAACAGTTATAGTTTTGTGATAAAACAGTTATAGACTGTGATAAGCAAACACTGCGACTGGATCAACAACATACAATAAAACTGCAAAAAAATGTGGCGAAGAAATTAACAAGGCAAATATACACGGGAGTTGCTTACCAAGACAGCATTGAATGTTCCTGAATGGCCTAGTTACATTTTTGACTTAAATTGACTTGGAAATGTATGGCAAGACTTCAAAATGGCTGTCTATCAATAATCAACAACCAGCTTGACAGAGCTTGAAAAATTGTTATAATAATGTGCAAATGTTGTACAATCCAGGTGTGCAAAGCTCTTAGAGACTTACCCAGAAAGACTCACAGTGGTAATCGATGCCAAAGGTGACTCTAACATACAGTATTTTGACTCAGGGTTGTGAATACTTATGTAAATGACATATTTCTGTATTTCAATAAAATTGCTAAAATTAAAAAAAACATGTTTTCATTTTGTCATTATTGTGTGTAGATGGGTGAGATTTTTTTTTTAATCCATTTTTAATTCAGGATGTAACACAACAAAATGTGGAATAAGTCAAGGGGTATGAATACTTTCTGAAGAAACTGTATAGGACATTGTGCAGTGGCAACATAGAAAGTGAGGACCAGACAGCCAATGTGATTGGTGCAAAAACTGAGCCAATAAGATAAGCTAAAAACAGAAATAGCACAGATTTTAGTCAAACTATTCCAAAATGAGTGGTTGGTTTGGACAGAGGATAACATATCACCCATTGTCATTTGCCACCATAATCAAGCTGTCGCAATTCCGCAGAGAAAGCATTCTCTGAATATCTTTATGCTTAACATACAACTAAATTGATGCTTAACATTAATAAATAATGAAAATCCACAGGTGAAGTTTCAAACATTGGTGTTAGATGTTTTATTACATAAATAATGTACAGGGATTTATTTGACAAAAATAAGAAAGGGAAAAGGAATCAAACGTACGCACTGACTGAAACATTGGCACTGGTCTAAGAAACAATGAAATGTAACATGAGTATACAGTAGAATTCTAAAAAAGGCAGACAGTGATTCACATGGGTGATATGTACCAAACCTAAGCCTGTATATCTATTTACTTCAAGTTCAAGTAGTGTACTTGTCAGGTCAAGTCTTACATGCAGTCAAAACAATGTGGGTATTTGTCAATATGAGGTCAGGGACAGGTCATGATATCTGACTTGTCTGTTACATAGAAATAAGGCAGGCGATTGGGTGAGTCAAAGGTCACATGTAGTCAATTGTATGTACATCAACAGTAAACCCTCACTATGTGCTGCTATTTGCCATGTCAATCCAAATGACTTTATTGCACAGTGACAAGTTATATCTCTATGAAAACTTTCAAAGTAATACTGATGTAATATTATACATCTATACAGACTACCAATATTATGCTTGCTACAATGCCAAAAGAGGAGCAATCTTATGATAGTGAACAATTCTTGTTCCACATCGTATCTCAAAAAATTATTCCCTCAAAGCTAACTTTAGCAAACAACGACCCCATTTACCCTTCGGTTTCCTATGACTTACTGCAGATCAAAACTTAAACCAACGACATAGAGCAAAATTATAACAGAAATAAATCTTAACACTTTAGATAAATGGCACCAATATCCATCTGGCTACACTATTAACATTTTTGTTCAAATACACTATACAGCCATGTGTAAGTTAAAGATATAAGTTATAAACTATTTTGTACAGTACTGCATATGCTGTATCTATGGTATTTAGGGGTTTACAGGATCCATGGTCATACATGCAGAAGTCTCAATATAATTTATGTTGATATGGGTTCATTTGATACTGAATGGGACCTGAAAAAACCTTTAAGTGTATGAGTTCTGTATGTATGGTCATATGATAGATGTATCTATGCATGTAAGGTATACATACTCAATATCTTTGTGTGCCTGAATGTAGGCCTACATACATATATGTAATGCTTTTGTTCATAAATGCTAAACGTAATCTATTATTGCACATCTCGTAATGCTACAATATTGCTATTTCAATAGATTGAAATAGTTAATTACATTGGTAATATCATAACAAAATGTACATATAGAATCTTAGAGTATCCTTATTGGTATGGCTGGTACAGTACTGGTACTTCAGTATGGTACTGATAACATTTAGATAAAGTGTGTTACTCTAGCGTGTTTGATATTCTTTGATATAATCTCATCTTTCATATTCCTCTTAAGAAACATAACTGCTAATCACAAAAAAAGGCTTTCAAAGAATATCTGAAGTCGTTTCGAAGAAGAATGGGGAATGAGATTTGAAAAGCAATGATAGAAGTTTGGGTTTTGTGAAATGTGGAATGTATGGTTAATTATCCTTTTGGAGGACAGTGGGTTTAACCACTTGAGCCATTGAAATTGCTTGAAACATACTCTCTACCATCAACAATAAAAAAAAAACGCTAATAGCATCTCATTCATTGACAGCATATGAATCTGTCTTAAAACCTCGCAGCCATCCACTACTTATAGAATCCTCTAGAATACCTTGTCAACTGTAACAATGCCAAAGGGGAAGGAGAACTTGTCATTTAGATACTAAATTAGGTTTACTCTGTGTTCTCTTTACACATCATAAGATAAGGAAATACTATCAAACTGTGGTCGCAGTTTGTAAAGATTGGTATTGTTCATCCTCATGTCAAGCTGTTATGGTGATGACAACAAGATGTCATGTACTACCTTAGTCTTTGATTCATGCATTTTTGATCAAAAACACCATTATGGCCTCATACTGTATAGGGCAGACAGAAGTCATGTGATGTCACCTTTCAGTCCCATATTGTGCTTTTCGATTCAATCTAGGTGAATCCCTCTCAGTTTACGGTTATCGGAATAAACACCACAGATGACGCAGGTAAACTACTGATGGAAAAAAACAAGCAGCATGTTTGATATACTGGCAATAAAATGGCTGCCAAATAGTGCAATAGCACAAAGGGCCTAAACATGTCTTTTGGGTTCTTTATGCACCAAGTTATGGGGTTATGGATGGGATTGGTTCCATTAAGTACAGCCAGGAACTGTCTCGGTCTTCATTCCATTTCTTCTTCCCTGGAATGGATTAAAAGTAGCAAAGTTCCCTGTGACACATATCTAACTATCAATTGCAGATTATTAGAAGTGGTGAACAAAAGCAGAACATTTACACAAATAGTTTCCTCTCTCAAGTCCCTTATCTCAAGTCAATTTGTCAACGTTAGTCAGAAGAATGTTCAATGAACATATTCCTACTGACTGGGTGAAAACCAATTGCCTAAGGTATCTGCATACAAACATGAATCATTCATATGAATGGTTTTCACTGTTGACCTCTCACCTTTCAAATGAATGTGCAGTTAGTTTGAAGCTGTCCCATTATATATATATATATATATATATATGGCTCCCGAGTGGCGCAGTGGTCTAAGGCATTGCAAGAGGTGTCACTACAGTCTCTGGTTCGAATCCAGGCTGTATCACATCTGGTTGGGATTGGGAGTCCCTTAGGACAGCGCACAATTGTCTGAGTTTGACCGGGGTAGGCCATCATTGCAAATAAGAATTTGTTATTAACTGACTTGCCTAGTTAAATAAAAGTTACATTTAACTTTTTTTTAATTAAAATATCCCTACATACATTTGAGTGTGCAGGTTGAGGCCTCCCCATTATTTCTCCATACATTAATGTATCTATTTTATAACTATACATTATCTAGCCTCTCATATACTGTATATTCATCAATATTCCCCAGATGATTTCCAAAAATCAGCACCTGCCTAAGGAAGATTGTTGGATATTTCTTGGATAAATGTAATCAGACAATAGTTCTCAACAATACATTAATTAATTTTCTTCACTCCATTTTTGTTCTCTCTCCACACCTGTCTTCTCTTTTTAATCTCTACATCTCCATTCTCCTTCTCCTCCACCACCCCTCTTTTTACCTGTTGATTATTCCTTTAATTTGGGAGTCTTTCTCCACTTGCTGTTGCCGTAGCCTCCTCTCGCTGTCCTCCAGGCGACTCTGGTATTGTGAGAGGATCTTACTGGTCTGCTGCTCCTGGGAAAGGAGCCTCTTCTCATACTCCTCCAGCTTCCTGTGGGACATGATCAGTCGCTCCTTTAGGGAGTGGATCTCCTCCTCGTATTCCTTTACCTGAGACAGACAGAGAGAAGAGAACGCATTGGAAATAGAAAATGGTTGAGCAATTGTCATACACGTCGACAAGTCACCATGGAATATGGAGGCAACCACATTGTTGTCCAGTGTTCACTAAAGTCTAAGACACACAGTTTATCCCTTTTCACTTGCTCACTATGCACAAAGATCTAGATATGTCTGTTATAAAAATAACTCCAGAAGGGAATATATTGAAAAAAAAAATGGTACTGTTATTTGTACTGTTTTTTAGCAACACATGACTAAGCAACCAACAAATGTTTTGGGGGGTTGACTGAACACACCTTCACTCGGACAAAGGAATGTGGTAATGCGGTGTCTGAATGTGGTAATGCGGTCAAATATGAATATGCGAGCTAAAAGTTTGTTTATTTTCAATGACTCACTGTTGTTCAAGTTCATCCTCAGCTGTTTCTATCTAAATTATTCATAAATAAGTGTCTCGGTACCATCTGCTCTCCACTGATAGACTTGACTTGCACATCCCTGACATCTGCACTGTGCATTAAGAAGGAGATATGACTCAGATCAGTGTTACGGTTCTCTAGTCTCACAGTTTGCTGCTGAATATGCTGCTAAGTCGAATTCTGCATTCTTTTGAGGCATCGTTTTGTTACTGTCGATTTCCTAGAAGATTGGGATTTCAATGCCAAAGCTACAGTATATTGTTAAGACAATTATCTACTGTTTTTTATATAAACACATACACATTGAAAATGTCAGATTTAGGCTACCATTCTTTGTATTGCAAAAGCTGTGGTGGGAGAGATGTATCTACCCTGTCTAAGCGAGACTCATCCATGCTTTTGGAGTACTCCTTCAGCTTGAACTCCTCGCGGTCGATGCGGTTAGCCTCAAGAGTAATGTCAGCGGAGAGGTGAGGCATGTTGGAGACCCAGGCGACTGTTCTCTCATTGGCCGGGGTCGGGGGGTTAAGAGTCGAAGGCGACTGGCCTGAACCCTGGGGAAAAAGACAAAAAGCAGATATGAAGAATATGTACTAGTACTAGCAGTGGCGTGTATTCGTGGGTGCCAAGGGAAGCCAGGCTTTCACCAAAAATTGAACAAGAAAAGATTAAATCATTTATCTTTCGTCTCTCTGTGTTTCATAATTATCCTTCAATTCGCAAGAGGCTGAATATATCTCACTGGAGAAAGCATCCGAGCGAGCAAAACACTGCCCCTCTGTCTCTGTATGTGTAGGCCATCTATCTGATGCTGTCTGGGCCAAAAGAGTATGACATTGTTGCCGGACATAGCATTGAATGTAAGAGAAGCGAACGAGCATTTGGCTTTCCTTGATTAAAAAAAAGTATTAAATAATAGCCAATCAGCGTTGCGCTAAACTGAGTGAGCTCAACTGTGAATGGTCCTGGCGCATAAAATATAAATGTCAAGGGAAGCCAGTTTGGACTTGGCATCACTCCTATCAAATCGCATTGAGAAACAACTTGAATTGGTGAATCTCATTGTGTAGTTGTCCTCCGGTGGCTAGCTATCTAAATAAAGTTGGCCCTTTCCTAAATTGGCCATGGGTGGAGATAGGGATTTGGACTTGTGGTTTTACTTAATTCTCCGAACTGGCCAATGTTTATAACGGCAATTCTGATCCAACTATTAATTCATACATTGTGCCCCTGGCCTGAGAGGATGGAAGTTCAGTATGTATCTAAATGTAGAAGGCTAATGTTAACTAGCTAATGTTGATCATGAAAGAAAGTTAGGCTAGCGAGCAAGCATTTTAGCCAGGTAGCCTAGGACAACAAAAAATAAAAGCGTGTACTGTATGACAGAGTGATAGACTATTTTATCAACATGAAAGAGAGGAGGATGGCATTGGCCTTTCTCTTCAAGTAGGGTGATGTCACGACTTCCACCGAAGTTGTTCCCTCTCCTTGTTCGGGCGGCGTTCGGCGGTCGACGTCACCGGCTTTCTAGCCGCCACCAATCCATGTTTCATTTTCCCTTTTGTTTTGTCTGTTTACACACCTGGTTCCCATCGCATAATTATGTTCCTTATTTAACCCTCTGGTTTCCCTTTCTGTTTTGTGCGTGATTGTCTTTCGTGTGTTGGAGTTCGATGTCCTGTTTTAATACGCGATTTTTGTTACGTTCTTGTTTTGAGTAAATACAGTGTTTTTTACTCTTACCTGTGTCCTGCGCCTGACTCCTTCACTATCTTCTAGATAGACTCTGACAGGTGAGTCAACATGTGTTTTAGACTTGCACAAACTCGCATGCACCCACACGTACACACAGGAATCATAAACATGGACAGCCATATTATATTTAGCCTACGTTGATTGGACTAAATTGTTTTTGGTATCTTTTAGTTGTCACTGTAGTAAACAAAGCATAGGTGATATTGAAATGTTTTATCTCAATCTCTTCATTCAAAGACTCAATCGGGGACACTCTTACTGACAGTTGTGGTTGCTTTGCGTGATGTATTGTCTCTACCTTCTTTCCCTTTGTGCTGTTGTCTGTGCCCAATAATGTTTGTACCATGTTTTGTGCTGCTACCATGTTGTTGTCATGTTGTGTTGCTACCATGCTGTGTTGTCATGTGTTGCTGCCTTGCTATGTTGTTGTCTTAGGGCTATCTTTATGTAGTGTTGTCTCTCTTGTCGTAATGTGTGTGTATATATATATATATATATATATATATATATATATATATATATATATATATATATATATATATAGTTGAAGTCAGAAGTTTACATACACCTTAGCCAAATACATTTGAACTCAGTTTTTCACAATTCCTGACATTTAATCCTAGTAAAAATGCCCTGTCTTAGGTCAGTCAGGATCATCACTTTATTTTAAGAATGTGAAATGTTAGAATAATAGTAAAGATAATTATTTATTTCAACTTTTATTCACGTTCAAATATTTTTTATTGAACACACACAAGAATGGTGTATAGGTATAAAAGACAAGTATACAATTCTTATCTAAACATAAAAGAGCAGACAGAAACAACAAGACCCAGAGTTCTGGGTACAAAACAAATAATACAAAACACGACAGAGAACAACAGGTAGAAAGAGGGTAGATGTCACCCCCAACTTATTCTCCCCCTTTATCCCCCCCTTATTCCCCCCTATTCCCCTCCTGACTGCTCGGGTGGCGGGGCCAGCACATGCTGCCCAAAGGTAAATTAAAATATTACAATTGAGAGTGTGTTAAGATGTACAAATTCCCAGCGCCGACTGGTCCAAATAAGAGAGGAAAGGCTGCCAGATTTCATCAAATGTTGATAATTTATTGTTCAGAATATATCTAATTCTTTCTAAGTGTACAGTGTTTGCCAATTCGCTGAGCCATAATTTGGTAGAGGGCGCTTCCCTCCTTTTCCAAAACAAGATTCATTTTTTTGCCGAAATGAGACTGTAAGAGATTAGTTGTTTTTGGGGGTTGGTTAATCCGTTTAGGGAATCAGACACTCCCAGGATTATCAGAAGCGGGTCTGGGTCTATTGAAGTCTCCAGAACTTCAGAAAGGATCCTAAAAATTCCACACCAATAACCATACAAGCTAGAGCATAGTGCAAAGCAGTGGAGTGGTGTACCCTGCGCAGCCTGACATTTATCACACATAGGGGATGTATCAGGAAATATCCTATGCAGTTTGGTTTTGGAATAGTGTAATCTGTGTAATACCTTGAATTGTATGAGACGATGTCTGGAGTTAATGGAGCATGTGTGGATATACTCCAAGCTGTCTTCCCAGTCTGCCACAGAAATGTCAGGCCCTAGTTCTTCCTCCCATTTTGTCTTAATGGCATCTGTAGAAGGTGTGCTAACAGATTGAAAAGCATCATATAGACGAGATATCAGTTTGTCTGAGGTGGGGCATATTTTTATGCATCCGTCAAACATGGAAGGTTTAGCATTCCCAAATGTTGGGAGGTGTTTTCTAACAGTCTCTAATTTGTAGGTATCTGAAAAAGTTACTTCTGGGAAGATTATAAGTTTCCCTCAGCAACTCAAAGGAAGCAAAGGTCCCTTCTATATATAAATCCCCTATGGTACATATCCCTAACTCTCCCCATCGCTCAAAAGTGTTATCAAGGTTAGAGGGGGCAAAGCAGGGATTCCTGGCAACCAATGATATTGGTCTAAGCTCAAAGTGGATTTGATTCCAGATTCGGACTGTGCTATGTATAATAGGATTGTTACGATAAAGTGACATCTCCAGATTGACAGGCGACAAAATCACAGCGCCACTGTGCTATGTATAATAGGATTGTTACGATAAAGTGACATCTCCAGATTGACAGGCGACAAAATCACAGCACCAATAGAGAAGGGGTGACACTCCTCCCGCTCCATACAAAGCCAGCTGGATGACGGAGGTGCGTCATCCAGGAAAAACGTAACAGCACGGAGGTTAGCGGCCCAATAGTAAAATATAAAATTTGGGAGAGACAATCCTCCTTCCATCTTGGATTTACAGACGTGTTTTTTACCTATCCTGTGTGTTTTATAATCCCAGATGAAAGGATTGATAATTGAGTCCAGTTGTTTATGAAAGGATTTAGGTATGAATACTGGGATGTTCTGGTATAGGTAGAGCAGTTGTGTGAGGAAGACCATTTTAATGGCATTAATTCTTCCAAGCAGAGCCTTGAGGTTTTGCATCAGAGAGGGGAAATTCTCTTTAAATAGTGAGGAGTATTGTTTGGTAACTACTTTTCTGAAAATAACTTAACTGGAAGATGTTCTAGCCAAGAGGTGTTTTGCAACCGTTTGGGCATTAATTTGCTCTTGTTCCAATTTATTCTGTATCCTGAGAAGGTACCAAACAAATGAATCACATCAAGAATAGCTGAAATACTAGCTTGGTGTTCTGTTACATAGAGGAGAATGTCATCTGCGTATAGGGAAATCTTATTTAGAGTATCTTTAGTATTATAGCCGTGCATTGCATGAGATCTGATCGCCTGAGCGAGAGGTTCAATAATTAGGGCGAAGAGCATAGGCGACAGCGTACAACCCTGCCTTGTCCCTCTTTAACAGGCATACACAAATAGGAGAGAAACATAGAAAAATTAAAATAATAAACATTGTCTGGCCGATGCAAAAAAAAGCATGGCGCCACCTCGAACAAGAGGTAAAACAAAAATAAAATCCCAACTATACGTTCACCTCTCACTATCCTAGAACTTCTACTAACAAATGAACTGAGGAGGCTCCCGCAAATAAAGTGTTCAATAAGCATCTAATAAACCTAAACAGAATAAGTTGCAACTTAAACATATTGCGCACTTAAGCGTCATCTTGGGTCAATCCCTGAGATAAGCAAGATATAGCATCATAAGATTATATTGCTAAGCAATGCCGGTCTAAACATAAACCATCAGCAATCGACTTAGACAGCAGTACATTTACATATTGTGGGTTAGGAGATCGGAACAAGGATTTTGCTAAATTAAACGTACCCCCAATCAAAATATATATATATATATATATATATATATATATATATATATATACACACACATACACAAAAATAAATATGTACATATATATATACAAAAATATATTTTTAAATGTATACATATATATATATATAGATACATACACACACACGTCTACATACACAAACATTCATACCCCAGAATAATAATCTACACTAATTTAAAATATACACATACATAATAATACTAAAATGCTAAGAGATAAAATAATAATAAAGTACAAATAATAATTAATGTACACACACCTACACAGACACAAGCACCACAGAGGGCTGGTGGGAATCTAATCGGGGGAGCGGCCCACGGCTATGACAAAGGCAGAACGGCACAAAACATCAACTTGCTATCCAGGTGTCTGCCCCTTCCCAACCATCACCCCCAGTCCCCTGCAAGCAATACATAAATGGTATGGTAATAAGAATAATGTAAGAATTGAAAATAAATAACGAAACAAAACTAAAAAAATGGGGGAATATAAGTATATCCATCCGAAAGTGTCAATGATCAAACCTGGAAGGCCACCCAAACAGGCATCGCTCTGAACCCAGCCGGAATGAAAGTGAAACTAACGTTAAATGAGAGCTCTGACCTCCCTCCATTGGTCGGCTCAGCGTCTTACATGTTCGGTAGCCCTTGCTGAGACCGTTTAATACGGTTTCACCCGTTATGGTATAGTGTGGATTCGAGTCCATGAGCAGACCCTAACACATAATGACAAGGCACCCGTACGGGGGATTGGTGTATATTCCCTGGATAAACTTATCTGCGTCCAAAACAGAGGAGACCAAATCTTCTCACTGGAAGGCGGGGTAATTCTGAGTCTTGCAGGGAAGAGCAAGGCTGGGCGAAGATGGAGTTTGTAGAGTTTGGTCATGACATCTCTGTAGTCGGCGCGATGCTTTGCCACATCGGGCGCATAATCCTCATAGACACGGAAGGGGTGCCCTTTATGTAACAGGTTACCCCTCATTCGAGCCTCGCGCAGGAAAAGATCCTTGGTCTTGAAACTGTGACAACAGATGATTACTGGACGAGGACGTTGGCCCGGTCCAGGCACTGGGACAAGGGCGCGATGTGCACGGTCCAGCTGGGGATCTGAAGCCGAAACATCCGATCCCATTGCATCCCTCAATAGCTTGGCGAAGAAGTCGGTGGAGTGAGAGCCAGCCTCCACCCCCTCTGCCAGACCAACAACGCGAAGGTTATGACGTTTGGATCGGCCCTCCAGGTCGACCACTTTCACAGAAAGCCTCTGCACCCTATCCTGCAATGACGTGCATAGCTTCTCTAACTTGTCGATCCTACCAGCGTTGAATTCAGAAGCTTTCTCAAGATCCACAATATTCTGGCCCTGCGAAGCGACCGTTCAAATGGTGCTCTCGATTTTGGTGTCCAGTTCAGCAATAGTAGCCTTAAGATCCTCAGCTATAGCAACACGTAGTTCTCCCAAAGCCCGGGTAAGTTCTGTGTCACATTGTTATCTGTGCCTTCCGCCATGTCTGTCTGGTTGTTTGGTGGGGAGTAGGCCTCCGATGTGGATTTATTGTCCTTTGGTCGCTTATTACTCGGCATTTTCACATAGAAAGTTACAATATTGTATTAGAAAGAAACGTTTGTTGTAAAAACTGCCATAAAGTAGGTTAAGTTAGATTATTTCGCAAAAAAGTTGCAGGAGCCTCTCACACACAGCCGTTCACTCCGACATGCTAGCTCCGCCCCCCAACTTTTATTTATTTCATCACATTCCCAGTGGGTCAGAAGTTTACATACACTCAATTAGCTGGTGTAACTGAGTCAGGGTTGTAGGCCTCCTTGCTCGCCTACGCTTTTTCAATTCTGCCCACAAATTTCCTATAGGATTGAGGTCAGGGCTTTTTGATGGCCACTCCAATAACCTTGACTTTGTTGTCATTTTGCCACAACTTTGGAATTATGCTTGGGGTCATTGTTCATTTGGAAGACCCATTTGCGACCAAGCTTTAACTTCTTGACTGATGTCTTGAGATGTTGCTTCAATATATCCACATAATTTTCCTCCCTCATGATGCCATCTATTTTGTGAAGTGCACTAGTCCCTCTTGCAGCAAAGCACCCCCACAAGATGATGCTGCCACCACCGTGCTTCACGGTTGGGATGGTGTTCTTCGGCTTGCAAGCCTCCCCCTTTTTCCTCCAAATATAATGATGGTCATTATGGCCAAACTGTTTTACTTTTTGTTTCATCAGACCAGAGAACTTTTCTCCAAAAAGTACAATCTTTGTCCCCATGTGCAGATGCAAACCTTATTCTGGCTTTTTTAATGGCGGTTTTGGAGCAGTGGTTTCTTCCTTGCTGAGCGGCCTTTCAGGTTATGCGATATAGGACTCATTTTACTGTGGATATAGATACTTTTGTACCTGTTTCCTCCAGCATCTTCACAAGGTCCTTTGCTGTTGTTCTATGATTGATTTGCACTTTTTGCACCAAAGTATGTTCATCTCTAGGAGACAGAACGCGTCTCCTTCCTGAGCGGTATGACGGCTGCGTGGTCCCATGGTGTTTATACTTGCATACTATTGTTTGTACAGATGAACGTGGTACATTCAGGCGTTTGGAAATTTCTCCCAAGGATGAATCAGACTTGTGGAGGTCTACAATTTTTTTCCTGAGGTCTTGGCTGATTTATTTTGATTTTCCCATGATGTCAAGCAAAGAGGCACTGAGTTCGAAGGTAGGCCTTGAAATACATCCACAGGTACACCTCCAATTGACTCAGATGATGTCAATTAGCCTATCAGAAGCTTCTAAAGCCATGACATAATTTTCTGGAATTGTCCAAGCTGTTTAAAGGCACAGTCAACTTAGTGTATGTAAACTTCTGACCCACTGGAATTGTGATACAGTGAATTATAAGTGAAATTATCTATCTGTAAACAATTGTTGGAAAAATTCCTTGTGTCATGCACAAAGTAGATGTCCTAACCGACTTGCCAAAACTATAGTTTGTTAACAAGAAATTTGTGGAGTGGTTGAAAAACGAGTTTGATGACTCCAACCTAAGTGTATGTAAACTTCCATAATCGAACCCACAAATGCTGATGCTCCAGATACTCAACTAGTCTAAATAAGGCCAGTTTTATTGCTTCCTTAATTAGAACAACAGTTTTCAGCTGTGCTAACATAATTGCAAAAGGGTTTCCTAATGATCAATTAGCCTTTTAAAATGATAAACTTGGATTAGCTAACACAACGTGCCATTGGAACACAGGACTGATGGTTGCTAATAATGGGCCTCTGTACGCCTATGTAGATATTCCATTAAAAATCAGTCGTTTCGAGCTACAACAGTAATTTACAACATTAACAATGTCTACACTCTATTTAGGATCAATTTGATGTTATTTTAAATGGACAAAAAAATGTAATTTTCTTTCCAAAACAAGGACATTTCTAAGTTACCCCAAAATGTTGAATAAAAAAAAATGGTGCTGGAATAGTTGAGGTAGCTCCTGTTTTCTTTGCGTCTTGTGGTAACTTTCCGTGGTTCTAAATCAATAGTTATTTAGTGGTCCGAAAATGTTGGAAACATTAACTTGATCATGCAACTGTTTGTTACATGCAATATGCTTTGTGGACTTCGCCAGGTGTGGTTGAATTTATTCTACCACTGTGTCTTCTTATTAACTAGGCCTTAGGCCTATATATCAGGGTCGCAAGGCATATGAACTAACAGGTTATAGAGCAAACAAAGCAATTATCACAACACATAAGTTGTAATATGGCTTTTTCTTCGGACTTCCCCAGTGATTTTACCCACGCACCACTACTGTGTACTACATGAGGGGGTGACCCTTGGCCCTATTTAATCGTACAGGTCACTGGGACTCTGGGGTTGGTTAGAAACAACTGTGCAAGAGATAGCATGGTTGAACTGTAATTGAGAGGTGTGTTGGAATTGTTATATAATGCTCTTTTCAGAGTGAGAGGAACTAACAGTGACAGCTATGAGTTTGTTGTCAGATTTAAGGGTAGATTGAATTACACAATAGAGTACAGTAGCCTGCATACCTGTTTGCTGATGGAAGGTTTAAGCAGGTGCTGTTGCTGTGGTTGTTGCTGTTGCTGTTGCTGTTGCTGTTGCTGCGATTGCTGTATGGTCGTTGTAGTGCCTCCCGGTGGCCCCTGGGGGCCCTGGCTCTCCCTGACAGAGCTCTGCTGGTGGGGCAGTCCAGGGGCTGTGTTGTCTTTGACCGACAGCTGTTGCCGCGGTGCCTGTTGCCGACCTCCGTAGCCCGACTCTGGCGATAGGTTGGCACTGGGCGGTCGTGTCTTAGCGGATGGTGTGGGAGCAGCAGCCGCACTGACAGACAGCTGATGGGAGGTCTGTGATTTGACGCGTTGAGCGGAAGGCGGGGCGATGGAGCTCTGGCGTGCGGGCTGGACTGTGGAGGGGGGTGTGGCCAGGGAGGAGTGGGAGGTACCAGTCTGAGAGGCCATGCCCATCTGCTGTTGCTGTTGAAGATTATCCTAACAAGGACAATTAGAGAACACCAAGTTTCAGATGTTTACATTATGCTAATCCTATTAATGTAGGCTACAAACAATTAAATTATTATCATGTAGGAGAGACAAAAAGGCTAATTTGCACAAAAGTAGAACATGATTGTAAACACATTCTTGACCTTAAATTAATCCATACCTGCCCATGCATGGATAGTTGCCGCCGTGCGTAATCAGCCCTGCTGTAGTCGTCGCTATAGCTGTGTGAGTGGATAATGGCTGGCTGCCCCAGGTGCCCTGCCCCGGTCCTTAGGGTGGACAGGTCCTCGCTGCGGGAGAACCCCCCGTGGGCGAACTGGGGGATGTAGGCCTGGTGCGAGCCACCGGGGTCAGGCTCCGGGGCCAGGAGCAGGGGCGGCGGGAGATGGGCCCTGCTGTGCTGGTGGTGAAGGTGGGGTCCATCTGCAGTGCCGGTGGCCAGGTGAAACAGGGGGTTCTGGAAGGAGAGCGGGTATCTCAGGGCGGCGGCCTGCTGCTGCTGCTGCTGGGACAGCGAGTCGGTGGTGGTGCCCATCTGGCTCAACTGGCTCAGCCGGAGGCCCCCTGACATGCTGGATCCCCCCGAGCCGGCCGAGTGGCGGCCCCCGGCCCGGAGCTGGCCGCTCAGGCCCGAGCCCAGGCCTCCTCCACCCTGGCTGCTGAGCCCTCCGAAGCTGCCCATGCCGGTGATGGAGGCCTGGGAGGAGTTGAGCATGGCCACCGACTGCAGGTTAGACACGCTGTTCATTGTGGAGTCCTGGAGGTCCATCATAGATATACACTTTATTGACACTGAGCACCTAGACTAGATTGATATAGCTAACACCCTTGTGTGCCCATTTCTAAAGTGCCAATAAGTTGATTAAGTGTTTTATCTATTGAGGGGGGTGGTTGTATACCTGAATTGCATGTCCCATGACTTACCACTAAGGTACATGCATCATTTTCCTATGAGCGCACAGCTGCCATACTATCCTGCAGTCGTCTGCCAGACTTGGCTACCACATGGAAAGGAGATGTGCAGTTTACATAGTTTCCTGTAGAACATGGCTCCTAACATATCTTAATGCTATCAAAACTCTAGAATTCAACTAACCTTGTGGTCTGGCTCGGTGATATCAGAGCTACTGGTGCAGTAGGCAGGGCTGGATCGGGCCAAGGGAGGGCGGGTTACATAGAAAACGTCTTTGGAGGCTCGATGTGGGTGATCGCGCTCTTGGAAACTCAGCTGAGCATGAGCACGAGACGGCATGACCCCCCCACCGGACACACCAGATGTAGGGGAAGGCAAGCGAGTGATATCTATGGAGCTGAAGAAAGGCAACAACACATGGCAACAGATTGGAGAAGACGATGACAAGGTTATAGGTGTATTATAAGTTTGGCACAAAAGGCACAACCCAATTACAGCCTTATGGCGGGAAAGGCAAAACTTTAACAAACGTACCAACCAACCATCCTCCTAGGGCTGGTTTCCCCAACACAGATAAAACATAATCCTAGACAAAAAAGTATGTTCAACGGAAATTCTCCATTCAAAATGCTTTTTTGTCCAGGACTATACTTAACCTGTTTCCAGGAAATAGGCCCATAGGATTAAATAAAGCCAGGGCACTACCTGTTGAGATCCTTCATCATGAGATTCTGGAACTCCGAGGAGACTCCCCTGTGGAAGCTGGGTCGTGACAGCAGCCTCTCCGTCTGTCTCTCATGGACTCTATCTGTCTGGTTCTGTTGGCTGGGCTGCCTCTGCAGGTGGGGGTTACGCAGGGCCATGCTGATGTCATTCAAGAGGCGGGGCAAGGGACCCAGTTTGATAATAGCATCCTGTGGGTTAGGGTTAGAAGACTGACATGAATACAAGTTAGCAATGACAATAGGAAAAGCATTCAAATGGTTACATTTTTCAAGTATCTTATCCTTGAAAATTGCAAGTATACTTAATCATTCCATTCATTCTACTGACTCATACTTTCAGATTACTGGTGTGTCAAGACCATATATAGTTATTTTATTGTACTGATTCCTAATTGGACTCAATCATTATTGAATAACATCACATTGGTTATCTATTGGTCATATATTGTAGAGGTTATATTGTTAATATTTACCCTGATCCTCCCTACCTTGCTGAGCTGGGCCATGACCTCCCAGAGGAGGCTGTGCAGTATGGACAGCTCCCTGCCCAGGTCGATGTAGCCCTCGAAGCCCCCCGCGTTGCTCACACTGTCCAGGTTGGAGATCTCATAGAGGAACTGTTGCATGGAGCCCCACTCCATCTCTAAGAACTCATTCATGAAGCACATGTACTCCTCTTTCATACCAAATCTGAGGGAGTGTGAAAGAGAGAGAGAAGAAGAAGAGTCAAAATGCTGTATACTCAGAGAGATTACATCATTGGCTGGTTTCCCGGACACAGAATTAGCCCAACCCTGGATTAATAACTAATAAGCACTTTCAATGGAGAATCTACATTGAGCACGCTTTCTAGTCCAGGATTAGGCTTAATCTGTGTCCTGGAAAAATACTCAAAATATTACAAAAGTTTTAGCATAAGCATAACATTATAAGTTGTAGTGAATGAATGAGCTGACTTGGAGAAGTTGGCCAGGTTCTGCACCACTTTGGAGATGAGGGTGAGCGTGCGTGACGTCTGCTCGTCTGGGTACTCCTGGGTCAGGTTGAACAGGGAGGGAGACATGACGGCCGGACACAGGAAGCGCAGGAAAAGGGAGCCGCTGATTAGGCGGTCTGCGATGTCCTCCCTCCCCCTCTCCGCACAGCGCACCCTCCACGAGGCAAACACCTCTTTCAGCTCTCGAGGAAACACACTGCAGAGAGACACAAATATTCAGTGTGTTATTATCATTTGATAGGATATTCTGCTTTAGTCAGGCAGTGTATCCCAACTACTGAATACAAATCTGGTGTTCAACAATCAAAATTCTGTAAATAAGTCTTTGGGTGCTGTAGCCCAGGAGTAATCCTGATTGAATGAAATAAAGAGTAAGCACTCATATGTCATCTACTGACCAATGGGAGTTGACGATTTTACAGAGTGCCAGTTCGCAGCACATGCGGAGATTGGCTTGGTGATCTGGAAGGACAGAGGGTGGTGTCCTCATGGGGTCCACCTCGCAGTTCTCTTCTGATTCGTACAGCGCCCTTATGAACTCCCCTGAAACAAACACAATATCACTGACCATTAGGCAAACACAGAAAGATAATGAATATATCACAGCAAGAACAGTTCAACAACATGTATTGAGTGATTAATGAGAAGCATTCGAAGGCCACACCTATTGCATCTTTGAGGTACTTATGTCCAATCAGCTTGAGGTACTCTTCTATGGCTTTGGTGGCCAGAGTGTTCTCTCTGAAGATAAGGTGTTCTCGGTCAGTGAATCTATCTACTTCACACATCGCCATGTCCGAAAGAAAATCCTGGGAAAAAACAAAACGTCAACATAGCATAGACTTTCTTTTTAAAACATTCAATTATAATATATTGGGTACTCTTTTGGCTTATGGTTTGGTAAGAAAACCAAGAAGTAGTCAAACTAATGTTCATTTTGTAGTTCATAGTGCCTTAAAGATAGAATCCGCAGGTTGTGGGCGCCCCACTTCTTCTGTTGTGTTTTCACTTTGAACGAAAACAAGGGGATTGAGCCCTGAGCCGCCTTGGGCTGGCCTTCTGGGCAAGGTGTGTCTTCGCACTAAATCCTGTCTACTCGAACGACCCTGCTACCATGCTCCTGAGCTGGAGAGGAAGTGAAAGTCACTTGCAAGCTACAGCCCCCAGAAACAAATACAGAGCAGACGAAGCCAACAAGCTAGCTAACTTGTTTGCAGATAAACTGTCCTGGTAGCAGGGTCAGCATTTTCAGAAATTGTAGACAGAAACAAGCATCATTCTCAGTTCTTGTATCTGAATCAACTCGACCCCAAAAGAGAAAAATAAGCACGAAAAAGACTGCTCATGACCAATCCAGAAACCGGATAAACATTGGAATTAATTTTGAAAGGTGGAAGAGTGGTGCCGAAATGGCCACCATCCTCATGAACAGGTAGGTAGGTGTTGGGTTGCGTTTTTAGCCGGTGTTTTTTAGCTACATTAGCTGCTAACCTTAGTGTGTTCAATGTTCAAGCTTGCTAACATGGCTACATAGCTAGCTAGCCGACATCTTTTGTATTTGGACTGTTTTGTTTTGTTGTACTCAAAGAATCTAATGATAACTAGCTACATCATGTATACACTGCATAAACCACACTAGATGCCCAATGCCTTTATTTCAACTAGCTAAAGCTAGATATGCAGATTGTTGACATGATAGTGTGTTTGGTATGTAGATGATAATGCTAGCTAGCTAGATGGTTGACAGAATTTTCAATCTAGGACCACCCAAACAATGCATCATCTAGCTATACATTCGGTACAATGACATCACACAAACATTTATTTCTCAGGTGGAGACAGTCTGATTTCGAAGGGAACCTGAGGTTGTGGTTGTGGAAAAATCCAAAAGAGAGGTAAAAAAAAATGCTATGGAATGTTTTGTTATGTTTTGTGATTCAATAATAATTTGATTGGTAATTGACCAATGGAAGCGATGTTTGCCTGTTCAGCACATTTCCTACATAGCATGGCATTGAGCCCTACCATGAAGTGCCCAACTTCAAGGACTGAATGAATATCCAGTGTAGCCAGTAAAGTAAACAATGGCTGGTCTGCATGACATATTGGTAGAACATGGGCCATCAAGTAATAGGATGGTTACATTAGCATGACACATGTTACACTGGTTACACCGCAACACAGCATCCTATGTATTTAAAGAATACGGTTATGACACTGATCTTTTTTGGCAGTAATGCCCCCCCCCCATTTAGCAGTTGTAGTCAACAGAGCAGGGTGATTTGAGGTGGTTGACTTAATATAAGGTGCATACATTCTCACTATAATGTACTCAAGTTCCATCAATATTATGTTATCAAATCAAAAACAGCATGTATCTGGTATATACACAGGATACAGTGAGGTAGGTGTATACAGGAATATGACCTTGCATTGTACCGTGTACTACTGAAGTAACAACTTGTTTAATGTATCATGCCAATATTTACCTTTGCTTTCCCCGTGCTCTGTAGTATGTGGACCAGCGCACAGGCCACCTCTTCTTTACTCTTCACGCTCAGTAGAGGCTCCAGCACCGCACACAAAGTCCGGTAGTTATTGGTAACATACTCAGCAAACTCCTTGTACAGCTCCATGGGCAGGATGCTCATGGTCTGGTAACGAGACTTGAGGCGTAGGGAGGCATTGATGATCTTGCCCCCTGCTTGCCCCTTGGCCAGGACGCTAGGCTGGATGACCGGGTACCACTGCTCCACAAACTGTCGGCCCGTGATGCTGGAGATAGGGATACTGACCAGTCCCAGGTATGTGCTCTTTTCCTGATAGAGGAGGGGAAATAAGGCATAAATCAGAGAAACTTAATGTGGGACTTTGTGGTCAAGAGTTATGGGGCCTGTGCCTTTAAGAAAGAGGAGAAAAAGAGGATAGTAATGAAACTAAAGTATATTTATTCGTCTTAATCATTGGGCAAGCTGCTGTCATGAAACCCCAGCAGTGATTTAACCAGCCTGCAAAAAATGTAATTTTAACCAGTTTCATCCCGTTTAGCACACTGGTGAGAGAGTTGTCCCTTCACCTTGCGTCTCTTCTTGTCAGTCTCCTTGTAGAGATGAAGGCGTAGGTTGCGGACGGCTGGCAAGTTGTTGAACTCAAAGTGCTCACCCCAGAACACGGTGTCAGTCCGGGGCTTGCTGGTGGTGCGTGCGTAAAGCATGTCGTCCAGACAAAGTTCGCAGTAGTAGCGCTTCTTGGCGGGAAGCTCCCGCGCCTCGATGATCCAGAGTTTCAGCACGTTGTCCACCCTCCGACTGTTGTCCTGAAGAGGGGCAAAGAGAGGGTGGCAAAAGGACAAGGCAGAACAGGGAGGAAAGAAAACCAAAGGGAAAAAGACCAAAGAGAAAAAGAAAGCCAAAGGGAGAGGGAGGGTTGAGTGGGTTAAGAACAGTGGTGTAAAGTACTTAAGTAAAAATACTTTAAAGTACTACTTAAGTAGTTTTTTTGGGGTATCTGTACTTCACTATTTATATTTAACTTCACTACATTCCAAAATAAAATAATGTACTTTTTACTACATTTTCCCTGACACCCAAAAGTACTCGTGACATTTTGACATGAAAATGGTCCAATTCACACACTTATTAAGAGAACATCCCTGGTCATCCCTACAGCCTCTGTTCTGGCGGACTTACTAAACACAAATGCTTTGTTTGTAAATTACGTCTGAGTGTTGGAGCGTGCCCCTGGCTATTCGTCAATAAAAAAATACAATTGTGCCATCAAGATTGCTTAATATAAAGAATTTGAAATGGTTTATACTTTTACTTTTGATACTTAAGTATATTTTAGCAATTTAATTTTGATACTTAAGTATATTTAAAACTAAATACTTTTAGACTTTTACTCAAGTCGTATTTTACTGGGTGGCTTTCACTTTTACTTGAGTCATTTTATATTAAGTTATCTTTACTTTTACTCATGTATGACTATTCAGTACCTTTTCCACCACTGGTTAAGAACAGTCTAAGAACAATATGCACACATACGGATGGAGATAAATGAGATACCACATATGTACTGGAGGCATGAGAGACAGAAAGTGGACGTGTGATTGGTAATGTTGCAGCAGAGAGCTGCATCTTCTGAACATGTTTACAAAGAGCCAACTATGTCTGAAATCCCCCCATGGGAGGAGAGCGTGCTGTGCAGATTGCACAGAGTGATGTTCTAGTCAGGGGTCAGTCATTTTAACTAGTCTGAAATGCCACTGGATCACTCAGCCCCGGCTTAGCTCAGCTCTTAATACCGAATTTAGATTGCTAAGTACATCACCAATTTTCCAAAGTTGTTACTTCTTAAGTACTCCATTGGTATGCCGCCTGACAATAAATGTGGACGTCCGCCGATACAACCCTTTCAACCGTTCATCAGGAATTTTAGTAGGAAGAAGAATCAAGAGCGTCTGTCTACCCAGGGATGGTTGACGAAACTTAATGAACATCCTGGTCTCTATCGACATCGCACCTCGTCTTATCTCTCCCATCATTTATCTGGTTGGAGATTCATGAGGGTGCAGAGGATATTTCGGAGCCCCGTGTCGAGTCCTTGGAGCCCCGTGATTCAGCCAGGAACCCTGCAGTCACAGCATCTGGATGAGTCAATCCACTCGGGCTGATGTTTCCTCTCGGTTTACCTTAATAACTGCAGCTCCCTTGCTGCCATCAAGAGCAGTTATCTGTCTCGCGTAATGTCTCTTTTGATAAGAGGGAGGGGGGAAGGGGCCTATTACGCAGACCTAGGAGATCAAGCTGAGCTGAAATTAGAAGATCTGTTTTAATCAGCCGCATCTAAAGTGCTGAGTTTGCGTCTTTTTCGTTCTTTATTTAACTCTGATGATAGTGTAGAAGTGCTGTGTTTTAACATGTACTGTATTTGATGACTATACATTACAGATATAGACAAACAGAGAGCACATGGAGGTTACAGTAAACAAAATGAGGAAATGCTCAGATTGACACAGACATATTGAAGACGGGAGAAGGAGAGAAGCACTGACAGACAGAGAAGTAACTTAATTTCCCGTCCTTGTTTCCCCACCTTGTTGGGTTTGACAGCTCTCTGAAGATTCTCGATCCATTTGTCTCTCTCTGCACCCGAGCGACATGCAAAGCACTTGGTTCCTGAAGCCGTAGTCACCTGAGGTTACCAACGGTAACATCAACAGCCACAACCATTAGCAACTTGGGAGAAGATGACAAGTGGCATAACAACGTCCTTTAATCATAGAGACTTGTGTCATGTACACGTCGGCTATGGGAAAGTGAGCCATGCAGTGAAAGCCGTTTTCACAACAGATTTCTGAGACAAATGAACTTGGGACATGAGCTCATTTCGAGCCGCTTGTTGGCTGTCTTTTTGATATCCTTTCCACAGATAACTACATTTAAAAAAATCACAGCCTTATTCAATAAATCCTTTTATTGATGCCAATGGAGAGACTTCTACCTAACATTAGTAGCATTAGTAACATTAGTAGACAGACTTGGGTTCAAATGCTACTTGAAACCTTTAATATGTGTTCATGTGTTTGCTTTAACCTGCCTGGAGTGGCAGATGGGCAGGATTTGAACTTTATCTTCTTCTATTGGTTCCAGTACACAGAGCTCAATCAAGCCCAGCAAAATGATTTCAAATGATTTCAAAATAGTATTTGAACCCGGGTTTAATTAGTAGCGCTATCTGTGTTCATTGTGTGTGTGTGTGTCGTGTCAGCCTCACCTCGAAACAGTACTCCTGTCCCAGGATGCTGGAGTGGACGGGCTTGATGATGGCATCCTCGTCCAGGGTGAGGTCCAGCGCCTCGGCTGCGCTGCTGGGAGACAGCAAGGACTCATGGGAGTGGGACTCTTTGAAGCTCTGCATCAGGCGCGTTCTGGGTGGGGAACAGAGGCAGAGTGAGTACCATACATTACATTACACCGCATTAAGGATACAGTACACAGCATTCTAAACTGTGGTTATAAAGGGTAACTCTCCCACAGCCAAACAGCCACATATACACTACTGGTCAAAAGTTAAGGAACATGTCATGTCCTAATCTGTTTCACCTGTTCCTGTGATTGTTTCCACCCCCTTCAGGTGTCGCTTATTTTCCCCAGTGTATTTATCCCTATGTTTCCTGTCTCTCTGTGACAGTTCGTCTTGTATGTTTAGTCAAGTCAACCATCGTGTTTTTCCCGTACTCCCTTTTGCTATTCTCTTTTTCTAGTCCTCCTGGTTTTGACCCTTGCCTGTTTCTGGACTCGCCTGCCTGACCATTCTGCCCGCCTTGACCACGAGCCTGTCTGCCACTCTGTACCTCCTGAACTCTGATCTGGTTTTGACCTTTTTGCCTGTCCATGACCATCCTATTGCCTACCCCTTTGGATTATTAAACATTGTAGGACTCCAACCATCTACCTCCTGTGTCTGCATGTGGTTCTCGCCTTGTGCCTTGATAGTCACGTCTACTCCCGCTCCTCCCCTCCGACATTCGACGTCACCCGTATCCTAACCACCGATCCTAGAATCCATCATTACGCACACCTGCAATCAAACATTACGTGCACCTGCACGTCATCATGAGGCATCACTGACTCCAACAATGGAAGCAGCAGGAAAACAGAATATCTCCCAGACGGTCGACAAGCAGTGATACCTTCTACGTCAACACCATGACCAGCTGGCACAAATAGGGACAGCTATGGAAGAGGTTCTTCGCAGTGTGCAACATCTCGAACATACCCGGGAGGCGTTGCTGTCAACTAGCGGAGGATACTCTACAACCAGTCGACCCAGTAAGCCAGGACAACAGCCCATTCCGCAACCAATTCAGGTCAGCGATGACCGTTTGTTCCTCCCGGATAAATTGACGGCACCCCATCTAAATGCCGTGGCTTCCTACTTCAGTGCTCCCTCTACTTTACGCACCAGATGGGAGCCCCCACCACCGAGAGTTCCAAGATTGCCACGGTTATTTCTCTGCTGACTGAGTGGGTGTTGGAATGGGCCACAGCTGTCTGGGAGAGAGAAGGGGAGGAGCGGGAGTAGACGTGACAGTGCCCCCCCCCCCCCCCCCCCCCGACGAGCGGCTGGGGGCTCGGTTCCTCCCATGTAGTGAGTTCTGGGCGTACTCTGCCCGACACTCCTCTACTGGTTTGAGCATCTTCCAGTGTGTTCTGGGTTTTCAGCCGGACCTGGCTCCGTGGATCACGGGCCAGACTGAAGCTCCTGCGCTTGATGAGTGGTTCAGGTGCGCAGAAGTGTGGAGCCCACGTAAGACTCCAGCGTGCCGTCCACCGTCAAAAGGAGCAGGCGATTTTCCCCCCCCCCCCCCCCCCCGTTCGTCTACCTGGAACCTCCCACTCCGCCTGTCCTGCAAGAAGCTGAGCCCCCGGTTTGTTGGGCCATTCAAGGTTCTCCGGAGGGTCAACGAGGTGACGTATAGGTTACAGCTTCCCAGTGACTACCGTATCTGTATCCCCGCCTGGTATGGAAACTGCTTGGCATCCAACCGCAAGGCGCTACAGAGGGCAGTGCGTACGGCCCAGTACATCACTGGGGCCGAGCTCCCTGCCATCCAGGACCTCTATACCAGGCGGTATCAGAGGAAGGCCCTTAAAAATTTCAACGACTCCAGCCACCCAAGTCATAGACTCTTCTCTCTGCTTTCGCACGGCAAGTCTGGAACCAACAGGACCCTAAACAGCTTCTACCCCCATGTCATAATACTGCTAAATAGCTAGTCTGTGTAGCTATTGGTTAACCATTTCACTATCTGCATTGACACTTTTTTTGAATCTCTTATGACTCATCACATGTGCGCTACTGTTACTGTTTATTATCTATCCTGTTACCAAGTCATTTTATCCCTACCTTTATCCTGTACATATCTACCTCAATTCCCTCATACCCCTGCACATCGACTCAGTACTGGTACTCCATGTATATAGCCATGTTATCGTTACTCATGGTGTATTTATTCCTTGTGTTATTATTTTTCAATTTTTTTCCTCTGCATTGTTGGGAAGGGCCTGTAAGTAAGTATTTCACAATAAGGACTACACCTGTTGTTTACGAAGCATGTGACAAATACAATTTGATTTGATTAGGTGGATGATTAAGTCAACAAGGCAACTGGCACCATGTGGCCAAAGAAAATGCAACCACTGTCAATATTTTCCATTTGAATGTCGGTGTACACTTCTTGCACTAAAGGGACTACCCTCTGTTTATAGCTCCCTACAATCTCACTAACAAATCGAACTGTGACAGGCGGAGTGGAATACAATCAGTCATTGAGGGCACAGAGAGCCAGAGATCTTTCATAACGGCAGGCCCAGTGGAGTTTTTCTGAGATACACTTGAGCATATCTGATCCTGAAAAAAATGAGAAACCGCACGCAACCATTCTGCTTTTCATGCCAAAGGAATCCGTCTGTACTCACAAATTCTGTGTTCTGTGAGCTTGAAAAGAGGTCACATCAAAAAACAATGCGACGCTAGTCTCACAACGGGTCTAATTGTCATCTGAAGAAGTCAACACATTAGCATTCAATTAGAGTTTCACTGGATTAGATTAGATTTGAGCATAACCACAATAGTGTTATCGTGATAGTTCTTGGACAACAAAGCTATATTTCTATTGACAGCCATACTGTACATGCATAAGGAACAGATCAACACGTGAATAGAATTGTCCATGACGCTTGCCCGCCATGCCCGCCCACACTGATACATACACACACACACACACACACACACACACACACACACACACACACACACACACACACACACACACACACACACACACACCGATTATGCCACAATGCCACTGAACTGAAGAGGAGACAGATACAGAATGACAGAAAGGGGAATGACAGAGAACACAACACAGAAAAAGCAGAGAAAAGAAAGTAACAGTCTCCCTACTATACTATGATGTCCCTGATGCATCCAGCTCTCTCACATTCTCCCTGTGCCACTGTTTTTGTGGACATTCACTCATAACGTGCATCAGAACATTGAATACTTACAGTGGAGTAGGAAAGAGAGGAAGAGAGAGAGAGAGAGAGAGAGAGAGAGAGAGAGAGAAAAAGATTGTGGAGAGAGAGATGTGGAGAGAGAGATAAAAATAGATCCAAAGAAATGAGTCAGAATGAGAGAAATAAAGGACAGTGGGGGAGGTCGAGAAAGAGAGGGCGAGAGGGAGAGAGAAGGTGAGGGGGAAGACAGTGGGAGAGAGAACCTCTCAGAGGAAATCAAGTTATGTAAACTGAGGGTAATTTAGAGAAGAAGGGAGTGACAGGGTCGATGAGAAAACAGAGGGAGAGACTAAGAGAGATGCAGTTGAAGTCTGAAGTTTACATACACCTGAGCCAAATACATTTAAACTCAGTTTTCACAATTCTTGACATTTAATCCTAGTAAACATTTCCTGTCTTTTAGGTCAGTTAGGATCACCACTTTATTTTAAGAATGTGAAAAGTCAGAATAATAGTAGAGAGAATGATTTATTTCAGCTTGTATTTATTTCATCACATTCCCAGTGGGTCAGAAATTTACATACACTCAATTAGTATTTGGTAGCATTGCCTTTTAAATTGTTTAACTTGGGTCAAATGTTTTGGGTAGCCTTCCACAAGCTTCCCACAATAAGTTGGGTGAATTTTGGCCCATTCCTCCTGACAGAACTGGTGTAACTGAGTCAGGTTTGTTGGCCTCCTTGCTCGCACACGCTTTTTCAGTTCTGCCCACAAATTTTCTATAGGATTGAGGTCAGGGCTTTGTGATGGCCACTCCAATACCTTGACTTTGTTGTCCTTAAGCCATTTTGCCACAACTTTGTAAGAATGCTTGGGGTCATTGTCCATTTGGAAGACCCATTTGCGACCAAGCTTTAACTTCCTGACGGATGTCTTGAGATGTTGCTTCAATATATCCACATCATTCTCCCTACCTCATGATGCCATCTATTTTGTGAAGTGCACCAGTCCCTCCTGCAGCAAAGCACCCCCACAACATGATGCTGCCACCACCGTGCTTCACGGTTGGGATGGTGTTCTTCGGCTTGCAAGCTTCCCCCTTTTCCTCCAAACATAACGATGGACATTATGGCCAAATAGTTATATTTTTCTTTCATCAGACCAGAGGACATTTCTCCAAAAAGTCCCCATGTGCAGATGCAAACCGTAGTCTGGCTTTTTTAATGGCGGTTTTGGAGCAGTGGCTTCTTCCTTGCTGAGCGGCCTTTCAGGTTATGTCGATATAGAACTCGTTTTACTGTGGATATAGATACGTTTGTACCTGTTTCCTCCAGCATCTTCACAAGGTCCTTTGCTGTTGGTCTGAGATTGATTTGCACTTTTCTCATCAAAGTACGTTCATCTCTAGGAGACAGAACGCGTCTCCTTCCTGAACGGTATGACGGCTGCGTGGTCCCATGGTGCTTATACTTGCGTACTATTGTTTGTACAGATGAACGTGGTACCTTCAGGCGTTTGGAAATTGCTCCCAAGGATGAACCAGACTTGTGGATTTCAAAAAAAATAATCTGAGGTGTTGGCTGATATCTTTTGATTTTCCTATGATGTCAAACAAAGAGGCACTGAGTTTGAAGGTAGGCCTTGAAATACATCCACAGGTACACCTCCAATTGACTCAAATTATGTAAATTAGCCTATCAGAAGCTTCTAAAGCCATGACATAATTTTCTGGAATTTTCCAAGCTGTTTAAAGGCACAGTCAACTTAGTGTATGTAAACTTCTGACCCACTGGAATTGTGATACAGTGAAATTATCTGTCTGTAAATAATTGTTGGTAAAGTTACTTGTGTCATGCACAAAGTAGATGTCCTAACCGACTTGCCAAAACTATAGTTGGTTAACAAGAAATTTGTGGAGTGGTTGAAAAACAAGTTTTAATGACTCCAACCTAAGTGTATACAAACTTCCGAGTTCAACTGTATGTCTGTTCTGTGGCCATACGGCTGTCTGATGGCTGCCATGGAGAGGTCAGGACTTTTTTATTAAATCTTCCATTGGTATTCTCCATGTATTAAGCAGTCATAAAAAATGTACTATGTAAAATGGGAGTGCAGCGGCACTGAAAGGGGTGGTTGTGAAACAAACACTTACTGTCAAGGCTTACTGGTTTCATTAAAGCTAGGAGTAATAGTAAAAGCACAGTACATGCCAGATTGTCCTTGAAAGGTATCCAAAATAGGCACAAGAAAGCATCTTTAAGAGTCCCACATACATGTGGACACACAGGTAGGAGTGTACACACACACACACTTAGAAAGACAAGTTAAGTGCCTGCCTGACCTGCTCCGGAACAGAGAGAGCCGGGAACACACGCACACCCTCACAGAATCACACAGAGACTCGTACCTGTCCTGGTCGGCACTGCGGAAGCGGGGGAGGATCATGTGTCGGAAGCTGCTGGTGCGGTCCAGTTTGGGCTGACTCTTAGCCCTCTTGATAGAGCCCTTCAACCTTCTACTGAGGAAACTCTGAACAGGGCAGCCATGGAGAGAGGGAGGAGGAGGTGAAGAATGAGAGGGTGTGAAACAGGGAGGGAGAGAGGGAGGAAGGGGACGCATGAAAGGAGAAAGATCAGAGTTGTAGAGAGGGGGAATAGGGTGAGTAAGGAAAGATCGATATTCCGTGCCCAAAATGGATTGAAAGAAGAACAGAGGACATATGTGATTTAGGGAATGACAGATGCATGAAGGGGGACAGCAACATAAAGATTTATTGCATATTATATCAGTCATACATCCACAATACAGCAGCAGCAGAATAGTGTAGTATCATCTGGTAACCAACAGTGGGTGGTGTTGTGCCATAAATATACCCACAATCCAACAGCATACACTGGACCTCAGTAAAAATAGGAGCTTCATATTGCAGGCAGTTCTGTCCTGTGCTTCCATGCAACCATATTCCCCTGATTTTAATCAGCTGATTTAGTCAGTATATAACACAGGTCTAATCTAACAGGCTGTGTGTTGATACTGTGTCTTTTATACGAAGTGCTGACAGGGAGAACAGGGCTTCAATAGTAGAATGAAAATCAATGAATGATGTCATTCTCCGCAACATGCAGGATAAGGTTCCATACAGCTACTATGCAGCCTTTTCCTCTCAGAGTGGAAGGAGAGACATGCTGCTATTGTATCTGAATAACCTCACAATGCTTTTTATGACAGTCTTACAATACTGAATCGGCTGAGTTCAACCTCTCTCCATGTCTAACGTCCACTCAGATATCAATCTGCACATTACACATCAACATTGAACACTACATTCTGCAAGGAATTGGTCTGAATCGAGACAAACCATTCACTTTTTGTGAGCTTTGTGTCACTGAAGTCTATTTTAAAGAAGTGCCCAAAAAATTTGACTCATTTGCTGACCGTCACAGTAACCGACTGGTAGGACTAGATAAGTCATTCTGGCTTGATTAGCCGGCTTGTCTGACACTTTGAAGCCTCATACAGTCAGAAGAACTGAATCACAGTGGTGGATCACATTTGGCATAGGGAACAGAAAACTCCATAGCATTTGGCAAAGGATGTAACGTGAAGTTTAGAGGGGGTTTCTTCACCACATATAGAGACATCTGAGTCATGTACCTCGATCGGAGGAAGAGGTGCAATATGGCGTCCGGTCACTGGGCTGGAAGCGGCAACCCTCCAGTCCCCCGGCCAATTAGAAGAAGGGGGGGAGTGGGGGAGACTAAGGGACAGGCAGGGGGAGAGGGGCAGTGAGAGAGGGGGAGTACCGACCCCTTTCTTGTAGCGTTGCTGAGGGCAGGAGTGGCCATGGGGGAGGGAGGGGGAGAGAGAGGGTGAAAGGGCGAGGGGGAAGGGAGGGGTTCCACTGGCCCTGCGACAGGTGTGTGGTGGGGAGTGGGAAGGGAGGGAGAGAGAGAGGGAAGGGGGGAGCGAGCGAGGGCGGTAGGAGGGAGGGGTACTCACGGATTGTCGGAAGGGTTGGGGGGGGGCAGTGGGAGGGATCTCCATGCTTGGCTGCTTCACGTTGGCTATGCTCTTCCGCCGGGCGCGAGCGTTCTCTGAGAGAGAGAGGGAAGAAGACAGGTAAGAGAAAGAGAGAGAGAATCCAAAAGACAGGTGAGAGAGAGGGGGCGCGAGAGAGGGCATGAACTTGGCATGTGTGTCAGCGGGGAGACGGGAGCGAAAGAGAGAAGATACACACAGTACAGGCATACGGTCAGGGGAGATCGGAAAAGTGTGAGAAACTGACAAGTAACGTGAAAAAAATAGAAGGTGAAGTGAAGGTAGAGTGTGTATAAAAAAGCAAGGAAGAGAGCAAGGTTAAGGGTGAGAGAAGCAATGCGATGATAATGTCTCATTAACCCTGATCTCCATCATCCCCCACTTCTTCTCTTCCTTCCAGGAAAATTAGGGATGTAGATGGAGAGCTGCATGGGAAGGAAGATGAAAGAGGAGGGCATAGGAGGGGTGAGGTGAGTGAGTTGAAAGGGATGGGTTTTCTGCCTGGCCGTTCGAAGAGGCAAACGTTAACAATCTGCACTGAGTGTGGTGGGGGAGGGGAGAGAGGAGGCAGGGACCAAGGGAGGGGAGCAGGGGGAAGCATTCACAAACAAAGCACCTATTGACCGTCCGTGAGTCAGTCCCTAATGCAGTGAATTAGGCAGTAAGGGAATACACTCTGTACTATCCATGATGGATGGCAGAGGAGACCAGTGGCCGGACAGTAGAGAAGATGGATCACACAAGCCCACTCTAACACTCTGTACTATCCATGATGGATGGCAGAGGAGACCAGTGGCCGGACAGTAGAGAAGATGGATCACACAAGCCCACTCTAACACTCTGTACTATCCATGATGGAAGGCAGAACCCACTGGACACAGATGTCAATTCAACGTCTATTCCACGTTGGTTCAAAGGAATTCCGCTGAAATGACGTGGAAACAACATTCATTCAACCAGTGTGTGCCCAGCGGGAGGAGACCAGTGGCTGGACACGAGAAGATCTGTGAAAGGCAAGGAGAAGATAACTAATGTACGCAGTATCATAGAAAGAAGGGAGCGGGAATGAAAGTGGGAAAGCATCTGAGGCCCGTTCATTTCAGTCTTTCTTTCCCTCCCTATCCCTTTCTCTGCTAGCCTCTTTTGAGATAGATCAATGATAACATCGTCATATTTGAGGCTATAAATATTCTTCCTGTCTCTTATTCTCTCTGTCTATCCCTCTCTCTCTTGTATTCTGTCTTTCTCTTTATCCCACCCTCTCTTCTCCCTCTCTCTTTCATCTGCTCTCTTTCTTTCCCTCCTTCTCTCGCTCTCCCTGGTTCTGCTATCACACAGACACACAAATACTCAGGCATACACACACACTCCTCTCTCCCACGCAGCTATTTTACATAATTCAAAATTGCATTTATCCTCTCCTCTCTCCAGCCTCTCATCGCTCTCTCTTTCCTCTCCTCACTCTTCACGTTTTCCCATGGTCCCGTCTTTCCCCCTTTACTTAATGTATATTGTCTCCTCCATCCTTCTCCTTCATCCTCCTTTCATTTATCTGAATTCCTTCTCTCTATCTGGTCTCTACATTCCCTCTACTTCTCAAAATGTCAATCTTTTCTCATGACTCTGCTGTCATGCTACTTTCCTCTGCCCACGCACTGAGCTGAGCGAGCGCCTTAGGGAAGGATCCTCATTGTGATGATAACCAAGTCAACGAATCACAGAGGGTTATGAAATCCAAAAAGGGTGTATGTCCATTATACACAGCGGAAAATCCCAAGACCAATGAACCAACTGTTAGTCCATCATTGTCCTTTGTAAATATCGGTAGCACACAGGATCTTAATTTGATCATTCTTTTGTTTCTGAGAATTTTCCTGCACAGCAGGACATTTTTACTTGTAGTGTATTTCAGCTTTAAAAAGGCTTCTTACATTTGTAATTACCACTTAAAAATGTCTGACTTGATTTTCCCTAATGAAAAATATATCAACCTCTACAAACATGTCCATTAGTTATAATCCACATAATAATTAATATTTCCTCTTGCTCCAGAATTGTTTTCCTGCTGTAGCAAACTGGCTCAAATTAAGATCCTACATCTGTATTGAGGTAGTTATCATACTAAGGGACCTTAGTATTTCTGACCACATAACCTAACCAGGAAAACTACAGGCTCTAGGCACCCTGGTGTCATGATCTCTTATGACATAGACAACACTTCATTTTTAGGGACCAGAGTTTTTCCTGACCATGTGACCTTTTCCTGGTCAGTTCACATAGTTAGAAAAATGGCAGGACAATAGTCATTATGTATGAACTCCAAATACAGCCCCAGTCAAAATGCAACATAATCTAAGAGGAACTATTGTTCCCAAAACAAATTAGTTTTCCTAGAGCAAGTAGACTGTAGCCATGCCTGAGTAGCTAAATGAAAATTCAGCTGGTATCCCTCCTACAGTCCTAAGGTGTGACTGCTCTGTGGCTTTAGCTAGCTAGGCATTTAGATAAGCTGGAAACAGTCAGCAACTTGGCGTCGTGCTCTCTCCCTGAGGGTGAAAACTTTATCCTTTGTTGCCAATTTAGATTCATAAGATTATCTGAAAATATTGGTCTCGTGGAAGATTTCATTGGGCAAAACCTTTGATTTGTGTGGAGATCTACCAAGCTGTTTTCTTTACTCTTTTCAACGGTTAGTCTACTATGTGAAAGAGATTATTCAAAAAGACAGCAAATATTATTCTTATGAATGTGGATTTGGATCGTCCAGATAATCTATCTGTAGATGCTCTACAGATGGTCATACTATCAACAAACTATTTGTTGATAAGCAACAGTTAGGGTTAGGTTTAGAATAAGGGTTACGTAATGGTTATGGTTAAGGTTAGGGTTAGTAGATAGTTAGTTGAAACGTTGCTGATAGTCCATCTGTAGATGCTCTACAGACTATCCAAATAAAGTGTCACCGCTGGTTGTCATGGGTTACCCCTCTTGAAATCTTTGGGTTTTGTGTTCTGATATGATTGGCTAATGAACCCTTTTGTTCGATTTGAAAGTGCACAGAGCCTTGCAGCGTGACGGTGAGTTTACGGAAATGGGAAGTAGTTCAGCAAGATCGTTCCGTATCTGCTGTTCACCACCATTGGCCTTCACTCAAAGCTCTCAAATCACAGCGTGAAGCCAAACCTGACATTGTGGAAGTGTTTATGCAATAAAGGTTCCGATGCTTCCGTACTAACAGAACAAACCCTTGCGATTCCCTTAGCATACCGCTTGCTAGGCAACAACAATCATTTGGCAAAGTCTGAGTGTCAGTTGGCTCAGAAAATTAAGAAAATAATGTACATGTTTGGTCATGATTATGAACAAAACACTTAAATATACCTGATAGGCTGCAGATATTCATAAGAGCTTTGTGAATAATAAAACATTATGATAATATTACTAGGATTAATGATCCGTTTCACTACAATATTTTAGTAATATAAAATCGACATTATATTTATTACACCACTTTTTTCTCATTATGGCAAATTTTGTAATCGCCGAGCAAGGATTTCTGCCCCATTTAAACATAAAGTGTTAGTTGCTTTATCTACAAAGAAACAATATTACGGTGTTGAGGTTTTGAGTCATTGCGGTTTGACCTCCAAAAGTGGATATTTCAAAGCTTTACAAATGCCAACAGTCTTTGTTCCAATTCCTTAGTGATATGCAAACTTACAAGAAAGGATCTGAGGCAGTGCAGTGTAGTGCAGTGTAGTGCATACTAATCTCCACTAGTAATGTACTGTAGTGCTATGTTCCAATGTCCAAACTAGCGTACTACTTGCTCAATGCATTAGCATACTTCATTCTAGATGGTATACTTGTGTGTAACAGAGCCACAATGTATAACTGACCAGAGACAACATACTATGGGCAATTTTCTGTTCTATACTGAAAAAAGAAAAACCTGCACTTGTTTTTTTCTTTTTTCACAATTCCTTTTGAACCAGGCACCCACATACTTTTAATTACCACAAACATTTCCTCATACTACAATGTTCTGCTCTAGACATGACATAAGCAGACGTAAATGACAAGTGACCTAACACTGTTGTGTAGGGTTCATGGTACACAAGATCATCTGGGGTCTGGGCTAGCTTGTCACTTGGTATTAGGAAAGTGTAATCCCACGTGTCAGCAGCAGTATGTCATTTTTGTATGACCTGAAAACAGATGTTATGAAGTTGGAGGGGAGAGGGGAATCATGCTATTGAAATCCTAAGAGCATCATGTATGTATTATGACGGGTGAGTCAGACACGTGTAAAATGTAGTCAAGTGTGATCAAGCGTGCATCCTTTAGGGTCTGTGCTATTTAAACACGTGCTATTTATACATGTCAAATGTAACTACATATCCTCACTTGTTCAGTCATGTCCATGTGTTACTATAACACCTCATGCTCTTCATGCTCAGAGTTGGGAGACAAGATGAGTGTGTTGAAGTTGCTTCTAAACACTGATATAGGGTCAGATCTTTTTACATCCCTACACGGTCCAGGTTATGATGAAGAGATTGGTAATCTGATCCGGGATCTGTTGTTAGAGCAACTTCTATCTTAAGTGGCGACAAACGAGAGGCGTGAATCGTGTGACGTTTTTCAGTAGCACCAGTATTATTTGTGTCCTATATGAACTCCTTAATGGTGTTCAGCAATAATCGACCACATTAAATATTTATTTATGATTATGCGTTAAAAAGCCATCGGTAAAAGGGACTCAATAGGTCCATTTCATTCAATTTCTCACCCAGTCCCTCTTGATCCAAACCCGGGCTTTTTATTTAGTTTCCATGGCAACATTTTCCAAGTATCTTGCATTTGAGTTACAGACACATAACAAAGCCAGCGAACAGAAAAGACTCTTAGGAGACTATAAACTACATCCTACACATTCACCTTCGCAAACGCTAAGCAACAGAGGGAGGAAACACGCTCCAAATGTGGGGGGAAATGAAAATCTATAGTCATGCTGATATCATTCGGTTATTGTTCATGATATCTGGGGTATACCATGTCTAGTACTACCATAACTGAACTGACAGACAAATGCAAAGCAGTAAAACACCATATTGCCTTAGACTGACTTAAATAGTATAGTAGTATATTAAATAGTACTAGGCATTAGATAATGAAGGGAGGGTTAGAGGAATGTGGAGATGGTTGGAACGAGCCTTCTAAAAATAGAGGAGAAAGCAATATGGTTCTCATTCTTCTGTTACTGCATCTGATTTGACCCCATAGAACCTTTTATACTGAGAACGTGTTCACGGATCCAATAGGATGCAAATGATGTGTGTGTTCATCTGCAATTGTGCATGCGTTTGTATACACCGCCTACAGCATACATGATGCTAATGATGCACGTGCGCATGCGCCTGTGTGCATACAGCACAGTTTGCACTGGCATGCACATGGATGTGTGAACATGTCAGTTTGCATTGGCATGTGAAATGGTGCACTCTTTTCCTTCTGAATGTAAATCTGATGTCAAGCCGAAAGCTGAAGATGAAACGTGTGGGTGGCAACAGCTTCCAGCTTAGTCCCACAGAGAGAGAGGATGGGGAGGGAGGGAGAGTGAGTGAGGGAGGGAGTAAAAGAGCGAGAGAGAGAGAAAGCAGAGAGTGAGAGGAAAGAGAGAGAGGGAGAGAGAGAGAGAGATGGATGTGTAGAGTGAGAACGAGTGGGAGGGACAGAGCAAGACAGGAGAGTAAACGCAAGAAAGCAAGAGGTAGAAAGGTAGAAGGAAAAAGCAAAGGAGAGAGAGTGACAGAGAGCAAGAGAGAGAGAGTACAAGAGCCAGAGCGATGGAGGCTGGAGAGGGAGTGGGTGTCTGAAATGCTGTGAGCCTTTTTTGTATTTAGTTTTCCATTGTTTTTCATAGAATGCTGGTCTGCAGACCTGTTAGCTTTTGATCCAAGAACTGTAAATCCAAACGTAGGATCTTCTCTCCTGTGTGCAACATACACTATACTCCATTGTAGTCCTATGTTGATCTTTCTTGACGTATTTCAACACACTTGTCTCTACATGTATGACCATGCCTTAGAGGATGTCTGAGCCATAGACATAGAATCTATAGAACTGATATCCTCATTCAAGTCAATGTTCCGCGATGGGTAATACCGGTGGCCATATTGAGTGTACTGTCAAACTGACTTGGCCTTACCCGTTCTAATTAATTATTTCTATGGTATGCGCACTTAGGAGTAATTTCTGAGTTTTAATTGATGAATGATTTAACAGATAAACAAACTATGTCTAGCTTTTAGGCTTGCCACTTAGCAGGCAGCGGCAGCTTACTTAGTGTAATTTGATGCATGTCAGAAAGGATTCGTTGTCATGACAATACAATATTCCTATTTTTCAACTAGATATCCAGAATGAGCATGTTCTACTCTTGGTCTAGCTCTAGCCAATCACGGCCAATAATGAAGAGGGAGGTAGCCTTGTAAGAGTTAAATTTATAGTTCATCCTACAATCAACGTTTGCTATATGTTTTCAGACCTCAGAGTGGTTTGATTTGAGTTTAGGGTGAACTATCACCTTAAACTTGCCCAACTCAAGTGTTTCATCTTATATTGGTGCAAGATGTTACAAACCTCCTTACTATTTGGGAAAGTATAAAAGCGGACCGTAATACATGAACAGTGGACCATGACAACATGCTCTCATGTGTGTACAACAAAACGAGATACCTGTTTAATCCAATAGCCTGTTCCTACTGTATAGAACCTGAATAGAATCTGGTGAATGCAACATACTTGGTCATGACCAAAATGGGACATGAAACATCAGATGACAACTTTGGTTCCTACCTAATAAAGAAGACGGCGTTGGTTCCTACCTAAGAAAGATGAGAGGTGTTGCGCTTCGATCCCAGACCTCTAAAGTATCTTCAGATGTCCAACGTCTATTCAGCCCACGATAAGAAAGTGGAGGCAATTCGAAGCAAATAACTTTAGATATCCAACTTTGTCTTGAGTTACCATAGTTTCCCACAGGTTTTAGTGTCTGTTTGATATTGTTGTCGTTGTCACATTCCTTTGGGCCCAAACTTGCTGTAAATCAATGCTCCTCCACTATGCCTTGACATTAGTGTCTATAAATAATTAAATACATTGGTGTCAGTGAGTATCTGCTGACACTGGATGAGATTGTGAATGTGTGTCATGGCATTTGTCTGATAGCCTAAGTGCATTTGTCTGGGTTGCTGTCAAGCAGGTGAGTGCCTCACCCTTTGAGTTCAGCATCTGCAGGTCTGAGAATATGAGTTGGCCATACAGATATATTGCTCAGGCAGTGCTTGAGGTCAACTCTCAAGCAAAGAATCCAATTTAAATAACACCAGCAAGCAAAGACGGTAGAATATATTCCAATCAAAAATGAATATACAGCCAAATAACTATCAACAACTTTGTCCACACTTTAAATATTCAACACACAAAAAAACATAAATGACTTGATTACCAGACTTTACTATCCAGGCATCTTGAAATAGAAATCTCTAGATCAACTTAATGTTTCACTCATGAAAAAAATCTATTCTAACTCAGTGAAATAAATATGAGAGGTTTTTACAAGTACAATTTAGGAGAGGGAAAATGAATTGCCTTACTTATGGCATTTGTGTATAGGTCAATGAAGGGAGGCAGTAGTTTTCTCATAAGGTGCAGTGTCTAAACTTCAAGCTGTATCCTTTTGAAAAGTGCTCATAAATATATTTATCATGACCTTAAAGTGCTATATGTAAGCTTACACAGAATAAGGATGATTTTGTAGGCTATTATTACCCCACCCATAAATAACACCAAAATATTAGCTATCCTATGCTATACTTGATTGAATTTGTAGACGTCTCTTACAGTATGTAAAAATATGAAGAATTAGAAATAGGCTATGTCTCCAAAGTCAGCGACTGTTATAATTCCTCACGGATGTATGGTTCATTCTTCCACCACCTCCCCCCAGCCAAGCTCTCCAGCACCGGCAGCGGCTGTTCCGCGGCGGGCAGTCGCGCTGAGAGCTCCTCTTCCCCGGCCTCTCCCTGTCCCCTCGCACCGGTGCCCTCGCCCCCAATCCCGCGGCCGTTTCCTCGGTAACCTACAGAAGATCTACAGAGGCGAATTTCTCTCATGTTTTGGTTGTAATTGAGCAATGGTTTTTAAGGGTTGTATGCCTTCTATCAACAAAATTATGTTGTCCAGGTGTGGAGGATATATTTTCTACAAGACCTCAATTTCGATTTCGGGAGAAAATAAAATTGATTAAAATAAATAATAATAACACATGTTTGGTTAATTTAATGTTTTGTAGTTTTAGTTTTTTACAATAAGCAGATCAACCCATGACATCTGCAGCTGTGTATGTGTGTGAGTGGGGGGGGTGCGCGAGGTCCGCCTGTCCTGTGTGCCAATTATTGGAAATAGCCTAGTGCGCGTTCGGATGCGCTCCGACAAGTCCTACTCTTATGCAGGGGGAAAGATATTCGAAGTCCTCTTTCCGTTGATAGACCGATGCTTTCTTATTTCCCAAATCGGCAGAGAATATTGAACTAGCAGCAGTTTAGCAGATGCTGTGCCAGCGCCTGGACAGGCTACTCTTGCAAGTACAGGAAGCGCGAATCATTGGTGACCATCAAAACGCAAACGTCATACAAAAATAACAGCGAAACAGCAACACGAAAGTGAACGGTGTCCTACAGCATAGAATAACCGGGTGAATATTTCCAAATTAGCATCCCTTATCCAGTTTCTAGAAAGTATAGTCCATCCTCAAGTAATCCGCCTCTCCTTCGATGGAGGTCTTATCCAACCTATGTCGAACGAGACTGTGTCACACAGGTGTATATGGTTGGAGCAGCACTTATGCCTTGCCTTGCTTTGCCTTCTCCCTCTCTCTCGCTCTATCTCAGTTTTGTTAAAGGGATAGGACAGCGATGTTTTGAAAGGGTGTGGGAGTCGAGTAATGGAGTGATTGTAAGTACAGTACTAGTATGAGGTGCCCAGAATGCGCTCTCTCTTTCTCTCTCTCCACCCCCTTCATCACTCTCTTCTTGCCCCCTCTCACTCACACACACACACATCTGGGAGAATGAGAGGTCCAGAGCTAGGGCCAAGTGTGTGGGAGGCATGAGCGTAACAATATGACTATGACACTGAAAGTTGCAACCCGCTCATGCATACAGAAACACACACAGAGACACAAGACAAATCTGGGGTAGGTGTAATGGTTTCAATGCAAATAACAGGATCTATCATGGAAAGACAATGATAACTGAGTACATCATAAGTACCCAAACACATCTGTATTGGTGACAAAACACTGCCTATCTTCACATAGACCTACATCAAAGCACAATTTGCGGTACTCTTTTATCACCAACAGCTAAAAAGCCAGCCATTTTTAATTTCAGTCACTTAAGACATCGCCGGTGATGGCACTTTATAGTATGTTTAAAGCAATCAGTATTTCCAAATGGGTAAAGGGTGACTTAGATCTGTTTCCATGACAACTGTAAGCTTGGACCAACATTTTAACCCATCGCATTACAGATAGTAAGACACCGAGCTATAAGAATTACAGGGATTGGTTCATTTAAGTATTGCAGAAAACAATTTACTACACCCCCTCCCACACACACATTTTTATCTCGTTCACCCCCTCTCTCGCTCCCTCTCTCTCACTTTCTCTCTCTTGCATTCTCTCTAACGTCTGTGTGTCTGCTCTATAATTATTTCCATGGTTACCATTAGTGATGTGAACCTAAGGCGGATGTACTATTGTAGTAATCTTTCCGTCTCTCTCACCACTGTCATTTACTCTTTCTTTTCACATCCCTTGCTTACTCCATGCAATACAAATGTCCAACCCGTTCACATAGTTCTCTCCCTGTCTCTCTCCATCAGATAGGATAGAGGGATGGTATGAAACGAGGACACACTTGAAGTGTGCACAGTGCCACCTGGCTAGGGGGAGTGCCAAGGCTGAAGAGTAAACTGGGATGTTGGCAGTGGTGGGCACAGGCACGTGGGAAACTGGGATCGCATTGGAGGCACAGACACAGTTTACAGTACAGACACATGCACACACACACACACACACACACACACACACACACACACACACACACACACACACACACACACACACACACACACGCACACGCACACGCACACGCACACACACACACACACACACACACACGCACACGCACACGCACACACACACACACACACACACACACACACACACACACACACACACACACACACACACACACACACACACGCAAGCAGGCATATAAACACACACACACACATGCAAGCAGGCATATAAACACACACACAATTACAGTGCGGTATACACAACACAAGCCCACGCATTCTCTTGCATGTGAAGATATTTACATGGATGTTCGCACACCTTCTGTAGATACCCTACAGCCTCACACCCATAACACATACATCGCCTTCCCATTTACAACATCCCATTCACCCACCATATGGTGTGAATACTGTATCTCCCCATCTCCCATCCATTCTTACTCTATAACTTACTGATAGACCAAGTATATGAGCTCCTTTCTAGCTTCACAGAGCGCGGTGGAGCCTTTAGTTGACAGTCAGTCAGAGTGGGAGTGTTGGCCTGACAACACCGGTATTCTGTCTCTGGAAAACCACGTGCCTCCGGAGCTGCAGCACACGGCTGTGTGCAAATATTCAATTAAGATCCTGACTAGTGCAGCTGGAGAGCCTGGTAACGACACTCTACGTGTGCGAACAGAGCCAGAGAGCCGAGTTAGATTTAATAGATATACAATACATACCTATAGGGGCATTGAGATAAAGGTGTTAGAGACAGACAGAGAGAGAGGAGTGGAGAGATAGAGAGAGACATAGACATAGAGAGAGAGGGGGAGAGAGAGAAACAGAGAGATGGAGAGAGAGATGGAGAGATAGACAGAGACAGAGAGACATAGACATAGAGAGAGAGGGGGAGAGAGAGAAACAGAGAGATGGAGAGATAGAGAGAGAGATGGAGAGATAGACAGAGACAGAGAGACATAGACAGAGAGAGAGACAGAGAGAGGGGGGAGAGAGAGATAAACAGAGATGGAGAGATAGAGAGACAGACAGAGAGAGAGGGGGGCTAGAGCAAGCTCTAATACAATTTGTACTACATGAAGGAAAGTTGGCCATCATAATGACATGTAATATCCGTTATGACTTCAAGACCACACCGCACTGTCCTTATATTTCTCAGCAATACTCTCCAGTCAATAGCTATTTTTGCCTCTTTTGTGTAAACGGATGTACTGGCATAAATGCTCTTGTACATGACGTGAGGACCAAGGTTGTTTTATCTTTGCTTGGGCACTTTCTTCAACACCCAACTCCCTCCATTTCGACTCCATCCATTTAATTGTGTATGGCAGTAACGACTACTGATTCTTGGCTAACCCATTTGTAGCAACTGGCAGGCATCTATTTGAGATGCACAAAGAGGAAATATAGCAAAAGCATACATTTGTATGCAAAAGGAGCGAGTCATGGTCTATGAAAGCCATAAGGGAGAGAAATGATTGACATCTTGTGTTAGAGATATTGTCCTTTGGAATGGTACAGCATTAGCTGTTGGGGTTGTCAGTACATACAGTACTAGTCTGAGTCGGGGGGGGGGGGGGGGGGGGGGTGGGGGGGGGGGGGGGGGGGGGGGGGGTTAGGGTGTCAGAACATAATAGTCTGAGTTGCAGGGGGTTGCTGTGTAGTAGCAACTGAATGGTGTCATTTATTTCCCATAAGAATATGCTGCTGTACTAAAGCGCTGGAACACATTTCATGTCAGGAGAAGGTGAGGTGTGTGTGTGTGTGTGTGTGTGTGTGTGTGTGTGTGTGTGTGTGTGTGTGTGTGTGTGTTTGTGTGTGTGTCAGGGGCGTAGGCACGGGTGGGATTGGGTGGTGATTTCGATAAAATCCTTAAGCTTACAGATGAATCCAGAATTGGGATGTAGCTACCAGTTCCCGAAACAGAAAACTGCCAGCAAGGTTTGGCAACTCGCATGTTACATCAAATCAAATCAACGTTTATTTGTCACGTGCGCCGAATACAACAGGTGTAGACCTTACAGTGAAATGCTTACTTACAGGCTCTAACCAATAGTGCAAATAAGGTATTAGGTGAACAATAGGTAAGTAAAGAAATAAAAACAAATGTAAAAAGACAGTGAAAAATAACAGTAGCGAGGCTATATACAGTAGCGAGGCTACATACAGACACCGGTTAGTCGGGCTGATTGAGATAGTATGTACATATAGATAGGGTTAAAGTGACTATGCATATATGATGAACAGAGAGTAGCAGTAGTGTAAAAGAGGGGTTGGAGGGTGGTGGGTGACGGGACACAATGCAGATAGCCCGGTTAGCCAATATGCAGGAGCACTGGTTGGTCGGCCCAATTGAGGTAGTATGTACATGAATGTATAGTTAAAGTGACTATGCATATATGACAAACAGAGAGTAGCAGCAGCCTAAAAGAGGGATTGGGGGGGTTGGGGGGGCACACAATGCAAATAGTCTGGGTAGCCATTTGATTACCTGTTCAGGAGTCTTATGGCTTGGGGGTAAAAACTGTTGAGAAGCCTTTTTGTCCTAGACTTGGCACTCCGGTACCGCTTGCCATGCGGTAGTAGAGAGAACAGTCTATGATTGGGGTGGCTGGGGTCTTTGACAATTTTCAGGGCCTTCCTCTGACACCGCCTGGTATAGAGGTCCTGGATGGCAGGCAGCTTAGCCCCAGTAATGTACTGGGCCGTACGCACTACCCTCTGTAGTTCCATGCATTCGGAGGCCGAGCAATTGCCGTACCAGGCAGTGATGCAACCAGTCAGCATGCTCTCGATGTTGCAGCTGTAGAACCTTTTGAGGATCGCCGGACCCATGCAGTGGGGAATGCAGCCCCCGTTAGGAGCAACTTGGATTTACAGGCATAATGGAATGAGATATTGGACAGACAACTTATGGAACTCAACAGTCGCTTTCAGAACGATTCATGTGGGATAATGAAGAAGGCCGCAACTGGCTGCCTGCCCCGATCGATCTCATTTGGTCAAATGACAGTGATACAGCCACCCAGTACCCATTATGACATTTATGTGGAGGATGCAGCGATAACTAATCTTTTGGTACAGCAGCTTAAACGAAAGGTACAATCATGCAATCAATTTAAAAAATATTTTTTTGTAGTAGCCTTTTCGCCAGTAATGTGATAGGTGCACTTGATTCATCTTCCCTGCATGCCGGGTAGGCGAAGTGTTCCCATTTTAACCATTTTATTTGTCTGAAGATACAAACTCGGCAGGCCAAGAGCGCTAAATCAGGTGCACATGTAGGCATTCTGCTGGCCAATTGGATAGCTTAGATCAGGGGTTTTCAAACTTTTGGGGGCAGGGGACACCTTTTGTGATAGCAAATTCCTAATTATTATACCTTTATTTCAACAAGGAACACAGACTGAGACCAAGGTCTCTTTTACAGCTGGGCCCTGCGTATACATGTTTACAAATACAGTTTAGGTACAATGATTAAGAAACTACACAAGACAAACAAAACGATCACAGATAACACAAAAAATACAGGAACAGATTACATTTACACATATGTTATTCTACTAACAGCACAAGAACTTGCATTACCCGAAACAGTTACAAGCAATACAAAAATAAAAATCCTCCAATAAATATTTAAAATGGGCAAGGGGGACAAGAGTCTCAAGTTTAAGTTTAGTCTGCAGGCTATTCCATAGTCAGAACACAACTCCAGTGGGATAAGAATAGCATACAATAAGTTTTACTATGACTTCGGCAGTGCATGGCTGGACAAACCAAGTCTCTGGCCCTGGGAAGAAATGTTTTAAAGGCCCGCCTCTTGGCATCGGAGAGAACATCTTGCAGTTTTCAAGCTAATTTCCTGCAATTCTACACGTTGTTTTAATGAGGCAGAGATTTTCATTGTTATTGCAGCTTTAAAGCTAATGTCCTGCAATTCAATTTTTTTTTAATGAGGCAGAGAGAAATGGGTGCAGTTTTAAAGCTTAAATTACAGTGCATTTATGTTGTTGTTTTTTTATTGTGGGGGAGAATACAATTAGTGAAGAATAGGCTTATTGTGGATACCAATATCCCTGTAAACCTACCAGGCCTATGTTGCCCAGGGTTAAGAACATACATTTTAGATTCATAATATTACATTGTATATTATTTTTGAGAACCCCTGGCTTAGGTCACCATGTCTACAGCAGCTTCGACGAGCACACAGCGAAAAACAATGAATTCAACCTCAACGCCTTTTTAAAAAACATAGCTGGGATATGGCTGACTTGCTTAAACAAATGTGGTTTCTACTGACAATTGAGATGTACAAGCCATAGCATAAGGGAACGATGAGGGAATAAGAGGCAATCTGTAATTTTGATTAAGACATTAACGAGCCATCTAAGATGGACGTTGTCAATATAACTATATATCAGCACTTTTGAAATGAACAGCGACAGAATTCAGAACATGGGCCATTCTTACAGTATTCTCCCTGTACACAAGTCAGAACCGAAGGATAAATAAAGGGGGCATACTGTATAAGCAGACAATGAAAGCTCTTACAATATTCGATGATGGCATTTCTCTAAAACAGGCTGTAGGCTACATGTGCACCACCAAGTCAGAACAGTAGGCTAAGTCATGAGGGGGAAAGGGACCAAATTATTAAGGTGATGCACATGGGCTACTAACAGCTTACTACACAACATACACTTAGTATTACTTTCTTAGCTGCAGTATACATATCTCCCTTGCATATTACATAATTTATGCAGCAGCAAGACATTTTAGGACTCACCATTGTGTTGTGCTCACTTGAACAGGAAGGTGGTGCAGTGGTCCTTATTGTGGGCAAATTTTGTCATGAAACTTTGTCATCAAAGTCTGGAATTCTGGCATCGATTTATGGTGCTTTCAAGACAACTGGGAACTCGGAAAAAAACAAGATCGAATCATGACATCTTCAGGTCGGAGCTCTAGAAAGAGGCCTGAGTTCCCGACTTCGAATTCCGTATTGGATAACCGTTCAAAACTTATTTTCCCAGTCGAAGCTCGTTTTTTCAGAGTTCCCAGTTGTCAAGAACACACTGAAGTCTGAGATTTCCCAGTTCTGCATTTCAAGTTGTTTTGAACGCGTCAGAAGTCATGCTGGATTGACAGCAAGGCCAATGTATTCCACCTTTTCTGGCCTATGGTGTTGCGTGAGAATGTTTATCCTTTTAAGCTTTGAAAAGAGACCCTTAAACCCAGACTTGGACCACACACCCTCTCCACCAAATAGCAGGCAGGGGAAGCAAATTAGTGATTGCTTTGCAATGCTTGCAGTTAGCCACTGATTCCTTCCAAATCACTCATTGTTGAATATGTTGTTGTGTAATGTTTATGTCCAATGGCCGATGAGCACCGATACATTTTATCTATCCTTTCTCTTCATATGACAAAGATTGAACACGATTTACCAGTAGATTGTTGGTGTGATTCATGATAATGACTGTTTTCTCTAACTTGCTAGTTAAGATTTTGAAAGTATGATGTTGACATGATCGATAGGTCCAATCAAAGCTACTGTAGATATAACGTAATTTGATGTCATTTTATCTGTGGCCAATGACCTTGAGCCTTATTGGATGGGCACTTCTAATGTAAACCTATGGCAGCACCCAAGGGGCTTGAACTTTCTAGCTCTCCCTGTAGATTTTGAGATGACGTAACGTCACCATGAGTGACAGAACACAGAGCCAATCATGGCGCAACTAGAGAAGATTAACAACACCTATGCTCTGTATTTTCCGCTGGCTGCCCCTCCACAGAAAGCACTGAACTAGGCTGAAACACTTGCATTTTGGAGCTGTCTTACTCAAGAAAGCAAAAAAGAGACCATGTCTGCATGCAGCTTTATCAACTCAATACAATGCCAAAATAACTAGCAAAACAGGCAAACAATATATATTTTTCTTTTAAACTAAACAGGTGGGTTTCATAACAGGCTCTGCTCCACCTGCCCTGAATGACGGGTCGCCACTGACCTAGCTTGAGACTTGAGTTTTGAAATATAAGGGCCTACAGTACATGGAGAAAATCAGACCTCTCTTACTACATATGACCTCTCTTACTACATTTTTTCCCCGTCAATGTAAATAGCATATCATTTTTAGGAAGTTAATTTCATTGGAAATATAACTGCCCTGTACTTATTTTCCCATTCACTGTTAGGCCCTGTTAGGCTACAGATCATTTAATTGACATCACACAAAAGGCTACGTTGTAGGCGCACTTGATCTCCTGTGCCCAGCAGAGAATTGAACTCAGCTTGCACTTTGACTTAGAAAGTGATCTCAATAAAGAAAAGGTTGGTGACCACTGTTCTAGTTTATATCCCAGCAAACAGGAGATGACCTGAGGACATTCGGCGGCATTCCCATTAGGTCCCTAAATGGTCTCAGTGGGATGTTATCCCATTGACGTTAGAACGTTGCGTGATGGTCCCAAGGGAGAATTCTTTGGGGTACTTCTGTCTAGTTCCTTGTACGTCACTGAGGACCATGTCAGGACCTTTCTCGGACGTTCTCATGACTTTCATTTTACTAGTCCTTAGGACGTTGTGCAATGGTCCCAAGGGAACGTTCTCTGGGAGACCTTTTTATAGTACTAGGTTTGACCCCTGAAGGTTCCCCTGAACGTTCTTAGTACGTTGTGTCATGGTCCCCTGGAGGATTTGTGTAGTTCCTGGTTGGACCCGGGGACATCCCCAAAGACATTTTCAAAATGTTCTTGGGACATTGTGTCATGGTCCCCTGGAGGTCTTAAGAAACATTATGAATTTAAGAAAATGCATTAAAATACAGAGTGGCATATTTTGAGCTTAAATATAAGTGCTTTGAGTGTTGACAGTAATCACAGTAATTCTGCCAAAAAGTTGTATTTTGAAAAACAGCTCAATGGGTCATTTTTAAGAGTCATTTGGAAACTGCAGAATCTGCTCTTTCTGATACTACACTGCTCAAAAAAATAAAGGGAACACTTAAACAACACAATGTACATTTGTGGCCTGCTGGAGGTCATTTTGCAGGGCTCTGGCAGTGCACCTCCTTGCACTAAGGCGGAGGTACCGGTCCTGCTGCTGGGTTGTTGCCCTCCTACGGCCTCCTCCACGTCTCCTGATGTACTGGCCTGTCTCCTGGTAGCGCCTGCATGCTCTGGACACTACGCTGACAGACACAGCAAACCTTTTTGCCACAGTTCGCATTGATGTGCCATCCTGAATGAACTGCACTACCTGAGCCACTTGTGTGGGTTGTAGACTCCGTCTCATGCTACCACTAGAGTGAGAGCACCGCCAGCATTCAAAAGTGACCAAAACATCAGCCAGGAAGCATAGGAACTGAGAAGTGGTCTGTGGTCACCACCTGCAGAATCACTCCTGTTTTGCTAATTGCCTATAATTTCCACCTTTTGTCTATTCCATTTGCACAACAGCATGTGAAATGTATTGTCAATCAGTGTTGCTTCCTAAGTGGACAGTTTGATTTCACAGAAGTGTGATTGACTTGGAGTTACATTGTGTTCTTTAAGTGTTCCCTTTATTTTTTTGAGCAGTGTATATAGACATCAACACGTCTTACCTGCTTGTGACTCTGTAGGATCATTTTGACAAGTCACTTTTTGGGACTCCGTTTTGTTTCCCTGCCTCTATGTCAATTTCAGGCTGCACTGTTCATCAGATTCTTCATATAAAATGTAACAATTGATTATATTCTCACCCACCAGACTATTGTCAATTTAACGCTTCCCTTAGAGTTTGAAAATCACAAAAATACTATTTTACGTAACTCTACCACCATGACCCTTCATCTACTTTCCTAAGTATGGGTCTCAAACTTCTAAAACACGTCATTCTTTTTTTGTTTGTTTGTTTGTATTTTAATGCCCTTTTTCTCCCCAATTTTCAATCGTCTCTCATCGCTGCAAATCCCCAATGGGCTCGGGAGAAGCAAAGGTGGAGTCATGCGTCCTTGGAAACATGACTCACCTAACCGCGCTCCTTAACACCCGCCAGCTTAACCCGGAAGCCAGCCACACCAATGTGTCGGGGAAACACCTTTCAACTGGTGACCGGGATCAGCCCGCAGGTACCCGGCCTGCCACAAGGAGTCGCTAGAGAACGATGAGCCAAGTAAAATCCTCCCCTAACCCGGGTGACGTTGGGCCAATTGTGCGCTGTCCTATGGGACTCCCAGCCAGTTGTGGCACAGCCCGGAAATGAACCCGGGTCTGTAGTAACGCTTCTAGCACTGCAATGCAGTGCCTTAGAATTCTGCGCCACTCGGTAGACCCCATAATTACATGTTTTACAATTAAATTAGACCCGCTACCGGAATAGTGACATCCATGATGTTCTGGGTCAATTTGTCCCACGCAATTTGACCTTGGTCTATACAGTGCCTTCGGAAAGTATTCAGACCCCTTGCCTTTTAAAAATTTTGTTAGGTTACAGCCTTATTCTAAAATGTATTAAATTGTTTTTTTCCCTCATCAATCTACACCCAATACCTCATATTGACAAAGCGAAAACTATTTTTTTTAAACATTTTAACAAATGTCTTAAAAATAAAAAACAGATATCACATTCACATAAGTATTCAGACCCTTTACTCAGTACTTTGTTTAAGCACCTTTGGCAGCGATTACAACCTCAAGTCTTCTTGGGTATGACGCTACAAGCTTGGAACACCTGTATTTGGGGAGTTTCTCCCATTCTTCTCTGCAGATCATCTCAAGCTCTGTCAGCTATTTTCAGGTCTCTGCAATGATATTTGATCAGGTTCAAGTCCAGGCTCTGGCTGGGCATCTCAAGGACATTCAAAAACTTGTTTGGAAGCCACTCCTGCGTTGCCTTTAGGTCCTGAGCGCTCTGGAGCAGGTGTTCATCGAGGATCTCTCTGTACTTTGCCTCGATCCTGACTAGTCTCCCAATCCCTGCCGCTGAAAAACATCCCCACAGCATGATGTTGCCACCACCATGGTTAACTATAGGGATGGTGCCAGGTTTCCTCCAGATGTGACGCTTGGCATTCAGGCCAAAGAGTTGAATCTTGGTTTCATCAGAACAGAGAATCTTGTTTCTCATGGTCTGAGAGTCTTTAGGTGCCTTTTGGCAAACTCCAAGCAGGCTGTCATGTGCCTTTTACTGAGGAGTGGCTTCTGTCTTGCCACTCTACCATAAAGGCCTGATTTGTGGAGTGCTGCAGATATGGTTGTCCTTCTGGAAGGTTCTCCCATCTCCACAGAGGAACTCCAGAGCTCTGTCAGATTGACAATTGGGTTCTTGGTCACCTCCCTGACCAAGGCTCTTCTCCCCCGATTGCTCAGTTTGGCCGGGCGGCCAGCTCTAGGAGGAGTCTTGGTGGTTCCAAACTTCTTCCATTTAAGAATGATGGAGGTCACTGTGTTCTTGGGGACCTTCAGCGCTGCAGAAATGTTTTGGTACCCTTCCCCAGATCTGTGCATCGACACAATTCTGTCTCGGAGCTCTACGGACAATTCCTTTGATCTCATGGCTTGGTTTTTGCTCTGACATGCACTGTCAACTGTGGGACCTTATATAGACAGGTGTGTGCCTTTCCAATTCATGTCCAATCAATTGAATTTACCACAGGTGGACTCCAATCAAGTTGTAGAAACATCTCAAGGATGATCAATGGAAACAGGATGCACCTGAGCTCAATTTTGAGTCTGATAGCAAAGGGTCTGAATACTTATGTATTTGCTGAAATGTGTGCCGATGCCCAGCTATTTAAAGGGACAGGTGGCTATTTGAGACTGAGTTTAATTGAAGTTGAAGAAAGTTGCAGTAAATCCCTGACCCTAGTCTCAGTGCAGAGAGATATTTTGTAGAGGGAAGTATTTTAAGACTACAGCCAACCAATGTATGAGAGCTGACTTACACACTCAGGGCTGAGGAAGGGAAACCAGCCTACACAAGAGACCCATGGACAACTGCCAGTCAAACCAGGAGCTGTGCTGCTACTGCTGTTGTTATTGTTATTGCTCTATTTCATCCTCAGGATATATCACAGGATATGTGAGCACTTACATAATGTCGACATTTACATAGCTGCTCTGCATAAAAAGCTATTTTCTAATTTAGGCATGGTTTTCAATGGTGCTTCACTCCATTTCTTAACATGTCATTTCTTGTACCTTGTAATTGATAAATTGATCAGTAATCATTTATTAAAGGGGGATTTTTTTGGTCAAAATTTCAATTACAAAGAGGATTCTAAAAGACCCGTCTTGAAAAAAATGTATTGTAGCTAAGATGTTAATTATAAAAACATTATCTTTAAATCACATTTGCCTAATTTTTTATAATATACAGCCCCAAGGAATACATATTTACTGTGTAGTAGCACTCTCTACACTGCTGGTTGTTACGCTTATTAAAGAGAAGGTTGCACAATATATTTCCACAAATCTAACAATGTAGATTGATATTCCATCTTATACAAAAGTTTATGAAAAAAAATGTTTTTATACACATATTTTCGCAATTTGAATTACATTTATCAGAAACTCCTAGACCAACAAAACATTACGGCTTTGAGGGGTAGTACACACTGATCTGTTTTTGCAGGATATCATGGTAATCAATGTTTGTTTTAGCCATTATACCTGGGTTTACTGCTGCTAGTAGTAGCACTCAGGTTAGCATGTAATTAGCTATAGCTACAATCGGCCAACAACAGAGTCTTAGCCAGTTCGGTTATAGATGTTCAATGTCTATTATGATGGTAAAGGTTTATCTTGATGTTGTGTAGCAGATTTTGTGTATCAGCGAGAAATGCTGATGTGCTGAACTGTTAATAAGTGATGTGTTTCAAGACTGCTAGTGGTTAGCTAGTAGGGGTAAGCCAGGGGTGGAAAGGGGCTATGCAAAAGGCCAGCGAGCTGTATTAGTGTTTATTTTTTTAATGAGCTGATACAGAGTAAAACAAATCAGAGGATATGATCAGATGATAAATTGGCTTTATTCAGAGTGCCAAAATATATACACTGCTCAAAAAAATAAAGGGAACACTTAAACAACACAATGTAACTCCAAGTCAATCACACTTCTGTGAAATCAAACTGTCCACTTAGGAAGCAACACTGATTGACAATAAATTTCACATGCTGTTGTGCAAATGGAATAGACAAAAGGTGGAAATTATAGGCAATTAGTAAGACACCCCCCAAAAAGGAATGGTTCTGCAGGTGGTGACCACACACCACTTCTCAGTTCCTATGCTTCCTGGCTGATGTTTTGGTCACTTTTGAATGCTGGCGGTGCTCTCACTCTAGTGGTAGCATGAGACGGAGTCTACAACCCACACAAGTGGCTCAGGTAGTGCAGCTCATCCAGGATGGCACATCAATGCGAGCTGTGGCAAAAAGGTTTGCTGTGTCCGTCAGCGTAGTGTCCAGAGCATGGAGGCGCTACCAGGAGACAGGCCAGTACATCAGGAGACATGGAGGAGGCCGTAGGAGGGCAACAACCCAGCAGCAGGACCGCTACCTCCGCCTTTGTGCAAGGAGGTGCACTGCCAGAGCCCTGCAAAATGACCTCCAGCAGGCCACAAATGTCCATGTGTCTGCTCAAACGGTCAGAAACAGACTCCATGAGGGTGGTATGAGGGCCCGACGTCCACAGGTTGGGGTTGTGCTTACAGCCCAACACCGTGCAGGACGTTTGGCATTTGCCAGAGAACACCAAGATTGGCAAATTCGCCACTGGCGCCCTGTGCTCTTCACAGATGAAAGCAGGTTCACACTGAGCACATGAACACATGTGACAGACGTGACAGAGTCTTGGGACGCCGTGGAGAACGTTCTGCTGCCTGCAACATCCTCCAGCATGACCGGTTTGGCGGTGGGTCAGTCATGGTGTGGGGTGGCATTTCTTTGTGGGGCCGCACAGCCCTCCATGTGCTCGCCAGAGGTAGCCTGACTGCCATTAGGTACCGAGATGAGATCCTCAGACCCCTTGTGAGACCATATGCTGACACATGCACATTTGTGGCCTGCTGGAGGTCATTTTGCAGGGCTCTGGCAGTGCACCTCCTTGCACAAAGGCGGAGGTAGCGGTCCTGCTGCTGGGTTGTTGCCCTCCTACGGCCTCCTCCATGTCTCCTGATGTACTGGCCTGTCTCCTGGTAGCGCCTCCATGCTCTGGACACTACGCTGACAGACACAACAAACATTTTTTGTCACAGCTCGCATTGATGTGCCATCCTGGATGAACTGCACTACCTGAGCCACTTGTGTGGGTTATAGACTCCGTCTCATGCTACCACTAGAGTGAAAGCACCGCCAGCATTCAAAAGTGACCAAAACATCAGCCAGGAAGCATAGGAACTGAGAAGTGGTGTGTGGTCACCACCTGCAGAACCATTCCTTTTTTGGGGGTGTCTTACTAATTGCTTATAATTTCCACCTTTTGTCTATTCCATTTGCACAACAGCATGTGAAATTTATTGTCAATCAGTGTTGCTTCCTAAGTGGACAGTTTGATTTCACAGAAGTGTGATTGACTTGGAGTTACATTGTGTTGTTTAAGTGTTCCCTTTATTTTTTTGAGCAGTGTATTTTTAACAATAGTAGGACTCTGTATGATGTGGGGATTCACCGTCTTATGTGGGCAGTGGTTTCACTCCTACTCCTGTAGTGCTCCTCTTCATGTTACATTTCCGAACGCTTTTCCGACCTGACTTCGGTCAAATTCGGTTAAAATATAAATTTCTCCCAAAATACAAATGTAAAGTGATAGGGTATAAAACAAATCATAATGTTTTAAAATAAACTTCATTCTACAATCTTCCCTTTAAGTGAAATATAATTTGACTACTTGTTCCACATGAAGTAGCTTTACGTCATTTCGAAGAAGTGTGGGAACAGTGATGTAAAATGTTGCCAGAAAACAGTATTGATTCTAGCTTAGTAGGCATACAATTCCATGAACCATCTCTCTCTCTCTGCCCCTTTCCCCAGTGAATGTTCCCCTTCTCATGTCCATGAACCGTTAAACAAAGCTACAGTAGCGCTCCATTTGTATTCATTCGGAGTTCCAACATTAAGACAGCAAGATGACTCAGCAAATCTCCCCAAAGACAAGCGGCAGCTTTGGGGGTGGATTTGCAGTTCCATCAGTGACAGACTCACAGGCTCCCTGTCATCCTGCACTCTTAACTTTATATAGTACTAATAGTCTCACTAAAACAAACAATACTGTTGTTGATACTGCTACAGTACTATGTATGCTTCATGCTGCAATTAAAACATATTGAAGTGTCCTTTAGTATTCCCATGTGGTAGCAAACAGAGAATAGCATAATTGGGGTTGGCTAATGGGATCGTATTGCGTAATGTTGCAGTAGATTTTTGGTGTCAACGGAGGCTGAATTGCTCAAAACAAAGATACATCTGAGTAACAGACTCACTAATCTAATATATAATGCTAGAGAATACAAACTACGCACATGCATGGTAACTGTACTGAGGTTGTTGATGGGTTGGCAAGTTAGCGGTAGCTGCTGGAGTATGCTGCAAACATGAACCACATCTGAGTTCCACTCTTACCCTGACAGTTGTTTTGTCCCTGGTGGAACCTCAAAGACATTGCATGTTGTTTTAATGAGTTAAAAGGCTGGGGAAAAGCCATAATTTATACTGTTTATTATGATTCATTTTCTTAAAGTTATTGGAGGAGAAATTAGTTCAGTTATACACGCTAGTGTTGCACCTTTAAGATGGGATGTGGAACAACTCCTATAAATAAAATATCAAAATGCCAATGTTGTCCCAGTAGACGGAGAACACAAGCTTATAATGGAGGAAAATACGAACAACACGTTGTGTTTTTTACATTGAATTTCCATTCAGCCAAAGGCTATCAATCAGATAAGCAGTTAGCTAGCTACATGATGTTTTTGATTTAGCCTGAGGTTAATTCATTCAGATAACATGTATTTCTCTCAATGACTGAGCAGCCGTGGTGAAAGTCAATTTCAAACACATAACATCGAAGGCCAACTTCATTAATGCAGATAATCACATCCAATTTTGAGGAGGTTAATAAGAGAGAGAGAAAACAATATATTTTCCTTCTATTAGCACAGAATGTACTCTTTGAATGAACGTTATTGCAAGAGAGCCAATAGAATCAGGAGCATGCACTTCAATGCCAATAAAGATTTAAAAGGATTGTTTCTCTCATTATATTACATAATCAAGTCCCTTTGCTGACCTTGCTCTATCAAATCAAATCAAACTTTATTTGTCACACGTAGCGGTAGCAGTGAAAACAGTCTATGACTTGGGTGACTGGAGTCTCTGACAATTTTATGGGCCTTCCTCTGACACCGCTTATTATATGGGTTTTGGATGGCAGGAAGCTTGGCCCCAGTGATGTACTGGGCTGTACGCACTACCCTCTGTAGCGCTTACGGTCAGATGCCGAGCAGTTGCCATACCAGGCGGGGATGCAACCGGTCAGGATGCTCTCGATAGTGCAGCTGTATACATTTTTGAGGATCTGGGGATCCATGCCAAATATTTTCAGTCTCCTGGGGGGGAAAAAGGTGTTGTCGTGCCCTCTTCACGACTGTCTTGGTGTGTTTGGAACATGATAGTTTGTTGGTGATGTGGACACCAAGGAACTTGAAACTCTCGACCCGCTCCACTACAGCCCCGTCGATGTTAATGGGGGCCTGTTCGGCCCGCCTTTTCCTGTAGTCCACGATCAGCTCCTTTGTCTTGCTCACATTGAGGGAGAGGTTGTTGTCCTGTCACCACACTGCCAGTTCTCTGACCTGCTCCCTCATTGTCGTGATCATGCCTACCACTGTTGTTTCATCAGCAAACTTAATGATGGTGTTGGAGTCGTGTTTGGCCACGCAGTCGTGGGCGAACAGGGAGTACAGGAGGGACTAAGTACACACCCCTTAGGGGCCCCAGTGTTGAAGACCAGCGTGGCAGACGTGTTGTTGCCTACCCTTACCCCCTGGGAGCGGCCCGTCAGGAAGTCCAGGATCTAGTTGAAGAGGGAGGTGTTTAGTCCCATGGTCCTTAGCTTAGTGATGAGCTTTGTGGGCACTATGGTGTTGAAAGCTGAGCTGTAATCAATGAACAGCATTCTCACATAGGTGTTCCTTTTGTCCAGGTGGGAAAGGGCAGTGTGGAGTGTGATTGAGATTGCGTCATCTGTGGATCTGTTGGGGCGGTATGCGAATTGGAGTGGGTCTAGGGCATCCGGGAGGATGCTGTTGATGTGAGCCATGACCAGCCTTTCAAAGCACTTCATGGCTACCAACGTGAGTGCTGCAGCGCGGTAATCATTTAGGCAGGTTACCGTCGCTTCCTTGGCCACAGGGACTATGGTGGCCTGCTTGAAACAGCCTGAGTTTCACTTGGTTAACATCTGATATGGTAAACAGGGGTTTTGTGGTAGGTCAGACCTGCTCTTTGACAAGTTAACACAAATGTAACTTACCCTGCCAGTAAATACAGAAACATGCTACAGTACAGAGACAACCCCAGCTACACAGTTTCAATAACTTCCCTTTATGGCTGAATGGCTCAGAAACGTGACATCTAACATTTTGCAGCAATATACAACATACCACCACTTTTTACTCTGTAGTGCTTATAGTTTCCATTAAGCATGCTACTGCAATTGCAACCATTTAATATAGTTTAAATACAGTACCTCCACCATAATGCAGCAACTGCTATTCAAGCCAGATTCCTTATACTCCACTATTGGCACTACCGCCCCACACAGTCTGTCTCCCTATTCATTTTTTTTTCTTAATTTTTTTTTTTTTTTTACCCATTTCTTCCCCACAATTGGTAGTTATGACCTTGTCTCATCACTGCAACTCAACGGGCTCGGGACAGGCGAAGGTCAAGACATGCATCCTTTGAAACATGACCCGCCAAGCCGCACTTCTTGAACCCCAGACTGTAGTGGCGCCTCAGCGCTGCAATACAGTGCCTTAGATTGCTGCACCACTCGGGAGGCCTTTGTCTCCCTATTGTAACTACTGTACCTTATTTGTACCTTAAATATGTCCAGGGTACATAGGGTGTTTCAACACCATGGACAGAGGGCCCAACATGGGCTAAAATCCACCAAAGATGAGAGCTGTTTCAGTAACCTTGGACAGCTCCGCACAGAGCAAAGACTTTGGGTTGGTCTGTGTGGCTGCATGCAGAACATCTGTGGATAGTGTTTAGGTTGAAATTCTAATTACAATAGATATTTGCATAACACATTTACAGCACACTGCAATTATCTAGCAAGATGAATGCCTTAATTGCATGTTGATTGCTCCAACTTTAACCGTTTCCGTGCTTTCAAGGTGCAATACAAGGAAGTGGATGGGGAAGTAGACTAATTGCGTCTGAGTAACTTTCCGTATCCAATCCAAAGAGCGTACTGAAGTATCGTATGTGTCCCTAATCATAGATGCAGAGCCAAATGTCTTCATCAGAGATGGTCATTACATCAGGACCGAGCTGGGATTGTTGTCAAGTGTCTTCATTTATCAAAACGATGATAAATGAAAATTCACGTTTGATGTATAGATACAGTACATAAACACATTGGATGCATACCAAGATGGATACAAATTCAAGCTTGTTTTTTTTTATAACACAAGAGTAATCTATGACTTGTACTGTATGTGTCCCTGGAATGAAGCACTTACGTGAGTAGAGGACAACATCGGAAGGTCTATTTGACCTCATCCCCCATAGAGCATTGTTTGCTTTCTCGATCTTGTGTATCATTGGACAGTTTAGCCTGTCATTTTGATTCCATGCCTTTGTGTCCTTTTTTTCTTTTTTGAAGTCTTGTCAAAATTGGATTTTCAAAGATTTGTTTATACCGGTCAAATGTTTTAGAACACCTACTCAGGTGTGGGGTCAGTCCCTATTATGGGAAGAACAGCTCAAATAAGGAAAGAGAAATGACAGTCCATCATTACTTTTTCAGTCAATGCTGAAAATTTCAAGAACATCTTCAAGTGAAGTCAGAAAAACCATCAAACACTATGATGAAACTCGCTCTTACGAGCCTCAGAAATTGCAGCCCAAATAAATGCTTCACAGAGTTCAAGTAACAGACACATCTCAACAGCAACTGTTCAGAGGAGACTGTGTGAATCAGGCCTTCATGGTCGAATTGCTGCAAAGAAACCACTACTAAAGGATACCAATAATAAGAAGAGACTTGCTTGGGCCAAGAAACCCATTAGACCGGTGGAAATGTGTCCTTTGGTCTGGAGTCCAAATTTGCGATTTTTGGATCCAACCGCCCTGTCTTTGTGAGACGCGGTGTGGGTGAACAGATTATCTCCGCATGTGTATTTCCCACCGTAAAGCATGGAGGAGGAGGTGTTATGGTGTGGGGGTGCTTTGCTGTTGACACTGTCTGTGATTTATTTAGAATTCAAGGCACACTTAACCAGCATGGCTATCACAGCATTCTGCAGCGATATACCATCCCATCTGGTTTAGGCTTAGTGAGACTATCATTTGTTGTTCAACAGGACAATGACCCAACACACCTCTAGGCTGTGTAAAGGCTATTTGACCAAGAAGTAGAGTGGTGGAGTGCTGCATCAGATGACCTGGTCTCCACAATCTCCCGACCTCAACCAAATTGATATGGTTTGGGACGAGTCGGACCGCAATGTGAAGGAAAAGCAGCCAACCAGTGCTCAGCATATGTGGGAAATCCAAGTGAAGCTGGTTGAGAGAATGCCAAGAGTTTGCAAAGCTGTCATCAAGGCAAAAGGTGGCTATTTGAAGAATCTCAAATATAAAATATATTTTCATTTGTTTAACACTTTTTTGGTTACTATATGATTCCATATGTGTTATTTCATCGTTTTGATGTTTTGACCATTATTCTGCAATGTAGAAAATAGTAAAAATAAAGAAAAAGTAGGTGTTCTAAAACTTTTGACTGGTAGTGTAGATTATCCTTATCCCATCCAATCCACGTGTCTGCAATCTACTCACTTGCTTGCATCCAATCTACTCTCACTTTAGGATTATCCCAATGATGATCTCACTAAGTTATCTCAGTTCCAAGTTATGCAGTAGGTCACAGTCTTTCTGAAATGGGTCACTGTGTCACAAGCATTTCCCGTGACACTGACTCCGTAAATGTGGAATTCTGATGACAGCATGGCAGGTTTCTGTTAATCAGCTCATTAATGGGATGCCTGGGGTGCCTTGGCCGCATGGGGGGCATCGATCCCATTCAGTATGGGCATCTCCTCAGTGTGGATGGGCTCTCACTGCAGATGGCTCTCAATGGAAGGCTGTTTGATAACATGCTATATCATAGAGATGCTTAGAGTTAGTAGGCCTGTGTAGCCTGTGCCGTTATAGGAGAGTATTGCTGTGTCAGACCTGAACAGGTTCATGTCAAATATGGAGTGAGTGGCCTATTGCAGTATCCCCACAAGACTGTTGTGGGGAGAGTCGCCCTATGTGGACGATGGGAGTGTATCAATGCTGAGACATACATGAGGCAGAGAGGCAGAGTGAGAGAGGTGGAGTAAGGCAAAGAGGCCGGCAGAGACGAGTCAGAGAGGCAGTAAGAAAGACAATCACAAAATATCCGAAGTAGAAAGGCAGAGAAAGGTGAGAGCAGCCCATGACAGGTAGAGTCAGAAACACAGAACTAGAATGAGTAGAACGGGCCTCCGATTCAAGTAAATGACGCCATAATGGGTGGACTGGCAGCCATTGCGAGGGTCCCCATAAGAGTAAAGCAGGAAGTAAAAGCAGCAAGTACAACATTACATTTGTGCTTTATGGTCAGAGGTTCCAAGCTATTGACTGTATTTCTATGGTCAGAAAGAATTCAGAGAGATAGAAGGGCCCATGGCCAACTTACCCATCTCTGGATGGTGCCTCCCCTCAACAGGAACGCTGACTGTCCTCCGCAGCAGCTTGTTCCTGTGCAACTCGGAGCGCCGCTCGCGCATCAACAAAGGGTGTACCTGCATATGCACAGAGAGACAAGGTCAGGTCAACATACATGCATAATGCATTAAGCTATATTTTCAGAAGAGCATAATGGATAGTAACTTGAAATGTCTATCACTGAGCAGTAGCGCCAAGCCAGGAAAAAAATCCTACTATTATCCCACCTATTATCCTATCCTACCTATTAAAACCTAGGTATTGTGATAATTACCTTGCTTGCTCTATAACCTGTTAGTTCATATGCCTTGACACTGTGATTTATGGGCCTAAGGCTGAAACAATAAGAAGAACAATGTTTCGTCAAAAAAACGGAGAGCAACATCTGTCCAGTGAAGTCCACAAAGCATATTGCATATAACTGACAGTTACATGACCTACAGCATGGTCAAGCAAAGTAATGTTTCTGACATTTTTGGACTACTAAACAACCATTGATTTAGAACCACGGAGAGTTACCGCAAGTCAAAAAGAAAACAGGAGCTGCCTCCACTATTCCAGCACCATTTTAACTTCTACATTTCAACAGAATCAAATCACCTATGCTAATGGTTAGTTTAATACAGTGACAACTAAAAGATACCCAAAACAATTGAGTCCAGTCAACGTAAGTTAAATATGGTGTGGCTATCCATGGTTCTGATTTGTGTGTGTGTGTGTACTACTTAAGTCGTTTTTGGGGTATCCCTACTTACTTTACTATTTATATTTTGGACTACTTTTACTTCACTATATTCCTAAAGAGAATGATGTACTTTTTACTCCATACATTTTCCCTGACACGTTACATTTTCAATGCTTAGCAGGACAGATAAGGGTCCATTCACACACTTATCAAGAGAACATCCCTGGTCATCCCTACCTCATCTTATCTGACAGACTCACTAACCACACATGCTTCATTTGTAAATTATGTCTGAGTGTTGGAGTGTGCCCCTGGCTATCTGTAAACGTAATAAACAAGAAAATCTTGCTGTCTGGTTTGCTTAATATAAGGAATTTGGAATTATTTATACTTTTACTTTTGATACTTAAGTATATTTTTGCAATTACATTTACTCTTGATACTTAAGTATGTTTAAAACCAAATACTTTTAGACTTTGACTCAAGTAGTATTTTACTGGGTGACTTTCTGTTTTACTTCAGTCATTTTCTATTAAGGTATCTTTACTTTTACTCAAGTATGACAATTGGGGACTTTTTCCACCACTGTGTGTGTGTGTGTGTGTATGTGTGCGCGTTCCATTTCAGCCCATGAAGGCCTGATTCAAGCAGTGTCCTCTGAACAGTTGATGTTGAGATGTGTCTGTTACTTGATCTCTGTGAACCATTTATTTGGGCTGCAATCTGAGGTGCAGTTTACTCAAATGAACTTATCCTCTGGAGCAGAGGTAACTCTGGGTCTTCCTTTCCTGTGGCGGTCCTCATGAGTGCCAGTTTCATCATAGCGCTTGATGGTTTTTGCGACTGCACTTGAAGAAACTTTCGTCTTGAAATTCTTGAAATTTTCAGGATTGACTGACCTTCATGTCTTAAAGTAATGATGGACTGTCATTTCTCTTTGCTTATTTGAGCTATTCTTGCCATAATATGGACTTGATCTTTTTACCAAATAGGGTTATCTTCTGTATACCACCCATACCTTGTCACAGCACAACTGATTGGCTCAAATGCATTAAGAAGGAAAGACATTCCACAAATTAACTTATCATATCAAATTGATATGGTTTGGGACGAGTCGGACCGCAATGTGAAGGAAAAGCATCCAACCAGTGCTCAGCATATGTGGGAAACCCAAGTGAAGCTGGTTGAGATAATGCCAAGAGAGTGCAAAGCTGTCATCAAGGCAAAGGGTGGGTACTTTGAAGAATCTCAAATATAAAATCTATTTTCATTTGTTTAACACTTTTTTGGTTACTACATGATTCCATATGTGTTATTTCATAGTGTTAACGTCTTCACTATTATTCTACAATGTAGAAAATAGTAAAAATAAAGAAAAACCCTTGAATGAGTATGTGTGTCCAAACTTTTGACTGGTACTGTATGTGTGTGAGGTTCGCCGGCTGGTCATATAACCACGTTTAACCGTGTGACCATGTCAGCTGTAATATCATAGACATGTAGCAGGTCTTCCAGCAAAATATGGATGACATAAAAGTTTAATACATACAGTTGAAGTCAGAAGTTTATATACACTTAGGTTGGAGTCATTAAAACTTGTTTTTCAACCACTCAACTATAGTTTTGGCAAGTCGGTTAGGACATCTACTTTGTGCATGACACAAGTCATTTTTCCAACACTTGTTTACAGACAGATTATTTCACTTATAATTCACTGTATCACAACTCCAGTGGGTCAGAAGTTTTCATAAACGAAGTTGACTGTGCCTTTAAACAGCTTGGAAAGTTCCAGAAAATGATGTCATGTCTTTAGAAGCTTCTGATAGACTAATTGACATCATGTGAGTCAATTGGAGGTGTACCTGTGGATGTATTCAAAGGCCTACCTTAAAACTCAGTGCCTCTTTGCTTGACATCATGGGAAAATAAAAAGAAATCAGCCAAGACCTCAGAAAAAAAATTGTAGACCTCCACAAGTCTGGTTCATCCTTGGGAGCAATTTCCAAACGCCTGAAGGTACCACGTTCATCTATACCATCAATAGTATGCAAGTATAAACACCATGGGACCACGCAGTCGTCATACCGCTCAGGAAGGAGACGCGTTCTGTCTCCTAGAGATGAACGTACTTTGGTGAGAGAAGTGCAAATCAATCCCAGAACAACAGCAAAGGACCTTGTGAAGATGCTGGAGGAAACAGGTACAAATGTATCTATATCCACAGTAAAACGAGTCCCTATATCGACATAATCTGAAAGGCCGCTCAGCAAGGAAGAAGCCACTGCTACAAAACCGCCATAAAAAAGCCAGACTACGGTTTGCAACCAACTGCACACAGGGACAAAGATCGTACTTTTTGGAGAAAACAAAAATAGAACTGTTTGGCCATAATGACCATCATTATGTTTGGAGGAAAAAGGGGGATGCTTGCAACCCGAAGAACACCATCCCAACCGTGAAGCACGGGGGTGTCAGCATCATGTGGAGGTGCTTTGCTGCAGTAGGGACTGGTGCACTTCACAAAATAGATGGCATCATGAGGGAGGAAAATTATGTGGATATATTGAAGCAGCATCTCAAGACATCAGTCAGGAAGTTAAAGCTTGGTCGAAAATGGGTCTTCCAAATGGACAATGATCCCAAGCATACTTCCAAAGTTGTGGCAAAATGGCTTAAGGACAACAAAGTCAAGGTATTGGAGTGGCCATAACAAAGCCGTGACCTCAATCCTAATAGGAAATTTGTGGGCAGAACTGAAAAAGCATGTGCGAGCAAGGAGGCCTACAAACCTGACTCAGTTACACCAGCTCTGTCAGGAGGAATGGGCCAATATTCCCCCAACTTATTGTGGGAAGCTTGTGGAAGGCTACCTGAAACATTTGACCCAAGTTAAACAATTTAAAGGCAATGCTACCAAATACTACTTGAGTGTTTGTAAACTTCTGACCCACTGGGAATGTGATGAAAGAAATACAAGCTGAAATAAATCATTCTCTAAACTATTATTCTGACATTTCACATTATTAAAATAAAGTGGTGATCCTAACTGACCTAAGACAGGAAATTTTTACTCGGATTAAATGTCAGGAATTGTGAAAAACTGAGTTTAACTGTATTTGGCTAAGGTGTATGTAAACTTCCGACTTTAACTGTACATACACCCACTGCAGGCGACAGCACCCACCCCCCAACATACATAACATGCGGTCTACTGCGCTAGACATATCTAGTGGATACACAGCATAGAGCACAGCACTCCATAGAGTCCTTTACCGCGGTATACAATCCCCCATAGCCCAGTGAGCCAGAAGACATCTCCCGTCGCTGTCATTGGCAGGATTCATTTTTGTTGACGTTTACCTCTTTTTTTTCAAACATAATCAGGTATACACACACCATAAATCAAGTGTATATATGATTATGCTTGTATTATCCACTTAGTGCACACTAATGAGTATGTTGTGAGATACATCGCACGCTGAGGACAGATATATTGCAAGTTACGGAATGAGTTCCTCTATGAAAAATGTATTATAAGACACCCAATCTTTATGAGTCCAGCACCCGCATGCATAAAAGCTTGTGCACTGAAAGAGTTTGCTCTGCTGTTTATATATTTTTTATGATACACTGCGAGCACACTGTTTAAAATGCATCAGACCTAATTTTAACATCTGTTTATAACGTTATTATTTCTGGTTATTTCTCGATGTAATCAAATTTACCTCAATATTGGACCATAACACTCTAGGAATATCCTTCTAACATGTTAATAATATGAGCCATCTGTCTCCAAGCCTTTTTATAATGTCATAAGCGTAATAGTTGCTATATTTTGGGATAATTAACGGATATATTCATTCACAAGACTTCCGAGACGTCCCTAAATGTTTGTATCCACTCTTCTCTACCCCTGTTTCCTTGATCCTGTGCTGCACCAGAGCTTCTTTCTGCATTCTAGGAGCACTTTGCTAATTAAATGTATCGATACACATAAAATAGTAATATAAAGAAATGTGATCAATATACAGCATACTGTAAGTGCTAAATGCTTTCATAATCTAAGTGTATTCTTAATCACATGCTTAATCAATCATTTTTATCATTTTTATTCAGAAAGTTCTGCTCCGGACTTCAGTTGAGTCTAAGGCATGGAGTTGCCTCAATGAGAGTAGTGACTTTGACTAAGAATAAGAACTGAAAATGTTCACAGAGCAGCTGAGAGGCCGTTTAGATCACATTAAACTCTGACTCAAAACTGATCTTAAACACCCTACATAAATACTAGTCTATCATGGCATGCTAAACACGGTAATTTCCACAATGATGTCCACTTGAACACAGTTAGCCCACTCCCCCCTCATCTCCACTGTGTCCCTATTCAGACACAATTCATCACAACAAGTGTATGGAAAAGACCCACGCACACACACACGCACACACACACGCACACACACACACACCCACTCTGACACACAGCACTTTCTGGTTGCGAGAGGGAACACCTCAACGCTATTTATAGCTTGCGTGGCAGTGTTTGATTGGCAGAGGGGAGGGGGGCTGGTTAGGACAGTGGCGCTGCAGCTGGGGACTTGACACGGCCTTGGCACCGTCCCTGGTAGCCATGCTCATGAGTGGACACACAAGGCAGGTTGGCACACAACACTGGCAGACTAGACAGAGGGCACATGGGGCCCGCACTGACAATCACACAGGGGCAGTGGTCTAGCATTGAAACCTGCAGGGAGCAAGAAAGCATGCTAATGGGGATTGCGTTGCTAATATGTAAACGACTATAATTGGAATGAGAATCTAATGCAGTATCGCAGTGTTTCCTAATTTCTGTCCTTGAGTTTCTGTCTCTGGGTATTCCGGTGTTTGTTGGGCGAGTCAACAATCCATTTCATTCAATTGAAAAGTTAGATTGAATACTGGCATGCAGACCTAGGCTCCCTTGAGTGTTGTCAGAGATAAGCTCATTCATACGTGAGGTAATTCTAATAGCTAACAAGAAGGTCAATTGTACTAGGTTTCGGCATCAGGCAAACTGTAGTCAGAGGCAAGAGTAGGAGCAGAAGTGGCTAAGACTGAAATAGACAGATGACTGTGCTCAGGCACTGCAAGGAGGGGTGGATGGTGGGTGGTGGGTGAGTAGAGGGAGAATGAAAGCCATAGATCTGAGTGAGAGGGAGAGGAGAGGGGGCCTGGCATGGAGAGTTGAGCAATGCTGCAGGCTGCCTGGACCATATGTCACTACTGGCCCAGCTGTGATGGGTGGTGTTTGGTGTGTGAGCTGTGTGTCTGGGGGGAGGGGGGGGGGGGGGGGGTAATGCAGCGGCAGGTGTGTAATCCATTACTTTGTAACGGAGTCGTGATCAAACAGCGGCTGAGTCCACTACCTTTGCTCCCGACACGCGCACACACAATCACACACACAGACTCCCGCACACACAAACACACACACACACATCAGCCTCTGTGTCCCTGGAAGTATGACAAACAGTTAGGCTGGCCAACACCACTGTCTGTCCTCAAGTCTCTCAATAACGTCCTATTACTGACAGATGTTCCCTCCCCTCGCCTCAGGCATTGGACACAGCAACTGGCATGTGATAAAATCAAAGAGAAACGTTCAAACAGAGTGATTTTAAGACCATTTTTGGCGTCTTGGAATGAGAAAAGAGGGCATTTAGAGAGCATCCCTAAGTACTGAATCCAACCAAATTCCAATCCAAAGTTGATCTTCATTGTTTGTATGTAAAATTTGAGCATGCTGCAGAGCACTGGTGGAAGAGCTGTCCCACTACTCCCCTATGTGGACATTTCCCACAATACCTGCATTCAGTTGGAATGTTAGATACTCTCCATTTAAATGCACTTTACACATGCATAGCCAGGCAAATGAATCCAATTGCCTTGATAAAATGGACAAGACAACAGATTTAAGTGCCTTTGAAAGGGTTATAGTAGTAGGTGCCAGGCGCACTGGTTTGAGTGTGTCAAGAACTGCAAAGCTAGTGGGTTTTTCAGGCTCAATAGTTTTTTGTGTGTATCAAGAATGGTCTACCACCCAAAAGACATACAGCCATCTTCACACAACTTTGGGAAGCATTGGCATCAACACGGGCCAGCATCCCTTTGGAACGTTTTTGACACTTTGTAAAGTCTATGCCCCAACGAATTGAGGCTGTTCTGAGGGCAAAAGGGGGTGCAACTCAATATTATGAAGGTGCTCCTAATGTTTTGTATTCTCAGTGTATAACCCCTAATATGTAATAAGTGGTGACCCTTTGAAAATGGCTTATTTCAGTTGCGCGTAATGGTTATTCAAATGCCAAAAGGCAGTAAAGCACTTGTTAAATAACCTTAGGATTTGCCAATGTACAGTGCATTGAGCTTTCTTATTGGTCAAATGAAGGAGCTTCTTTCCCATGACTCCTTCCATCCATGTGTGCCTTATTATTACATAATTGTCACATCCCCCTGTTTCCAAATGGTTTCCCAAGGTCATGCATGTGTAAAAATGCTAACTACTCCTGAGTCATGCTTTATGCAATGTGACAACAGTAGCTACAGGAAATGCCACCATGGCGCTGCATTGTTGGCTCAGGCGCTAATGAATTAATTTACAGTATCAACACTGCCAAAGCCATTGCAAACATATGGGCAGGGAATGCAACACAATGGCCATGCATGGATACTGAGACAAATCCTGTTCTAATTCCCTTTATTTTGAATTAGCCTAGCAGGCTAACGCTAATGTGATTCAGTAGCAGTGAGAGAGGATACTAACATGCTAGTGCTAGCGCTGTGCTAGCAGGAAATAGTGCCCTCTGATTGCTTGCGTAACACTGGGGCACAGTGGGAGGGAGAGCGATGCCTGGGCACATGACTGGAGGACAGGGCACTGGTGCGTGGCGTCTGGTGCACACAATGCGGGGCTCTGACACTTCATATCAGTGGCAGCCATCACTGTCGATCCTCTCGCTCCCACCACGGGCACAGAGGGCAAACAGCAGCCCACTGGGAAGTGGTCAGTGCTCTTCTACTGTCAATGGCAGAGCAGCATAGAGTTTTTTTGTTAGGGAGTGAAGTTAAGTTGGACTGTGTAGTGTTCACTTTTAAGATTGACTTCTGAGGTGGAGAGTATGCAAGTAGGGGAAGCTACACAAACAATAAAGTGTTGATCAGAAGGTATAGTGACTTCTGTACTTGGACGAAAGGGTACACTCTTAATCTATTAGGTTAATTCGGACTATGCATAAGTCAAGCTTTCAACATCACCAGTTTTCAGCACTTGTCGTGTTTACTGAGGTGAATAAAGCACATAGGGGAGCACAGAATAGCACAATGGTGACGTGACAGATATTTTCACATATTCCTCCAGAGCACTGTTATTTCCTCAAGCAGCCCCTTAGTTGAGACTGAAGAAGCCGCAATGAAGAGAAAATGGTCTTTTGACGGATGTCATTCACAAAACAAAACAGAGTGGCATCTCAATGGAGCTGCTTGGGAAAGAAAGGAGAGAGCAGGTCTGTGGGATAGCCAAACACTACTGTCAGTCACACCAGGGAGAGAGGGAGGGAGGGAGCAGGGGGAGGAGAGGTTGCCTGAGAAATAGAATGTGTGAGAGAGCGAGAGAGAGAGCGAGAGAGAGAGAGAGAGAGAGAGAGAGAGAGAGAGAGAGAGAGAGAGAGAGCGAGAGAGAGCGAGCGAGAGAGAGCGAGAGAGAGCGAGCGAGAGAGAGAGAGAGAGAGAGAGAGAGAGAGAGAGAGAGAGAGAGAGAGAGAGAGAGAGAGAGAGAGAGAGAGAGAGAGAGAGAGAGAGAGGTACCCCTCTGTTCCACCTTATCTCCTCTTTGGCAACATATGATTGCTTTTTGTCATGCCACTAAAAGCATTTGAATCGAACAGAAATTAATCAAGAGGGGTGTGTGTGTGTGTATGACAGAGAGAGAGAGAGAGAGGTTGAGCGAGACAGATAGACAGAGAGAGACAGAGAGAGAGAGAGAGAAAGAGAGAGATGGAGAGAGAGAGATGGAGAGGCCCACTCGCGCCGCATGAGGTGAGTGACAGGCATGAATATTTAATCGCCTCTCATCCTCTCTCCAAGGTGGTGGCTATTGGCCTGTCAGGTCTGCCTCAAATCCATTCATAGCTTCTGCCTCATTGGCACAATTAGACAGGGATAAGCCTTTGATTAATTGACTTGGGCCTTCTTCTCACCCCTCATAGCTGAAAAGGCCCTTATCTGGATCATAAGGTTCTTTATACTCCTTCTGAGTGAGGAGAATGAAAGATATTGTCAGCTAGCTACCCTGCAAGTACCGCTACAGTACTCCATTACATCATTACATCATATTTAATAGACTCATACTCTCAATCAAATGTACTATGAACACTGTTATTGTAGTGTAATAGACCTTAAGTGTGTAAGTAAAACCTCTGTGTTTTAATTGTGTTTTAGGATTAATTTATTGGATATCAATCTGTAAATCTGACTACAAGGTCTACATTTAAAGAGACCTGTCCAAAGGCGATACAGGTACAAAAGTGAAGGAATAGTACCCCCTTCTGGTCTAAGAAAGCAGGCTGAAATTCTACTTAGTATAATATAGGGGAGGGGGGTAGCAATAAACAGTCAGTTTGAAAGAGTCCCGTATTCCTAAAGTGTCTCAGAGTAGGAGTGCTGATTTAGAATCAGGTCCCACCTGGTCATGTAATCATGTCATGTCTGTTATGATCTGAAATGTATACTGATCCTAGATCAGCACTCAGATGGAAAAGGGGATACCTAGTCAGTTGCACAACTGAATGCATTCAACCAAAATGTGTCTACCGCAATTAACCCAACCCCTCTGAATCAGAGAGGTGCAGGGGGCTGCCTTAATCAACGTCATCAGCACCCAGGGAGCAGTTGTTGTTGGGGGTTAACTGCCTTGCTCAAAGACAGAACAGATGATTTTTTCCACTTCGTTGGCTCGGGGATTCAAACCAGCGACCTTCCGGTTCCTGGCCCTAACGCTCTTAACTGCTAGGCTATGGGCACTGGTCTAACAGGCCCATCTTAGCCAGGCGTGACCTACTTGTATAGAGGGGTACTGGTGGGGTACTGGTACTGGAGGGGTACTGGTAAAGTTGTTTGCCACAAAATTCTAAGCTAACAATAGGTGCAGGACTGAACCTCCCATAAGCAAGCTTTAGGCGACAGTGGCACAGGACACCTGCCTTGAGTGTTTAATATGAACACTGGCCTCCTTCAGGTCCAACATGTACATGAGATAGTGTGTTATAACTAGGAACCCAGCCCAGAGCTTTTCCTAGTCATGTCATGTGGTCAGGAAAACCTCTGGGAATTAAATCAGTGACAATGTTTATTGGCAATGTAATGTACTCAGAATACCATGTAATGTCAGGTCATGTCAAATACAGTTACATGCCTAAAGGGTCAATTGTGATGATATCCTTTTTTAGATATGTCATTTTTTATTAAACTTTGTGGCTTTAGAAACTGTCATGACAGTGTTGTAGACACTCATGTCCGTTCAAACAAACCAGTCTAATACAGTATGGTACAGCAAAGTGAGCCATAGAATAGATAGAAATATAATTCCTAGAACGGTAATCCCCTTTCAAGTCAATGGGTGGGTGATGGGTGAAATTGTATTTCTATAGTGTTTGCAGCAGCAGGTAAGTACCTCCTCCTGGTCCAACATGTAGAGCTGATTTCCGGAGATCACACAGAGACGGGGGTTCCAGTCGGGACGGTCGTAGGACGGAGCGGCAAAGGAAGGGGCATGGGGGCGATAGGAGGGGGGGACGGCACACCTCGCATCTGGGGAGGAGAGAGAACAAGGGGAGAGGGGAGATGTGTCAGTTAGGGTGACTGGATGGTGGAGGACATGCCAGAACATGCCCGTCGACAGATGGTTGTTTATGTTTGCAAGCTGGTACATCTGCATCAGTTGAATCGAAAACACTGAAAATGCAATGTGACTTCTTCACATTTGTCCACATTTCACACATAACAACAATGCTCAATGAAAGAAGTGGACAGATTAATCTAGGACTGGTCCATTACGCAGTAAATAACTCACCAATCAACGCACTGATTCAGAGAAAATAAAACACACTTTCTACAGAGTTGATTTATTATGATTTGTAGCCATAGCCTAAAATATGGATAAAAGGGTCTGTAAAATCAGGGGTTCCCAAAATGGCGTGCGCAGAAGAGGTACTGCAGAGGGTCCGTGGCCAGATCTCTAAATATGTATAAAATAAATACTTTTTTAAAATACAGGGTACGCGCAATGCCGTCGGGGGTATGCCAAATAAAAATGTGATTCACATTAAAAATATATATATTTTTTTTTTCTTCACATTTTCAAACAGTCCATTTGTATTTTCCAACGGGGCTATACATTTGGGTGAGTTTTTTTCCTAGCCTGCGTAACCTTGTTTCACTGCCAACAACAAAATTAAACCATCTAGTGTTAAGCGAAATAACAACACAATGTCAAATACAGCTAGCCTAGTCAAATAATTAACATCCAATCACATTAACCGTTACTCTCTCACTGAAATTCCACTAACGGTCCGTATGTAGCCAAGCGTAGTTGCTGCTCATTCCATTTGCTCGATGTGTATAAATGGTTAAAAAAAAGTAAGGCCCGCATCCATAGAGAGACATACAAGCTCTACTGGTAGTACTGCTACTACCCGCAGTACTACACCTGCACCTGTCGACGACACAAGTTGTTCTGCTTCCAAGAGCACATCCAATGCTAGCATCAGTAATTCTAAATTTGTTGTAGCCCAGCTAGCATGGACACTGACAGTTGTGAATCTGATGCAAAGAGCTACTGCCCTCTTTCCCGGGAAAGCACCGAACAACAGACAGGGACGTTGGACCATCGAAGAGGCGCAAATATGATGAGAACTACATTGATTTTGGGTTCACTTATATTGGCTTTAGGTCCTTTCCTAAGACACAGTGTGTTATATGTGCAAAAGTACTATCTCACAACTCGATGAAACCTTCACTCTTGCACAGACATTTAGAAACAAAACATGCCAATTTGAAAAATAAGCCACAGGAGTTTTTTGAGCGAGAATTAAGATGACTTTTGAGTTGTAATACATGTATAAAAGCAACAGATACCATTAATAAGAAGGGGCTAGAAGTTTCTTATATGGTGAGCTACCGAGTGGCTAGGACAGGCAAGCCCCGTACTATTGTGGAGGACTTTAATTCTTCCTGCTGCCATGGGTACGGCTGGGACAATGCTGAGGGAAAAGGCCCAAAAAACTATACAGACAATGCCTTCATCAAACAACACTGTTTCACGACGCATCAGTGACATGGCAGGAGATGTTTTGAAACAATTAATGCTTTGCATACAAGCCAGTGAATTCTATGCGTTACAGCTGACTGAGTCAACAGACGTGCCGGGCCTGGCACAGCCCCTGGTATATGTCCGTTACGTTTAGGTGTGGTCCACTGGAAACCAGGACAACAAGAGAGGATATTTTTAAAGTACTGGACAGCTTTGTGACATCAAATGGACTTTGGTGGTCAAGATGTGTTGGTATCTGTACTGATGGCGCAAAAGCCATGACAGGGAGACATAGTAGAGTGGTAATGCGCGTGCAAGCAGTTGCTCCCAACGCCACTTGGGTACACTGCAGCATCCACAGAGAGGCTCTTGCAGCCAAAAGAATGTCTGACAGCTTGAAAGACGTTTTGGACACTACAGTGAAAATTGTTAACTTTGTTAACGCAAGGACCCTGAACTCTTGTGTATTTTCTGCACTATACAATGATATGGGCAGTGACCATGTAATGCTTTTACAACAGCAGAAGTGCGCTGGTTATCAAGGTTGCAAAGTATTGACACTTTTTTAAAATTGAGAGACGAGCTTAAAGTTTTCTTTGCTGACCATAATTTTCACTTGTCTGACCGCTTGCATGATGACGAGTTTCTCACACGACTTGCTTATCTGGGTGACATTTTTTCTCACCTGATTGATCTGAATATAGGATTACAGGAACTCTCCCAACTATATTCAATGTGTGGGACAAAATTGAAGCTATGATTAAGAAGTTGGAGCTCTTCGCTGTCTGCATTAACAAGGACAACAAACAGGTCTTTCCATCATTGTATGATTTTTTGTGTGCAAATGAACTCAAGCTTACGGACAATGTTAAATGTGATATAGCGAAGCACCTGAGTGAGTTGGGTGCGCAATTACGCAGGTACTTTCCCGAAAAACGGATGACACAAACAACTGGATTCGTTATCCCTTTCGTGCCCTGCCTCCAGTCCACTTACCGATATCTGAACAAGAGAGCCTCATCGAAATTGCAACAAACGGTTCTGTGAAAATTTTATTTAAATCAGAAGCCACTGCCAGATTTCTGGATTGGGCTAAACTCAGAGTATCCTGCCTTGGCAAATCGCACTGTTAAGACACTGATGCCCTTTGCAACCACGTACCTATGTGAGAGTGAATTCTCGCCCCTCACTAGCAAGAAAACTAAATACAGGCACAGACTGTGTGTGGAAAATGATTTAAGACTGAGACTCTCTCCAATACAACCCAACATTGCAGAGTTATGTGCATCCTTTCAAGCACACCCTTCTCATTAACCTGTGGTGAGTTATTCACCATTTTTGATGAACAAAAAAAGAGCAAAATGATTGATTATTATTATATTATTATTTGTGCCCTGGCCCTATAAGAGCTCTTTGTCACTTCCCACGAGCCCGGTTGTGACAAAAACTCACACTCATTTTTATGTTTAATAAATGTATAGTGTGTGTGTGGCAGGCTTACAATGATGGCAAAAAACAACATTTGAGAGTGTGCTGATCCTGGTGCTAGAGGAGGCACGCAGCTGGAGGTTGAATGTTTGAAGGGGTACGGGACCATAAAAAGTTTGGGAACCCCTGGTTTAGAGGATCTAACACAAAACAATGTCATTATTATTCATCTACAATGTAGGTTCTTATTAACCATGGGCAGCAAGGCCTGGGAAGCACACAGGGATATCCACCAATTATTTATTTTTCAGCTCAATGTTTCTTTGTTTTGAATATAAATGCACTATAATTTCATCTTTAAAAGTGCAAAGTTTTCTTTCTGCCTATGATTATTTATTTTTTATTGCATGAAATTAGCTTGAAAATGAAAAATATATTTCTCCGATGCCAAGAGGCAGGCTTTTTAAATGTTCTTTCCCTGGGACCGAGACTTGGTTTGCCCAGCCATGCACTGCAGATGTCACAGTAAAACATCTCCTTGTATGACATTTTCATCGCACTGCGAGTTGTGTTATGGTTATGACGGGGTCCTTGATGAAGTTGCTCTCACAAAAGGGGTCCCCGGACCCAGAAAGTTCCGTGTGCTAAATGGCCATATCTTCATACTACATCACTAATGCATCGCCATGCCTTTGTTCGTCCCCAGGTTCCCCCTCTGACCAGACGGCCATAACAGACAGGCAGCTCTTCAGACAGACCCGGGGTCCTGAAGCAGAAGGGCTGTGGCATGAAACAGAGCAAAAGGGTGATGGGTGGGTTGTAGTGGGTGATCCACTACAACTGCTGGAGTCAATTAGCCAAGCTCTGGCTTCAGTCAGCATGATGCTAGGTCACTGAGAAATAACCAGTGCACGATGCTTTGTCTTTTTCACTCTCTTTCATAGTCTCCACTTCCTAGTGTGTCTCGCTATCACTTATACTCACTCTGCCCATCCCTCTGGTACTCCCTCTCTCAACTGTCTTTCTCGTATTGACCTTCCTATTCGTCTTTCCTCCAGTCTCTTTCCATGTTCCCCTCTTTCATATTTCTTTCTCTTTTCCCTCTAAGTTATGTCAGGGGCTATGTTAATGTTTTCATCAAAACACTTTTGCTATCCTTTCCATTCGCCTCAGTTTTACATTTCAAGCAGAATGTGAAGCAAACATCTCAACGCTATTCTCACTCCAGACAGCCTTGTGTAGTGAATCCACAGACACCTCCCGACAAGGCCGGAAACAAGCCCTCAACGAGAGGTTAGCCAGGGTGACATTCCCCACTCCTCACACCAAGACTGTTTTCACAATTCACACACTTCATATCTGCAGATTGTACAAGTCCCAGAGTCAACCCTCTAACACACTTTATTTAACCCTTACCCATACATCTTGCAGATGGTACAAACAACAGCTGTCTAGTGTCTACTTACAACTTTTCACTTTCCAGACAGCACACTTTAACCCGTGCGCATTTCCGCATGTTTGAGAAAGGAAAGGCCCCTGCAGGTTGAATGATGTAACAGGCCCTGACTCGGCTGACACACAGCACCATCGGCACACTCACAGCAGCGGACCATGCTGTCCATTTGACACTATGCCAAAAAGAGAGCCACTCCGACCCTGAAAATAGGCCTACTTCAACCCTGTCAGAACCTTTATTTTAAAATAAAAGCTTTCTCAAATATTCACTGTAATCACAATGCTTGTATCCCCCCAAGTAGGAAGCCAAGCACAAAAGGCAATCTGTCTAATTGTAGCGAATGCAGCTGAGTTTGTTTTATATTCAAGTTTAATTATGAAAAAAGCTGCCCTTGAATTATAAATGAGTTGCTAAATAAGCAAAGCTTATTAAGGGGATCACAGTGGTAGAATCCAAGGTATGATTCACCGTACAATATGAAGAGAGATTACATAACCCTGATTTCATCCTCTAAGTCACTTTTCAATCATGGACTCACAGTCACTGTGGTTATTGTGACTGAGCCCCCTAGGGGTTTTCATATACACTCACATATCATTAAGAATTTGACCAAATCACAAAATCTAGGCCATGAATATAGGCCAGGGCATGGAGGGATCTTTATATACAGTACCAGTCAAAGGTTTGGACACAACGCATTCCATGGTATTCTTTATTTTTACTATTTTCTACATTGTAGAATAATAGTGAAGGCATCCAAACTATGAAATACACATATGGAATCATGTAGTAAGCAAAAAATATACTTTATATTTGAGATTCATCAAAGTAGCCACCATTGCCTTAATGAGAGCTTTGCAGCCTCTTGGAATTCTCTCAACCAGCTTCATGAGCTAGTCACCTGGAATGCATTTCAATTAACAGGTGTGCCTTGTTAAAAGTTAATTTGTTGAATTCATTTCCTTCTTAATGCGTTTGAGACAATCAGTTGTGTTGTGACAGGGTAGGGGTGGTATACAGAAAATAGCCCTACTTGGTAAAAGACCAAGTCCATATTATGGGAAGAACAGCTGTAACGGCGGCCTTCCCTCTCTTCACTAGAAGAGGGGGTGAAACAGGGATCGGACCAACACGCAGCGTAGCCAGAACACAAACACAGAGACAGGAAACAACCACCCACAATCCCCAACACAAAACAAGCCACCTATATATGATTCTGAATCAGGGACAACGATTGACTGCTGCCTCTGATTGAGAACCATATTAGGCTGGACACAGAAACAGACGAACTAGACACACAACATAGAATTCCCACCCAGCTCACGTCCTGACCAACACTAAACAAGCCAAACACATAAGAACTCTGGTCAGGACGTTACAGTACCCCCCTCCTGAGGTGCGGACTCCGAAAGCACCCCTAAAACTCAAGAGGAGGGTCTGGGTGGGCATCTGTCCGCGGTGGCGGCTCCGGCGCAGGACGAGGACACCACTCCACCACTGTCTTTGTCCCCCTCCTTAGCGTCCTTTGAGTGGCGACCCTCGCCCACGACCTTGGCCTAAGAATCCTCCCCAAGGCCCCCACATGATTTAGGAGGTAGCTCAGGACAGAGAAGTAGCTCAGGACAGAGAGGTAGCTCAGGACAGAGAGGTAGCTCAGGACAGAGAGGTAGCTCAGGACAGAGTGGCAGCTCCGGACTGAGTGGCAGCTCATGACTGTAGGGCAGCTCATGACTGTAGGGCAGCTCATGACTGGAGGGCAGCTCATGACTGGAGGGCAGCTCATGACTGGAGGGCAGCTCATGACTGGAGGGCAGCTCATGACTGGAGGGCAGCTCATGACTGGAGGGCAGCTCATGACTGGCGGGCAGCTCATGACTGGCGGGCAGCTCCTGACTGGCGGGCAGCTCCTGACTGTAGGGCAGCTCATGACTGTAGGGCAGCTCATGACTGTAGGGCAGCTCATGACTGGAAGGCAGCTCATGACTGGAGGGCAGCTCATGACTGGAGGGCAGCTCCTGACTGGCTGGTGGCTCTGGCAGCTCCTAACTGGCTGGCGGCTCTGGCAGCTCCTGACTGACAGACGGCTCTAGCGGCTCCTGACTGACTGACGGCTCTAGCGGCTCCTGACTGACGAACGGCTCTGACGGCTCGGGACAGACGGGCGGCTCTGACGGCTCGGGACAGACAGGCGGCTCAGATGGCGCTGGGCAGACGGATGGCTCAGATGGCGCTGGGCAGACGGATGGCTCAGATGGCGCTGGGCAGACGGAAGGCTCAGATGGCGCTGAGCAGATGGATGGCTCAGATGGCGCTGGGTAGACGGATGGCTCAGATGGCGCTGGGCAGGCAGGCCGCTCAGACGGCGCTGGGCAGACGGATGGCTCAGACGGCGCTGGGCAGGCAAGCAGTGCAGGTGGCGTTGAGCAGACGAGCAGTGCAGGTGGCGTTGGGCAGACGAGCAGTGCAGGCGGCGTTGGGCAGACGGCCGACTCTGACCTGCTGAGGCGCACAGTAGGCCTGGTGCGTGGTGCCGGAACTGGCGGTACCGGACTGGAGACACGCACCTCAAGGCTAGTGCGGGGAGCAGGAACAGGGCACACTGAATTCTCAAAGCGCACTATAGGCCTGGTGCGTGGTACCGGCACTGGTGGTACCGGGCTGAGGGCACGCACCTCAGGGCGAGTGTGGGGAGAAGGAACAGTGCGTACAGGGCTCTGGAGACGCACAGGAGGCTTGGTGCGTGGTGCCGGAACTGGTGGTACCGGGCTGGAGACACGCACCATAGGGCTAGTGCGTGGAGGAGGAACAGGGCTCTGGAGACGCACAGGAAGCCTGGTGCGTGGTGTTGGCACTGGTGGTACTGGGCTGGGGCGGGAAGGTGGCGCCGGATATACCGGACCGTGCAGGTGTACTGGCTCCCTTGAGCACTGAGCCTGACCATCCTTACCTGGTTGAATGCTCCCCGTAGCCCGACCAATGCGGGGAGGTGGAATAACCCGCACTGGGCTGTGTTGGCGAACCGGGGACACCATGCGTAAGGCTGGTGCCATGTACACCGGCCCGAGGAGACGTACTGGAGGCCAGATATGTAGAGCCGGCTTCATGGCACTTGGCTCAATGCTCAATCTAGCCCGGCCAGTGCGGGGAGGTGGAATAACCCGCACCGGGCTATGCACACGTACAGGAGAGACCGTGCGCGCTTCCGCATAACATGGTGTCTGCCCGTACTCCCGCTCTCCACGGTAAGCATGGGAAGTGGGCGCAGGTCTCCTACCTGACTTCGCCACACTACTCTTTGGGTGGTTCTGTATGGCGGCCTTCCCTCTCTTCACTAGAAGAGGGGGTGAAACAGGGATCGGACCAACGCGCAGCGTAGCCAGTGCTCAACATGTTTAATTAACAACAACTACTGTGAACACTAAACAAATACAAAATAACAAAAGTGGCAAACCGATACAGACCCATCTGGTGCAGAACACACACACAGAGACAGGAAACAACCACCCACAATCCCCAACACAAAACAAGCCACCTATATATGATTCTCAATCAGGGACAACGATTGACAGCTGCCTCTGATTGAGAACCATATTAGGCTGGACACAGAAACAGACGAACTAGACACACAACATAGAATTCCCACCCAGCTCACGTCCTGACCAACACCAAACAAGCCAAACACATAAGAACTCTGGTCAGGACGTTACAACAGCTGAAATAAGGAAAGAGAAATGAACAGTACATCATTACTTTAAGACATGAAGGTCAGTCAATGCGGAAAATTTCAAGAACTTCGAAAAGTTACTTCAAGTGCAGTTGTAAAAACCATTAAGTGCTATGATGAAACTGGCTCTCATGAGGAAAGGAAGACCCAGAGTTACCTCTGCTGCAGAGGATAAGTTCATGAGAGTTACCAGATTGCAGCCCAATAAATGCTTCACAGAGTTCAAGTAACAGACACATCTCAACATCAACTGTTCAAAGGAGACTGTGTGAATCAGGCCTTCATGGTCAAATTGCTGCAAAGAAATCACTTCTAAAGGACACCAATAAGATGAAGAGACTTGCTTGGGCCAAGAAACACAAGCAATGGACATTAGACTGGTGGAAATCTGTCCTTTGGTCTGATGAGTCCAAATTTGAGATTTTTGGTTCCAACCGCCGTGTCTTTGTGAGACGTAGAGTAGGTGAACAGATGATCTGCACATGTGTGATTCCCACCGTGAAGCATGGAGGAGGAGGTGTGATGGTGTGGGGGTGCTTTGCTGGTGACACTGTCTGTGATTTATTCAGAATTCAAGGCACATTTAACCAGCATGGCTACCACAGCATTTTGCAGCAATACGCCATCCCATCTGGTTTGGGCTTAGTGGGACTTTCATTTGCTTTTCAACAGGACTATGACCCAACAAACCTCCAGGCTGTGTAACGGCTATTTGACCACGAAGGAGAGTGATCGAGTGCTGCATCAGATGACCTGGTCTCCACAATCACCCGACCTCAACCCAATTGAGATGGTTTGGGATGAGTTGGACCGCACAGTGAAGGAAAAGCAGCCAACAAGTGCTCAGCATATGTGGGAACTCCTTCAGGACTGTTGGAAAAAAATTCCTCATGCTGGTTGAGAGAATGCCAAGAGAAGAGTGTGCAAAGCGTCATGAAGGCAAAGGGTTTCTACTTTTGAATTGTTTAACACTTCTTTGGTTACTACATGATTCCATATGTGTTATTTCATAGTTCATATTATTCTACAATGTAGAAAATAGTAAAAATAAAGAAAAACCCTTGAATGAGTAGGTGTGTTCAAACTTTTGACTGGTACTGTATATATACAGTATATATTTAAAAAAATCTTTATCATCTCTGAGAATGGCATGGAGAAAAATGTACAGACCATATCATCTTGTCCTACAGCTAGAATGATGTACCTCCTTGTACATGGATGTTTACTTGTTTCGCAGTTGAAGTGTTACTTTTTACATTCACAATATCAATGTTTTAATGTGGAAAGAAAAGTTTAGAGTATTGAGACGACTACAGTATATCAATTCAATCATCATTATGATTATCTTAATTTTATTGAACCTTTATTTAACTAGGCAAGTCAGTTAAGAACAAATTCTTATTTACAATGACGGCCTACCCCAGCCAAACCCAGACGACCCTGGGCCAATTGTATCAACACCCTATGGGACTCCCAATCATGGCCGGATGCACTGAGATGCAGTGTCTTAGACCACTGCGCCACTCAGGAGCCCCCAAACACCATCATCATTACCACAGACAACATATAGCCTAAATTCCAAGGCCCAGGAATCCCAAAATATGAGTGTGACACTAGTTCCCCTCTTTCAGAGACACGTTGGACAAGGAGAGAGAAAGTCTTTGACACTAAACGTTCTAGACCTACAGCAGCATACCTAATGAAAGTCACCATGTTGTGGATCCACTGGGGATATCAGTGAATCATACCCACAATATGTGCTCCAGCTACAATCTGTACCTCCACCTTCATGCCTCATCATCTGAAAAACCTTGGAGGGAATTTCAATGAGTAGAAGCTAAAATGCATGTAGGGTATGGTGCATGCGGTGGGTGCGGTCCAATCTAGGTGGGCTAGTTCTGTGTTCTAAATATAAAAAACACTGTATTCGCGTTCTCTTGGTAACGCTCTCAGAATGTGCTGAGGTCTCTCTCTGTGGGCACGTAACGCCATGCTTTCCTGCCTACCTTTGCAGTTTGCCAAGGAGCAGAGCAGCCATCAGATGACTGGACAGCTTTATTCAACGTTGTCATTACTGAGCCCAACAGGGGTAATGTTAATTTATACACATCACTAAGCTCTAAAGCAGAGCTAAAAATAAACATGCAATATCCTCAGGCCGTCCAGGTCGGGCAACGTACCAACGCCAGCATGGCCTTGTTGGCTACTTTCAAGGGAAGGAAGCACAATGTACTGTACAGTATGTACACATTTTATAAGTTATTTGGTGCCCACGTAGCTTCTATATCACATCTTTCGGAATCAATAGGGGTATCCACCATTCCATACTCTATGAATGCTTTTGAATTTATTGCCCAGATTTGATGTAATTATGAAAATATACACTGGCCCGCAATGGTGTTCTTTAATACGCTGATTCGGGGCATTTAGTACATGGCCATCAGTGTCATGAGAGACGTCAAATGTCAGGGATGAGTCACAATTGGCCTCAAGGAAGAGGTGAACACAGAGGTCTGCACTACACTGACACCGCACAGGCCTGTGTGTGTGTGTGTGTGTGTGTGTGTGTGTGTGTGTGTGTGTGTGTGTGTGTGTGTGTGTGTGTGTGTGTGTGTGTGTGTGTGTGTGTGTGTGTGTGTGTGTGTGTGTGGTGTGTGTGTGTGGTGTGGTGTGGTGTGGTGTGGTGTGGTGTGTGTGGGTGTGGGTGTGGGTGTGTGTGTGTGTGTGGGGGTGTGTGTGTATTCTCACCTATCAGATCATTCAGTCAGCCCTTGTCTGGCACAGCAGGGCTCCCCACTACCACGTATTTGTCCACACGGCGTCACTGTTGCTGCACTTTACGTGTGAATCCGCCCCCAACTCCACACACAGGAAACAAGGTTACTGCCCAAGAGATGTCACTTCCGAAACACCCACTCTTGCTCGCTCGCGCTCTCTCCCTCACACCCCCAGCCTATTGCCATGACAACCGAGAAAAGAATAGAATATAAGTGAGTGTTAAAGAGACAGATGATCAGAGACAAGGAGAAAGTGAGGAAGAGATGGAGGGATAGGGAAAGATTGAGAGGGAGAATAGTGGAAGAGGGGAGACAGCAGGGAAAGAGATGGACAGGGGGAGAGAGGAGTAGACAGAGAGAAAATGAGTGGGAGGAGGGAAGGATGGATGATAGGAGAGATAGAAAGAAGGGGGAGAGGAGGTAAGCGATGGGATGAGCTGGGGATAGGAAGAGAGGAGAGGTGAAGAACTGGGGATGCTGAGAAGAAGGAGAGAGATAAATGAAGTGATGAGAGAGGGAAAAAGGGAAGGAGGAGACTTTTTTTTGGGAAAAGGGAGCCCACATCCTGTTCCCATAGCAACCCAGCCATCCATGAAAAACGGACTTGTTCCTCCCTCCCTCTCGCTCTCTCTCTCTCTCTCTGATGCGCACGCGCACATCTTTTCTGTCCATCTATCTATCTATACACTATAGACATATGTTGGTGGTGAACAATACTAAATTATTCCTTACACGGCTGTGTAAAATACATCAACAGATACCACAGTCCAAAACGTTCAATACTGTTACTGTAAGACAACATAAGATGAGGAAACAAGATCTATATATTTATAAGGAAGCCGTCTGCTTGAATATATGGCGATAATAAAATCAAATTATAATATTTAAAGGTGAAATCAATGTTCCGATCATCCTACTATGAATCAAAATAAAATTAAACTTTCCCACAAACTCCCTGGTAGCCTCCCTCCATCTCCCCACCATCTATCGCTCTCCTCTCCCTTCCACATATCTGTCTCTCAGTCCCCCACTCCCACAGCCCATTTCTCTCTCTCGCTTCCTCTCGCTTCCTCACTCTCTCTCACACATGTACTGTATCTCCTACTGTCCCCCTTCTCTCACTCTACCCGTCTCCCTTTCACTTCTCTCACGCTCTTCTCCCTGCCTCTCGTTACCGCCGTCTCTCTCACTATCTGCCACACAACACTCTCTCTCTCTCCATTCCTGTCCCTCCTCCAGGAGGCTAGAGCAGTAGGGTGGAATGACTGCACTGCCAGTAGCAGAGTTGGGTTGGCTTATTAGAGTGTACAGTATCACTCTCTCTCTCTCTCCTTTCCCTTCACTTGACTATTCCATGGGGCTACACAGCAATCCCCCAAGTTGTGCTGCAAAACTCTCTTTACTTAGGCTTGAACAACATCTATAGAAAATGAGATGCAGGATTGCTTTGTCTGCTAACCCTTCATGGTGATGTGCTGTTCTGCCCTGTCAACCTGTGTGAAGGTGATATTCAATGTGCTGAGTATAGAGAAAATATACATGAATGGGACTTCATGTAGAGGTGAACACAGAGGTCCGCACTACACTGACACCGCACAGGCCTCTCTCTGTGTGTGTGTGTGTGTGTGTGTGTGTGTGTGTGTGTGTGTGTGTGTGTGTGTGTGTGTGTGTGTGTGTGTGTGTGTGTGTGTGTGTGTGTGTGTGTGTGTGTGTGTGTGTGTGTGTGTGTGTGTGTGTGTGTGTGTGTGTGTGTTTGAGAATTACTGTGAATGCAAAACCACAGTGATCCACATTCACAGGTAACAATGCTGCTGTATTTATTTCCACACGTCTATCATCTATCATGTTGTGTTCTCCCGTCTCTCTCTGTCTCTCTGTTTGCATATCCTGTCTTATGTCACCATGTGAGGGGTGCTCCACTGAGAGAAAGCAGGTCAAGCCTTTGGTCCTCAGAGATAAATAATAATTATAGTGATCTGTCCTCAATCCAGAGATAGACTAAGAACTGTGTCATTGTTATATTACCCAAAATGGCAATCTGTCAAACTCCTACACAGCTTAACTCATCTCGTCTGACAAACAGAGGAGTGACGGGGAGTCTGACTGGGAGGCCCTGTGTTGCCCTGGGTGGAATTATGAAAGAACCTTCTGATTGAGAAAAAGCCAGAGGTGTCTTGGATCAGAGGTATCTGGGGCATTTCATGGCACCGTTTTGCCTCCTTGATTTTGACAGATCAACGCAATGATGTCTGAGTAGGAATCAACAGAGACCATCTAAATGGAATTTAGTTATGGGTTTTCTGCTTTCACTTCATCACCAAGATGTCTGTCATGTTCAGTGGGGTCTGAAATGATTGACACCCTTGATGAAGATGAGCAAAAATGACTGTATTAAATAAATAACTAAAATACTGAAAAGGGAAATTATATTGTTTTATACTAATACAGTTGTTCAGAGAAATATATTTTGTTTAACAAGTAATAAAAAACAATCTCAAAAAGGTAGGGGTCAAATTATCGACACCCCTGTTTTTCTATACCTTTCAATACCTCACCTTGCGAGGATAACGCAATGCATTTTTCAAAAATGATTTATGAGATTGGCGAACACATTGGGAGGGATTTTAGACCTCTCCTCAATACAGAATCTTTCCAGATCCTTGATATCGTTCGTCTGTGCTCATGGACTGCTCTCTTCAATTCAAACCACAGGTTTTCAATGAGGGTCATGTCCGGAGACAAAGATGGCCATTGCAAAATGTTGATTTGGTGGTCAATTAACAATTTGATTTTGATGTGTTCTTGGGGTTATTGTCTTGCTGTAAGATCCACTTGCTGGAAAATCCAATTGCGGCCAAGTTTCAGCCTCCTGGCAGAGGCAATCAGGATTTTGGCTGAAATGTTCTGGTACTGAGTGAAGTTCATGATTATTAAGAAAGATTTTTAAGCCTTGAGACAATTAAGAAATGGATTGTGTAACTGTGCCATTCAGAGGTTGAATGGGCAAGACAAAAGATTTAAGTTCCTTTGAACGTGTGTATGGTAATAGGTGCCAGGTGCACCAGTTTTCCCGTGTGTTTCAAGAATAGCCCACCACCCAAAGGACATCCAGTCAACTTGACACAACTGTGTGGGAAGCATTGGGGTCAACATGGGCCAGCATCCCTGTGGAACGCTTTCAACACCTTGCATAGCCCACGCCCCGACGAATTAAGACTGTTCTGAGGGCAAAGGGTTCCTAATGTTTTGTACACTCAATGTATATAGTTCAATATCTTTTCTGCATGCTTTCTATCTTGTTTTGGTCATTTAAGTTGACACTGAAACTGCTTTTCTATCCAATAAATTACCACTTAGACAGACTGTAATTTCCTCCATATTAAAAGGATAGTTTGAGATTTTGGCAATGAAGCCTTTTATATACTTTCCCAGAGTCGGATGAACAGGAACAGCTAGCATGCTAACTGTTCCTGTAGACTTCCAGTCGTTGAACTTTTTCAGACTGGACACAGAAACATAAAATTGGTATACACGATGGTATTCTGTTGCAGCTAGCAAAAAAAGAAATCACATAAAAAAATCCCCAAAAGTATTTTCACCCAAAAATATATATATAAAAATCGCAGACCCCCTGCAGCACCTCCGAGGACCCTAGTTTGAAACCCCCTGAATTAAGCAACTGCACAGAGCTCACCTCAGTGTTTTCTACAGTGCACACGCTAACACATTAACATGAATGGACATATGCCTTCCATGGCAAAAAAACGTCCTAATCTCAACAGGATCTACCAGCAGCAGGCTACCAGAACAGAGCAGCCCCTACTGCCAGATTCTATTTATTAATATATTACATTGAATTAGGTTTCAAATGAGAAGTGTAAGGGATGAGATAGTAAGACAAACCCTAACTGAGTCCCAGACCCTCTTAAACGTGTCTGTGCATGTTACCGCATGTTATCTCATCCCTTGTTGCACTAAAACAAATACATTAAAATTGTACTTGGGCGTCCAAGACCACTATGTGTGTGAACTGTCTGTTTCAGTTATAAATACTGCAATACCTTCATTAACTATGTAAGTCAGCTTTTCCTATTTTTGTGTATTCTCCTCATCTTTCTCCGCATGTTCAAATGTTCCTACATTCAGAGGGAGCAATGACATCATCATCACCCCAATTACCTTACACAACCCCTTCCCCTGACTGAATCAATCAGATCGCTCAATCGACACAAACGGTTATACAACTTCCTGTGTCATCATGGTATCGGTGGTCATGTGGTGACACATTTGCTGTCTGGGTGACAGTAGCCGTACAGAAGCTACTGATCTGAAAGGACAAGAAAGAGGACTTGAGCAGACAAGATAAACTTGTGTATCTGATCAAATGCATGCCAAATAAATGACTTTTTGCTCAGTAAAGTAGTCTCCCTCTGTCTCATTCAACAACTAACATTATTTTCCATTCATAAAACTAGTGACTTGGATAACTGATCTCAATTGTATATTCCCCCCAAAACATCATTTAGATCTGTATCTGGTCACCATGACTGCAACTTCAATCAACTAAACAAGATGTTTTTTATCGTTGTTAAAGTCCCTTGTGCCACATGCATGCCCAAGGTCTACAAAATGAGTGTAATTTAACTGTATCTATAACTCTGATCAAGTTTCACAAATATATAGTTGTGTGTGCTTTCTCTCTTTTTTACTCTCTCATGTGAAAAAGGTCAACTGTAGAACCAAATAAACAAAACTTGTTTTGACAGCAAAGCTGTTGTAGAGCACTGATACTCTACCTCTGCATTCAGCACCACTGAAGTGGACAGCGACTGAATCGGTTTTCTGATGTTCAGCACCACATGTCAGTGGAAAGCGACTGTGTATAGTCAATGGCAGTGTGGAATGATGGTAAGGCCATTATACTTTAACCTAGAAAGGAACCTGTACTGAACAATAATATAAATGCAACATGCAACAATCAATTGAAAAAAATGTATTGGTCCTAATCTACGGAATTCACATAACTGGGAATACAGATACAGTGGGGCAAAAAAGTATTTAGTCAGCCACCAATTGTGCAAGTTCTCCCACTTAAAAAGACGAGAGAGGCCTGTAATTTCCATCATAGGTACACTTCAACTATGAGAGACAAAATGAGGGAAAAAAATCCAGAAAATCACATTGTAGGATTTTTAATGAATTTATTTGCAAATTATGGTGGAAAATAAGTATTTTTTCTCTCAAAGGAGAAATGCTCACTAACAGGGATGCAAACAAATATGTGCACAAAATTATAGAGAAATTACATACGCTTTTGTGCGTATGAAAATGTATATTTCAGCTCATGAAACATGGGACCAACACTTTACATATTGTGTTTTATATTTTTGTTCAGTCCATATAACCCTGTGTGTCATGTTCTTCATCTCAATCCCGCTTGCTTGGTCAACACAATCTCAGTCAACTTTTCACCCCTAGCTAATATGAACACTCACCACTTGCTAGGTCAAACAAACTGAGACACTTTGAAGCCAGTTCTGTGGTTAAAGTGAGTGTGAATTCCAGTGTAGTATCTTCATGGAGGAAAGGAGACCTCGAACATGGCATTGAAGCGAGAAGCTACAATTAAAAGTGTTTCTTAGGTGTCTCACACCTTCCTCTCCCAGCAGTCCATTTCTACCAGTTCGACTCTGCCTCTGATCAAAGAAATCAGGATGTTCTGCCATCATCTCCACTCTCATACAGAGCAACTCAACTCCACATTGAAATGCCAAACAGAGCAACAACTGCAAGATAGGCTCTCTGAAAACCACTAGGACAGGAGCTTTCCTCCTGAAAAGAAAACTTACATAAAAAACACTAGAAATTGGATTGCATTTCCAGTCTCTCTCAACAATCCACTCCAATTTAGATGATTCATTATTTGAAATAACAAAAGGGCATATCACTTAAACATTGCATGAATGCCAGCAAATACAGTTGAAATGCACTTATATTTTGTGTGGTGAAGATTCAAATGTGGTGCAGATGAGATGCTAAATATAGCAACAGGCATGCAGAGTGAGCCTGCTAACCTTTATGAGATCTTCAGAGTAGAAGTTAATCACTCAAATAAAAACACACACAGACTCTCTCTCTCACACACACACGCACACACACGCGCGCGCACACGCACAAACAAACACACATACCCACATGTGTAGGATCTTAATTTGAGCCAGTTTGCTACAGCAGGAAAATAATCCTGCAGCGACAGGAAATGTGGATTATTATGTGGATTATAATCAATGGACAATATTGAATGGGTTGATACATTTTCCGTAAGGGAAAATCAAGTTTGTAATTTCCACTTTTTCAGAAGACTTTTTACCTCAAATACACTACAAGTGCTCCTGCAACAGGGTGATCAAATTAACATCCTACATCTGTACACAAGCACACTCACAAACACGCGCGCACACACACACACACACACACACACACACACACACACACAAAAGCATGCACGGCACATGCACGGCACACACACGCGCACATTCTTGTGAGCCTTGTAAAATGACAAATCTTTTTCTGAAGTAGAGACACTCCCCTAAATGTGTAATAGTGAGACACTTTAAAATGGTAATAGACTACTCTGAAATGTCAGGGTCCAATGGCCCCGTTGTTGAGCATCAGCATATCAGTGTATTTGATTACAGCTAATTAAAATGCACCATTCTTCTTTGCAGTATCTGTGCATCTGAAGTGAATGGGAGGTACATCCCGTGACAATCCGGTCCTCTTTTCTCACCACCTTCAGTAAAAGTGCACACTGCATATATCAGCCGCCTATTAGCGTCACAAGAGAGGAGGGATGAATTAGCCCATCGCTAGCATGGTATTGATGGTTTGAGAGCACATTTGAATTAGCCGTCTGCCTTTATAACACTGTAATAAGATGTCTGTAAAGTCCTGTCAGCACATTATGATGTCATGACTGGCTACTGTAGCTCTCCTAAACGTTACGCCATATCAGAAAACAAACTAACATTCAAATGTCAAGTTCTATAGTATATCAATGAGTAATGTGAGGTTATCCGCTACTGTCATGGCCTGATTTGACCACCACATCATTATTACAACTGGGTATAATATGTATGCAATCTATACATTATGACATCCTACATCAAGTGTTACCCCCTTGACTTACAAAAAAAGTGTGAAATGTACACATAACACTGAAAATAGACTTCAAATGTCTGGGACTGAACATCACAACAGGTGACTGATTATCTACCCAACAGTGCAATATCTCTTGGTTCTCATTGTAACTCTGGATCCCAGGTACATAGAAGGCTTCAGTGAACATTATCTTTGTGAGCCCAAATCTCCAATTTGTAATCCTGCTTGAGGCACCACAGTAGTGTTTTAATAATCTGTTATTTTAGGGGGCACTTATCACAGGCTGTACTATCAGCATCTCAAATGACACGGTGTGGAACTCAGACTCTCCCGAAAGCTCTCACAGGACATTTATTTTAGATACTTTGATGGAAAAGGGTCAGAAAGGGTTGTTTGAAAAAGCCCTATACTGTGCAAATAATTTAATTGCATATAAATAATATTAATGTACAGTATGGGTATAAACCAAAAACATAAAAGTAATGTTTCATCTTACAGATGTAGGATCTTCATTTGAGCCAGTTTGCTACAGCAGGAAAATAATCTTGCAGCAGCTGGAAATTTGAATGATGTGGATTATAATTAATGGACATTTTTGTAGGGGTTGATGCATTTTTCGTAAGGGAAAATCAAGTCTGAGATTTCTAAGTGGAAATTACAAATACATTTTTAAACCTCAAATACACTACAAGCTTGACATGTCCTGTATTGCAGGAACGTTCTCCTGCAACAGGCTGATCAAATTAAGATCCTACCTGTACATTACAAACTAACATCACACCTTTAACAACTAAATGTTATTTTTTAATGATACATCTGCAAGTGAAACCTGCTGTTTTTAGTTATAATCAGCTTTTTGTCATTCAATCGTCCCTACAAACATCACTAACTGCTCCATTCTGACTCCATGACTCATATTATTTTTTCTATTACTAATATAGTGACATATGTACAGTAAGTTGTTGAATATCTCCAGATCTGAAGGCACAACCTGTCTGTGCATCATGAGAATCCGTGGGATCCAATGACATAATGTCTGGAAGGCCTGTGAGCCAACCATTATCCCGGATTGGCAGCCCTCTGATTGGCTTAGGAGAGGAGATAGCTCATCCTGACCTTTTGCCATGAGTGAATCCTGACAGGATCAATCAAAAGACGAGCATCCTTTAAACACAAACTCATTGAGTCATTGGGCTCCAGGCTTTGCAGGGGAATTGAATAAGTGAGGCCCCCTCTCATAGTGTGGTCTGCACTAAGCAACCATTTCTCCTAGCTACTCATTTCTGATGGGTTCCATATGTAGATTTCCTCAGAATCAGCAGTAAGGCTCTTAGCGGATGGGGTATGTCTGGGCCTTTTCACCACCAGGTTCAATCAGTACTGCTGTAGAACAGAAAGATAGTGAGGGAGTGGAGCCGTGGACAGAGGCTTAGCGGCATGCCTGAACTCACTGTACTAGAACTGTTCAAAGGGGAGAGAGTTCCCTGACATGGTCCTATATCCATAGACTGCAGATGTAGGATCTTCATTTGAGTCAGGAAATGTGAATTATAGTGTGTATTATAATTAATGCGCTCGCTCAGTACTCAAGCAAACTACAGTAGCAAAAAAACATTCAGTTTGTCTGATTTCATTTTTGGACTACTGCTATTAGCATTATTACAATATCATTTTAAGGTCTTTCAACCACAACAAACATGTCCTTCCCCCCAGACAACATGGCTTATTTGGCAGCCCTCAAAATAACATTTTTGCTGACACTACCCAGAGGACACTTTATCATGTCACACTCAGAAACCATCAAGGACATTGGAGCACTGTGATACCCTGTAATAAACCGTGTACATTTTATACTGTGCTTTGGCAGAATGACACATGCTGCAGTGGACACTTTCAATTAAGCATGGTTATCTAACACAAGGCACGATACTTTATGGCCTGGAACATGTTTCAATCTGGACCCTATCTCGCTGTGCCGTATAGCATCATGGTCTATGGTGCAATATGAACACTTTTTATGATAAAGGCAAGTTGTTGGTTGACCTAGTACAAAACCAAAGACCTTAAAGCATCAGCCAGTAAATGTTAATATGCGTAAATAATCTTGCCATCAAACTGCTCTACGCCACCTCCTGTGCTTATTCATACGTTCGCTGCACTATGCCGTGAATACGCTAAACAGTATGCAGATACAAGCAAATGAGGGGCAGTTGAACTTTGATTGACTTTACGTCTGTGGGACAAAATTATGAATACAATATTTCCTTGAGGATCCCGAACAACACTGTCTTTGCTTACATGTATACGCTAGCTGTTAGCGTTGCTGAAAAAGGCTGAGGCATAGTCACGCTTGATGTTCATGAATGTTGACTTTTCATGTCTTGAGGGAAGTTGGTGTTTGAATTCCCAACTTCACGAAGCAGGCACTTTAACTCACAAAATGCCATGATCACTACAATGAATTGACATCAGACGAGATGGTATCTAGTGAGTGGAATCATTTACTGATTTTATAATTACTTCTATATAACACTTCAATCCGCTGCAAACAGAACTCCAATGTACTCAACACCCATTGGAAAATGAATGAGCTTTTCCCCTGACAGATCATCGCACACGGTAGATCTCGAGCATACAGTACAGTAATAGCCTAACAGATGATGGTTCCTGGCACAGCTCGATTGGCGGAGGGTGTAAGACAGCCCCTTATGTCACACGAGAGGAGTGCTGCAGTCAGTGCATTGGTGGTGCACTGTCTCTTTAAAATGAATGCCCATGCTTGACAAGAGCTGCTGTATCAAACTACTGTAAAATCGACATGACTGGGTTGGCTCAGTGGCTGGCTGGTGCTCCATGCTGTCCATCTGCACCATGAGAGACAGAGAGAGAGAGAGAGAGAGAGAGAGAGAGAGAGAGAGAGAGAGAGAGAGAGAGAGAGAGAGAGAGAGAGAGAGAGAGAGAGAGAGAGAGAGAGAGAGAGAGAGAGAGAGAGAGAGAGAGAGAGAGAGAGAGAGAGAGAGAGAGAGAGAGAGAGAGAGAGAGAGAGAGAGACAGACAGACAGACAGACAGACAGACAGACAGACAGACAGAGAAAGAGACAGCCAGAGAGAAAGAGAGAGACCTACAGTATCTTATCTTCACATTAAATGTCCATATGATACTCACATAGGCCTAATGACTTTTGAGTAATCATGGTATTGGGATGCCTACATTTAAACATTGGTGTAAAACACAAAATACTATATTATTTCTATGGCAGCTTCAGTCTAACAACTTTAAAACGGATGCATTTCGTCATGGTGTTCGTCAAGGAGAGCTAAAACAAGTGTTCTTATAGGGAACTACTGTTCAGTCAGCCATAAGTAAAAAAAGATGTGACTGATCACCTGATTTAATTTTGATAACATTACCTGGAGATTCAAACACAGACTCCTCTACCCAGAAAACCTGTTACATCTAAAAGGTTAATGGGGCCATCTATTGTAGTGGAAAGAGTATGGCCTGTACATTCCTATTGACATGGGTTTTGAAGGTATTATACTACTGTGCACACATTTTTCTTGCAGGGATCTCTGAAGAGTGGGCTCGCATACAGTAGCGTAACATCTCACCAATATTATGCAACCAACTTCTATTGCTGTGCTCACACAAGAGGCTGTTGGGCTGTATCCGCATGGGATGTGTTAGAAGATGTCCAAAAGCGTCATATTACAGAGATTGAACTGGCCATTCTCTTTGAATGACTGATCACTTTAAGACATTCATGTATTGGCTGCTGAACATGAGTTGGGTTTGAACTTTGTCAATGCACAACCAGCACAGCAGTACAGCAGTGTCCTTACTGTACCCGGTGTTACAAGACATCACAACTCAGCAGCCTCAAGTCTCCCTCTCTCTCCTTCACCCCCCACCCCCTCTCTCTATCGCTCTCTCTCTCTCTCTCTCCCTTTACCTCTTTCTCTCACTCTCTCTCTTTCCCCTCTCTCTCTCTCTGTCACACACACATACATTCTCCTCAGACAAGATTTGCAGTTGCTGTACAGAGATACTTTGGTAATAGGGACTGGACTCAGTGTACCATACAACCCTTGGATCTCTCAAAGTCCCACCAAACTTTCAAGTAACCATAACATTTTACACATACAGTCAATCAACAAGATATATTACCACAAACAAAGCATTTGAAGGCCGAATGATTGAAGCGGCTCACGTTGCACTCACGTTCACACAGCATTAGTCATGGTTGAGGTGTCACAATACCAAGGGAACTGACTTGAACATACACTTTCATGGACCATTTTCCTCCACTACAAACTCATTGAATATTGAGTCTCCAAAACAAGCAAATGAGTACCCCTTCAGGCTCCTTACTGCACACATTGAATAGATATGACTCAATACTAGAGGGGCAAAGTTATAGTGTCATGGAGATACAGTAGGCTGCCTGTGACCATGATCTAAGGACACAGGGAAATTGACTTGCAAGAATGTGATACCAGCAGGCATGTACACCTCAGCACATTGCAACGCGATGGACTATCCTACTCATCATGCACAGGCAAAGTGACATATTGACTGGCACACAGTGATAAAAACCAGGTAGGTAGCTATCTCGAAGACACTACCTCTTGCTGTACCTGCCTGTGTTTTCACTACGCCGAGTTAACGCACCCCTTTGCTAAATTCTGTATTGTATGATGGAGAGCGAGAGAGAGAGAGAGATGAGGGGGAGGGAGGGAGATGCAATAGTGGAATATTGTTCTCCTACCTTGAAAGGGGACATAGGACATGTTCCAACGGCATTGAACGTGGTCTTCGAGTTTTGACAGTCTCTCGGCATGCAACAAAAATACCACACACCAGTCAAAAAATAAGGAATACGCTATTCACAATTGGAGTCGATGGTAGGCAATATTCCACTGCTGTTCAGAAATATAAATTATAATCCACGACCACCGAAAGCCATTGAAAATGTATCCCCGTGAATAAAAATATATGCACAAATATATCGCACGCACCGTTATTGAGGTGTGGGGGGAAAACACGAGAGAGAGAGAGAGAGAAAGGGGGCGGATGAGTGAGTGCGCGCGTGTGTGCGCTTTCCATTTTATCTACAGCCTATCTATGCATTGTATGTTCCATGTTTGCTCCTTGAAGTTCAAGAAGCAATGATGGCTAAAATCGCCTTATTGAATACGGCCCTTCTACCGCTATCGAACGCGCACGCCACCGCACACACAGTCACACACAAACGTGCGCACACACAAACACACTACACCGATTGGTGCTGCTGCCAATAACGCGGTAGACTACATTACACTTCGCTATAGCTCTCTCGTTTTGGTGGTAGGCTATAAACTAGATTATTGGGAAATCTGAAACTTATTTTAGGGTTTAAGCCTATGTCTGGTGACATGGTCAATGAAAAGATTCTCAATGGGTAGGTTAAATGAATGGTTTTCGAGAATGACTTCCACCAACTCATCTCAAATGTCAAAACGAACCACATTTTTTTTATTTGCCTGTAGGCTCTAAATTCAGAGCTAAATGGTTTCATCTTTATTCCTGAACTTTTTTGTTCCATTACAAAGATTATGGGCAAAATTATTGATAAGGCTATTGATCATTTTTAGCGACACATTTTAAGTTGCTGGTGTCCTAAAAGGAATATAGCTAAAGGTAGTTATACATGTGCATTGTATTCGTCCAATGTACACATGCACAAATTGATATGGAGCCTACCTACACATTATCAGGCTCAAGAATGGCATCACGTGTGCAGTTGGAAGCTGATAATTTCCTCTTGGATCCAATAGTGGTCCATAGAGCCAACATGGCGTCCTGATCGGCTCAGTTGTTACAGTACGGTGTCAAACTTGGATTATGACTACCACCTGGCGGTAGACTCTTGCAGCTGCAGTTGGAGACTGAACGGTAATGCACTTTAATCTTTCCTTTACACCTCCTCCTAGTGGGAAATGTGGGTAAGTACATGCATTATACATTATTACATCCAAACCTTTAATGCTGAATATACATTTCGGCCTAACGACCTATGTAAAGGCCAATAGTGATCTGCTAATTAGAATGACACCATCTATACAGGATAACATACAGTTACTGCAGTATGCATCATCATAGCCCTCTAAGATTCAGTAGGCTATCTGAAATGTCACTGCAATGAATCAACTGCTCTTTGACATGCCATGGCAGAGATTCTTGGCAACAGAGCCATAAGGACTAGCCAGTCGGTTTGCCTGGCAGAAGGGCTATTGATTCATCACAAAATACCTACATGTGAATGGGGTGTGGAGTCTATTGCTATACCAATAGAATAAAATGGAATAGAATAGAACTCTCTGAAGTGCAATTCAACATATATTATTATTGGCTAGCCTACTGTAAATACAAATAGGCCTATACATATTGTAAGTTAAACAAGAAATGAACAGAAAACACTCAAAAGCACATTGGTAAGATGTGAAGGGCAACTTTTAATTTTTTAAATTTTACATTGGCTGTGTCAGCCTAGGTTATACATGTATAAACGTAATTTGACCAAAAGTCCAAAAATACATCAAACCAAACTTGGACTTGACTACAAATAAAAAAAGAGAAGGCTATAGAGACTCTCTTAGCTTCTTATTCCTCAACTCAAAATCAGATTTACCCCAGTCCTTTGAAGTAATTTTGTATAGTTCCATCTATAACCTACAGTAACAAACACTTGACGGGTCTATAGACATACTTTACCATAGAAAACATACAGATACATTCATTACCATCGAACTGATGGTTCCACAGACCTCTTCCTATTCAACTACAGCCAAATTCACTGAGAATGATCTAAGTCCTAAACTGGGATGGGAAGGACTGAGTTGGGAGGTTCATTTGGCCTGCACTGCCATTTAGAAACGTGCCAAACCCTTAGCAATCCAACCTGGACTCAGGGGTAGACGTAACATAGTAAATGTAAATCTGTGACACTCCAATTAGATATGTAAAATTTGTGGATGTCCATTATCCATTTCGTATTATATGTTAGGAATTGTAATTTGTACATGTTACGAATTTGCAAAACGTATGATATGTTACGAATTCCAACTTGTTGTGGCAAAAGTTATCTAGGTGACTAACGCTAAAGTTAGCTAGGTGGCTAACGTTAACTACACTAGGGGTTAAGGTGAGGAGTTAAGTTAAAGGGTTAAGTAACCTTCTGTCTTATCTAACCATACCAAATGTAACATATCATACTAATTTCACTGTTCCGGACTTACATTTACTATGTTACGTCTAGTCTATGAGACCAGGCTGAGCAATCATCTATTCACTATTAGAAACCGGGTCATTCGAGCCCTGAATGCTGATTGGCTGAAAGATGTGGTATATCAGACCATATGCCACAGGTATGACACAAAATTACTTGTTTGCTGATCTAATTACGTTGTTAACCAGTTTATAATAGCAATAAGGCAGCTCTGGGGGTTGTGGTATATGGCCAATATACAATGGCTATGGGCTGTAACCAGGCACTCCGCGTTTGGTTGTGCATAAGAACAGCCCTTAGCCGTGGTATATTTATTATTTATTGTATTTATTTATTAATTTATTTTGCTCCTTTGCACCCCATTATTTCTGTCTCTACTTTGCACTTTCTTCCAATGCAAACCAACCATTCCAGTGTTTTTTAGTTTTTATTTTACTTGTTGTGTTGTACTCACTTCGCCTCCATGGCCTTTTTATATTTTATTTATTTATACATATATCTGTTTGCCTTCACCTCCCTTATCTCACCTCACTTGCTCACATTGTATATAGACTTATTTTTTTTCACTGTATTATTGACTATATGTTTGTTTTTACTCCATGTGTAACTATGTGTTGTTGTATGTGTCGAACTGCTTTGCTTTATCTTGGCCAGGTCGCAATTGTAAATGAGAACGTGTTCTCAATTTGCCTACCTGGTTAAATAAAGGTTAAATAAATAAAAAAAATTAAAAAATATTTGCCATATACCACACCCGCTCAGGCCTTATTGTAAGAGATGGCATATTTCACATCATTCAATCTGGGGAATGGGCGACATCTTGTTGTGGTTTAAAAAAATGACTGAAAATGGTTTCTGTTGACATGATTATAGCAGTATAACTGCCTATTGTGTTATTTACTGTAACTATACCTGTAACACAATCTGTCTTCTGGGGGATACAACACACACATTTACTCTTATCTGTGTTTTATCCCACAAAGGCAGAAATAAAGAATCTGTATAAATATAAACTCTGAACCTTGCACTATGATATTCTAGAGTTCTATACACAACCTCCTGTTCCACTATGATCTCTGGGGCCCAGTTCCAAATCAAACACAAACCCATAGCCCTTACCCCTTAGACACTTGGGTACATCTGAAAGGATCGGATATATGAGAAATATGATGAAAGCTCCACCTTTCCCTCTGATAGGCCGGATGTAACATAAGTCATATTGCTCATATCTATCCAATCTTGTCAGATCTACAGTGTCCAGACTAGGGCTTAGGTATCAGCATTGAAGTGGGCCAGAGTTAACGCTATCTCTCATCCTCAGTGTAAACCTGGAAGATAGGAGCCGACTCCTCTGTCTATGACCTGAAAATGGAAAACAGTACAAATAGTTTCACCTGCACATAATACCATTTGTTGACTTCTCTTCCCTAAAAGAATGTAAAGCACCCCTCAACAAATTGACAGTCAAATCTGGCTCAACGAGCGGCCATTTTCCATGGCTATCTGATCAAAGATTTTGATCGGTAATCTTGAAGTGTTCTGATATTTGTTTGGAATGTATTTTACACTAATTCTGTGTGTGAAAGCCTAAACAACATTGCCGTGACACTTCAAATTGCAATTGGTGGATGAGGAAGAAAACCTTATAGAATAGTTATCATACATTTCAATCACCTGATCCCTTGATTCAGGTCAACTTCTCAATCTGCAGATGCACAATCCAGATAGGCACTATGCAACCACATCATCAAATCATTCTATAATAATATATTGTGAATATAGAAATCTAACTATAAAACAAAAAGCCTTGTTGCGGCTCCTAATATATTTCTATTACATACTATCATGTAAATCAAGTATGAGAAAAGGTAACGTAACAAATTGCCTATAATCAAATACTGTATATACAATCTTCAAACGTAAACATGATAAATGCAAAGGCATATTCCAAAGGTATACAGTACAAATATAGGGGAAACACTAGCAAATAGGGAGATATAGTAACACGTAGTGTGATGATATAGAATGGAGGCGATATCGTTTGAGCAACCTGGATTTGCCTTGTGTGGGGTTTTTGTTTTGCTTGTACTTGAAGTTGCCACACATTTCTGATGTGGCACCTGCACGACAGTCATTATTTCTTTCTCTCTCCCCAATATCCCCTCTTTTCTGCCAAGCACTCTGGTGTGTTGATCCTCCCTCCACCCCCCCCCATCTCTCTCTCATTTTCTCTCAGTACACACTCACGTTCCCCCACTCCACGAGGTACTGGACCTTCCCGTCTGGCGTTACTCGCCTCGCCAAAATCCTCACCCCGTCCCCGCCCCCCCAGCCCCTGGCAGCTGACCCATCCCCCCCACCCCCCCCCCCAACGCCGCCCGGATAGGAAGGGACGTCACGCAGCATGAGGGAGGGGCAGGGCTCCAACTTCTGGCCAGGCTGGTGCTGCTGGTGCTGCTGGTGGTGGTTGTGGTTGTTGTGGTTGTGATGGTGGGAGGATGACAGGGAGAAGGGGAGGCAGGGGGGTGGCACTCGACAAGGGTCTTCCGCACTGAAGAGAGAGAGAGAGAGAGAGAGCGAGAGAGAGAGAGAGAGAGAGAGAGAGAGAGAGGGAGAGAGATATTAATATTTCACGATTCATACTTTTTGCTATTGACATCCAGGCACAGCTATGGTTTCCTCTCTATATGTCTAGATTGAGGGTAGTCCCCAGAGAGCAGGAGGAGCTGTGGTTAATACTGACCTATAGTGATGCAGGGTTCTGGAGATGGCTGGGGCTCCGTTATAGGTGGGGTGATACAGGGCAAACATCCTCTTAGGTGGAGAGCTGTGGAAAGAGCAGGGATCTAAACATGTTTTTAAAAACGGACAAAAAGCAACAATGCATGGATTTCCACTGACATACTGCCTAATACAAGCATTTCGCTACACCCGCAATAACATCTGCTAAACACGTGTATGTGACCAATAATTTGATTTGATTTGATAAGGGTAGCCTAAATCAATGAGAATGTAATGTAAAAAAAAAACGGTAACAGTCTGTAAATACAGTACAATGCATTATTACTTGTTATACAGTATGTAAAGTGTAACCAATACAATAACAGTACCAACCCCAAATTCAGCTCCTCCTCCTTCCTGGAGTTGTAGAGGTTAGTTCCACCTACGTAGCCATGGCAACATGGCACCAGATCTATTGGGGTGGCTGGGACCGGGGGCGGACAAGGCTGGACACAGGAGAAACACTGATTAGTTAGTGTTCTGACGCCAAATCAGTGGATCCAAACACACATTAGACATGATACTTCAGTTCATGCCCTTTCATGTTATCTTTATAGAAGAATCCATACTGCTTGTGAATACATCTAAATAAAAACCAAGGTCTGTTAACATACTGTATAATTTGATACATATCATTTAAAATGTTTAATTGCATTTCACTTTTAAAAATGCCGGACGCTGGAACTTTGTTAGTACAAAGGGCTAGTCTTTCCAAAAGGAAATATATATTTTCACGTGACAGCTTTAAACCTGCATTACAATTCCACATCCCACACTTGTATTGTATGCCGTGAACACACTGCTGCAGTAACTTTGAAATTATTTACAGTATGATATTGCTATTGTATCACGATTCACTTAATTATCATCACTTACTATGTCTCATCAAGGCATAGCATGATCCATGATCCTCGTCGAACATCTCAGTCCAAAATCATGGGCATTAATATGGAGTTGGTCCTCCCTTTGCTGCTATAACAGCCTCCACTCTTCTGGGAAGACTTTCCACTAGATGTTGGAACATTGCTACGGGGACTTGCATTAGGGAGGTCAGGCAATGATGTTGGGCGATTAGGCCTGGCTCTGTGCAGGCCAGTCAAGTTCTTCCACACCGATCTCGACAAACCATTTCTGTATGGACCTCGCTTTGCCCATGCTGAAACAGGAAAGGGCCTTGCCCAAACTGTTGCCACAAAGTTGGAAGCACAGAATAGTCTAGAATGTCATCGTATGCGCGTTAAGATTTCCCTTCACTGGAAAAAAGTGGCTTGAACCATGAAAACGGTCCCAGACCATTATTCCTCCTCCGCCAAACTTTACAGCTGTCATTATGCATTTGGGCAGGTAGCGTTCTCCTGGCATCTGCCAAACCCAGATTCGTCCATCAGACAGCCAGATGGTGAAGCGCGATTCATCACCCCAGAGAACGCGTTTCCACTGCTCTAGAGTCAAATGGCGGCAAGCTTTGTAACACTCCATCGGACACTTGGCATTGCGAATGGGGATCTGCTCAGCCATGGAAACCCATTTCATGAAGCTCCTGACGAAAAGTTCTTGTGCCAACACTGCTTCCAGTGGCAGTTTGGAACTCGGTAGTGAGTGTTGCAACCGAGGACAGACGATTTTTACGTGCTACAAACTTCAGCACTCAGAGGTCCCGTTCTGTGAGCTTGTGTGGCCTACCACTTCGCGGCTGAGCCGGTGTTGCTCCTAGATGTTTCCACTTCACAGTAACAGCACTTACAGTTGACCAGGGCTGCTCTAGTAGGGCAGAAATTTGACAAACTGACTTGTTGGAAAGGTGGCATCCTGTGACGGTGCCACGTTGAAAGTCACTGAGCTCTTAAGCAAGGCTATTCCACTGTCAATGTTTGTCTATAGAGATTTCATGGCTGTGTGATATTCAGCAACAGGTGTGGCTGAAATAGCCGTGTCCACATGCTTTTGTATATATATATAGTGTGTATCTGTCACCTCCATTGCCTATGATAAGTAGATTCATATTGTGGAGACTGAGGTAGCATTTCTTACAGTGTGAGCTTGCTACCATAACAACAAAAGCATCAGTACTCTATCCTTTGCTTCCTCAGTTCTCAGCACACCCTCAGCTCTGTCAAACTCCAATGCTGGACTGTGACCCACAACATATACAGTAAATACAGCAGTGGTATACTAGTATTATCCCCTCCCCTTAATAGCGCGCTGTCCCTTTAAATCGAGGTGCTCTGTCAATGCTGCACTGTCAAAGTGCCAGCGCCACCTGGCCAAACTGTAATCGACTGCAAAGTGCACTTGGAAGAGCTCCCAGATGCCGCATATCAGCGTACCTTTCCCTCTCACTATCCCTGGGATAACCAACCTGCCCCAAGATGGCAGATGATTCATGTCCGCTCAGGATACAACAGTCTGCTGGAAGTGCTGCCCGCTGAAATACGACCGATCTATAACATTTATTGTCTCGGGATAAGGGAGGCAGCCTGAGCAGTAGTATAAAAGGATGTGTATTTTCTATTCATATTAAAATATATATTTCTAAACCTGTGACCATAACATGTTGTCATATTCGATCGAGTCATAAACGGTAAACCAGCTTCAACTCAATAGTGTAGGCTGGGCTTTGAAGAACATGTAAACAGACAACACTGGCTATAAGGAGAACCTTTTCTCCACCCACTGACTGACTGTGACTGACAAGTCATTCCAATGTCAGGCAGCTCTTTGCTATGCAGTGAGGGGGCGGCTGATGGCTGATCTCTCCCTTGATGCCTGGTTCGAGACAGAAGCACTGACCTGTGTCTCCATGATGCGCCGCTTTGATTTGCGTGACTCTGGCCCCACCGCTCTCCTCTGGCAGGGCAGTGACAATGGGCTGCTCCACACAACAACACAGAGACACAGTCAATAACTTGAGGAATGGTGCAATGTTTTTACTTAGAAAACTACAGTACGAGTCAAAAGTTTGGACACACCTACTCATTCCAGGGATTTTCTTTATTTTTACTATTTTCTATATTGTAGAATAATAGTGAAGACATCAAAACTATGAAATAACACATATGGAATCATGTAGTCACCAAAAAAAGTGTTAAACAAATCAAAATATATTTTATATTTGAGATTCTTCAAAGTAGCCACCCTTTGCCTTGATGACAGCTTTACACACTCTTGGCATTCTCTCAACCAGCTTCATGAGGTAGTCACCTGGAATGTATTTCAATTAACAGGTGTGCCTTGCTAAAAGTACATTTTTGGAATTTCTTTCCTTCTTAATGTGTTTGAGCCAATCAGTTGTGTTGTGACAAGGTAGAGGTGGTATACAGAAGATAGCCCTATTTGGTAAAAGACTAAGTACATATTATGGGAAGAACAGCTCAAATAAGCAAAGAAACACGACATGAAGGTCAGTCAATACGGAATATTTCAAAAACGTTTAAAGTTTCTTCAAGTGCAGTCGCAAAAACCATCAAGCGCTATGATGAAACTGGCTCTCATGAGGACCGCCACAGGAAAGGAAGACCCAGAGTTACCTCTGCTGCAGAGGATAAGTTCATTAGAGTTAACTGCACCTCAGATTGCAGCCCAAATAAATGCTCCACAGAGTTCAAGTAAGAGACACATCTCAACATCAACTGTTCAGAGGAGACTGTGTGAACCTGGCCTTCATGGTCAAATTGCTGCAAAGAAATCACTACTAAAGGACACCAATAAGAAGATGAGAATTGCTTGGACCAAGAAACAAAAGCAATGGACATTAGACCGTTGAATATCTGTCCTTTGGTCTTATGAGTCCAAATTTGAGATTTTTGGTTCCAACCGCCATGTCTTTGAGATGCAGAGTAGGTGAATGGATGATCCTTGCATGTGTGGTTCCCACTGTGAAGCATGGAGGAGGAGGTGTTATGGTGTGGGGGTGCTTTTCTGGTGACACTGTCAGTGATTTATTTAGAATTCAAGGCCCACTTAACCAGCATGGCCACCACAGCATTCTGCAGCGATATGCCATCCCATCTGGTTTGCGCTTAGTGGGACTTTCATTTGTTTTTCAACAGGACAATGACCCAACACACCTCTAGGCTGTGTAAGGGCTATTTGACCAAGAAGGAGAGTGAGGGAGTGCTGCATCAAATGACCTGGCCTCCACAATCACCCGACCTCAACCCAATTGAGATGGTTTGGGATGAGTTGGACCGCAGAGTGAAGGAAAAGCAGCCAACAAGTGCTCAGCATATGTGGGAACACCTTCAAGGTTGTTGGAAAAGCATTCCAGGTGAAGCTGGTTGAGAGAATGCCAAGAGTGTGCAAAGCTGTCATCAAGGCAAAGGCTACTTTGAAGAATCTCAAATCTCAAATATATTTTGATTTGTCTAACACTTTTTTGGTTACTACATGATTCCATATGTGTTATTTCATAGTTTTTATGTCTTCCATATTATTTCACAATGTAGAAAATAGTAAAAATAAAGAAAAAACCTAGAATGAGTAAGTGTGTCCGAACTTTTGACTGGTACTATATGTCAGGGTATAAATGTGGTGTTTTTTATTTTAAGCCTATAGAGAATAAAAGAGAAGATGGTGTTGAGAATGTTTAGCAAGAGAATCAATGTCCACATGCGAATGTGCACATGCACACACACTACAGACAATGTATTTATTGATAAAAATATTAGTTATAAACATATTCACCAGAGTGAAATAAGTGAGTTCTTCCCTTAAATTATTTAATGAGGCACACAGGTGCCTATTTAATTAGTATCAGTTGTTCTATCCAGCTGGAAGGACCACCGTGTACAAGGTGTTGCTCTTTTTCACATTTGTAAATGTGTAATTAATTACTAGAATGAATGTATCCATATAAAGAGTTGGGTCCTGAGGCTTGTGTTTGTGATGTTGAGAGAATAATAAATCACAGAAGTTGTCCTTACTCTGACCTTCTCCTTTGGGTGATGTTGATGGGTGGGTCAGTGATGAGGGGGGACGAATCAGAGGTCAGGGGAGGCGGAGCTCTGACCTGGAGCCCAAAAAGACACTTCTTCTTCTTGATCTCTTTACCAGAGACAAACCTGGATGACATCACAGAGAAAAAGACAACTTTGAAAACTTGTAGACAACAACTTTGTAAAGTCAGGTCACCTTTCTTTTTAAAACAAGTTATCATTATTGTCTGTTTTCTTATCGTTCTCTATTGATAATATCAAAGAGTTAAGAAACAATTAACTAACTGTATTTTCTTTACCCTTATGTACAATTCCAGAAGCAACGCTATCATAAATCTGGTCAAGCATAGCTGTGGCTTCTATTTATTCTTCGCATCATATGCAGACTCTCACCTGTCTTTGTTGGAGTTCAAAGCGTTGAGCAGATTGTGACAGCGATCTTGCCTTGGTGTGTCAGAGAGCTGGGGGACAGGGAGGAATGAAAATCAAGAGCATGATAAACACTGTGGATGGTAGCCTGAAACAAATGTTAACACATTTAGAGACACATTGACATTCCCTGGTGAAAGGTAAACATTTCCATGGATAACGTGGTTAGTTATTAATGTGATTTGTGAACAGTTAATGGAAAAAGTGTATGACTGATTTAAATGCAACTGTAGTACCTGAGAGCCACATAAAATACAAGTGATATTTACCATTTAAAATGTGCTAAATAACAACGACAAGTAGCTAATGAAATCAAAGCACATAATTACCACATGACTGCTAAGAATTACGCTAGCTAACACTTTCACATCGTTTCATCATAGCACGTAAGTGAGGAAATGTTTATACCGAGCCTAGAAGCAAAGAGTCCCAATTCTCATTGGCAAACGACATGATTTCATGGTCGAAATCAAAGTATTTTCTCTTGCAGCACAAGGAGAGGTGGTAGAGCACCAAATGGGCCAAATCTACCCTGTATTTACAACAAACACACCAGGAAAAAGTTAGTTCAGAATTTTTCACATCACAAAGCTTTTCATTACATCATTGAGGAAGAGGAATGAACATATTGTAACCCACACGACTCAATAAACCTGTCATAAGAAACTGGTTTTCAAGAGTGTTTTCAGTGTGATAATCCCTGCAGTTTAAATTATGTAATCTTCTCTTAGCAGATACTGTATAGCTTTACCAGCTCATGGGTAGCCGTTGAATTGTCTCTGGTCCGCTTGCACAGACTGAGCACTGGAACTCATAAAACCTTTCAGAAGAAAAAGGAAACACAGATGATTCTATTTTTGTCTGTGATTGACCAGATATAAAAGTCAATGGAAACATAACATAGCACATGGTTGCTACTGTCGGCAAATTCTTCCCAGTTTCCATCACTTGTTTAGCAGATATAACAACCCACCACATTCTACCTCTCCATCAATCTCAAACATTATTTTTTTATGCAGAAACAAAGAGTAGTATAATATATCATGGACATTAAACCAGTAGGATAATACAGATGGTTAATGTGACAATAATGGTGTAGTGGACTGGACTAATTTAAATTAATTTTTACCTCTACCACATTACATTGGACACCAGAGAGGCAGAATAACAACTGCACTGCTATTAGCAATAAACACTAACAGCATTAGCCCTACCACTGCCAGTTTTAGAACCTCTCTGTTATGGTTTGACAATGGCACTGCAAAGAAGCAGTACAAGGTTATAGATAACAATACTCGGTCTCACCTGTCTCCATATAACAACGGCTTGGTCAGACACTGTGTGCAAGCTTCATGAAACCACTGACCACAACTTCCACACTGCAACATTTTCAAGTTCCACCTGCAGTTGATAAATAAAAACATTAACCACACTCCCCAATGGCCTAAACATAGTTAACATCTGGTGGCCACCTGACGAGAGTACAGTATATTATGTATTTTTCAAGAGGCTGCAATACTCAACTGAAAAACACATTATGTCTTGACAGTAGAGCTGTATAATGGTGAAAAGGACATACAGGGTTCCGACATGAATATTCTATTTGTTTTTATTGGTAAGGAAAATGAATAGTAAAGCTTATTGACCAATACATGTGCTAAACACTAGTTATAAAATTTTATTATTAAGTGATAATGCCCGAGAAACAGTGTTTGTATGGGTATTGTTAGAACCAAGACGAAGTCGAGGGCCGGCAAACCATGCCAATATATCCTCCAAACACTGGCTTTGAGGGCATTATCACTTTTATACAACGGGTTAACAACATATTCAAATAATGATTGACATATTTTCATTATAAACGTTATTTTGATTAATTTATTCATACTATTTCATCCTTCCACAAGATATAGTCCCGACACAAATCTAGGGTTGATACCCAAGCTGGCTGGTCGTTCGTTCTATCGGTTTGGTTGTCAGAGAAGCGACCCAGTCGTTCAGTCTTTTTGTTCTGTATCTATGGATGTTCTCAATGTTCCATTGAAATACTGACTTGCAACATTGTTATTCTTGCTTGCTAGCTAGCCAACTACGGCTAACTTACAGTCATGTCAAACAGTGCAGCCAGAACAAGAGCAAAGTAGCTGCATTTGCATTTGTTTAAGCTGTTTTCTAGTGACATTTATTTGGATACATCCATAACAATGAGCTATTGATGCGCGATTTCGCCTGGCATAAAAAATGTGCTCTCTCGTCAGGACACTGCTGTTCAGAGGAGCTAGCCAACAACACAGCTAACACAATCACTTCAAACTGAAGCTGGAAAGACTGCAAACTAGCTGCACTTTGTTTCGTTTGACCTGTTTTCTATTGATAGTTATTTGTATATATATATATAAAAATTATGCTGATTCATAATTTCAACTGGCTGAGAAAAGCTGCCTGCATGTCTGTCTCATCCCGACTCCCAACACGTTTGTTACTATGGGACAGCTGGAGATAGAATTTGAATGTTGAAAGAATGTTGCAAATGTCAGAGAGACAGATACCAAGGTTCGTACAAATCTCCGCTGTTAAAAACGAAATGTTAATCGAAAAGAAATGTGAGAATGTCTAGATGCTTTTTATAGTGGAGATCAGTGGATTGCGCAGTCAGATGGAACAGAGTAAATAGGCATTTTAACATCATAGACTTAGCCGGTGGTAACTTGTAGAATAGACACCATCTGGAATGCGGTTTTAACCAATCAGCATTCATGATTAGACCCACCCGTTGTATAACATAATTTATCTACTGAGGGCATCTGTTAGAAGCGATAAATTGTCACTCACTCTCCAGGTCCGGCACAGTAGCAGTAACACTGCTGCTGATTGGTCAGATGCTGTGGGTCCCAGTCTAAAGATGACAGCTGATAGGGCAGCCGAAGTTTCATGATTTGCATGAGCCGGGCAAACCGTCCTCGTTTGATGGCTCCCCCTCTCTGAAAGACAATTTTGACAAATCGATTCACTACAGCGACCTCTCCACTCACGGTCATGTCAGTACATTCAAGATAGATGACATTGGATGGGAACTATCCAGAAAAAGCAATTCATCTCATTTTATTGTAGGTCAGCTGAGTGAGATAATATCTTAAGAAAAGTCAGGTCAATGAGATTGACCGATGACCAATTAGCCCTTAACCACAGTGCTCCCTCATCTAACACCTACACTACAGAATTGGAGCATACATGAATTACTGACCATAATGACTATAATACAGTATAATCTTGAAAAAATCTGCATTGACGAACTGGTCAGATGTCCAGGCACAACTTAGAGTATCTAATCCCTATGGTGAATAATACAGAGTTGTAACATTTCTGTGGTTTCCTTCAGATATATCCATTGACAACATTGTTTAACATAACACTGGTATTGAAATACTCTGGATAGATAAAAAAAAAGAAAAGACAAGTCTGAACTGGATATTTTCCCTGAGCCAAGAGGCAGCGTGTGAAACAAAGATTAGCAGTCTAACCTTGGTCGCCACTGCAAAGACACATTGCCGACATATCCAAGAATTGCTGTCAGCTTCCGGCTCAATGGATGGAGTGTGGCACTCAGGATGATAACCTTTGATGGAATGGAGAGTGTTTACTGTAATTCACATACTAAGGATATGTTACTGATGGAGGGCTTTTCCCTGTCTCTTTTCATTAAATATTATACACTGAGTGTACAAAACATTAGGAATTGCAGCGCTGCTGGGTTTTCACGCTCAACAGTTTCCTGTGTGTATCATGAATGATCCACCCCCCAAAGGACATCCAGCCAACTTGACACAACTCTGGGAAGTATTGGAGTCTACATAGGCCAGCATCTATGTGGGATGCTTTCGACACCTTGTAGAGTCCATGTCCCCCGACAACTGAGGCTATTCTGAGGGCAAATGGGTTGCAACTCAATATTAGGAAGGTGTTCCTAATGTTTTGTACACTCAGTGTATATTATCTGGTAGAAAACCTGAAGAAAAAAGTAGATGCCGTTGTTTTTTACTTTATTTAAAATAGTTGTGCCTATCCGTCATAAGTTATTATTTGAAAATACCTCTATGAAGAGTACATAACATGCTGTGTTTTCTTACCGTGACGACATTTAAGACAATTGATGAGAGGTTCTTTAAGAGGCGGGGCATCACAGATACAGCAAACTTCTTCCACTCCAACTGAGACTTAAGCAACAGAGAAAAGGAGTGAGTAACAGAGAGAGGGGGAGAAAGAGATCACTCAAAAGTGTTAATTTATGTATATTGATTCATTTCCTTGCCACTTCATTGATTTCAATGTCTCCTGCACCCTTTCAGATTTCACTCCTTTTGACATGTGGATATTTGGCTGTGCTTCCCTTCACTTTACACTAACTACGTGGGGGCGCCATTTCCCTATGGAGTCATTACACTAATAAATTCATAAATACACCAATTACACCTAAAAGTACCCCATCAGAATTGCCAACATTTCCAGGGAATGTTGTACTTCAACCTTGACTAGAGACCTTAATTGCGCAACATTCTTTTGAACTACAATGGATCGGAATGGAGAGAGAGCATCAAATTAAGAACAAACTTTTCAAAGCTGAGAGAAAAATCAAAAAATATTTTATGAATTTCTTTAATCTCCCTGAGGTGAATCAAGGTAGGGTAAAAGTAAAGATGATTCAAATATGATAATAGTTGGAGCATCCTCAATTAGCCCCCTAGCTATAGAAAGGGTAGATATGTGTAAAATATTTCTATCAACATTTTAGGGGATATTTCTTTGATTCAAAAGTAATTCCACAGTGCAGAAAAACCCTCTGTTAAAAGTTTTGTGTTAACTGAGGAAAACAAGAGTAAGTTGTAAGTCTTACAAGAGTGAATGTCTTTTCTTAGCACCCAGAATTCCGAGTTGTCCTCAAATCTCACCAGACAACATTGCTTGACTCCATCTACCTGAGGAGAGTGATGGACACAGAGTGGAATTGTTCACTCAAACCTAAATTGAATACTTTCCAAATGTGCACACGCACGCATGCACATACGCACACACACACACTTACTCTCTTCACATTGCCGAGGTACAGTAGTCCATCACTCCATCGAGCTAACACATCATCCCCTTCACTTACTCCCCCCATCCTGTAGAGAAGTGAGAGAGATAGAGAGAGAAGGGGAGAGGAAGAGGAGGGGGCTCATGTGAAATCCAATTTATTCACTGAATACTTTGCTGCCATTGCCGAGGTTTATGGCCTTATCATTCCATAGGCACTGGGCTGGAGTGGATACGGGGTTACATTCTCACAAACCCAGCATAGCCACAGTCAAAATCCAGCAGATTTAATGATGAGTGTAAATGCCCATGCATGGAGCAGGACACACCATTATGACACAACACATGTGAGAAAATGCATTCACCACTGCATGATGACTGCACTGTAGTTTGATTGTAACACCACTGTACGCCTCTATACTTTGCTTTCTCATGCACTTCTGTGTTGTATCCTCTTTGAAAATCTAAAACGACAAACTTGAATAGAAAGGAATCGCTGTAGCCTATGGACATAATCTCTGCACAGCCAGCGGTTGTTCCAGTGCAGGCACTCAAGTCAAAGAGACACATGATACATAATAGCATTTTCAAATCAATAAAAATTAACATAGACAGTGTTGTTGGATCAACAGAGAGCCATTACTACCTGTCAAGTCGAACTCCTCTCCGTTGGGGTCACAGCGATTCCTGTGCCGGCTTGACATGAAATATTTTATCTCTTCTGTTTTCCTCTCGTCTCAATTACTGCCGGGTTGGATGTGAAGCCTACGTGTGTGCCAAAGTGGATGTGCATGTATGTGTCTGTGCCAAGCGCGTATGTCTGTCAAGTCGTCAGTGAGACACCGTCGGTACGTCCGTCTTTCTCTCGGTCTGTATGGTCTGTCTGTCCTCCGCGACGTCGTTTCGTCATGTTCCCGTGCCTTTGCTCTCTTTTCTCCACCTATTGATGCTATTAAGCGTGTTTGTCAGAGCAGCACGCGAATCAACCCGCGAGAGACGCCATCATCCCTGCCTCTTTCTCGACCGACTTGTTGTGACGCAGACATAAAACACCGAGAGATAGAGTGGGAGGGAGATAGGGGGGGACCGGGTCAACGGCGGCGGGAACACCTTAACATCCGAAGAAATTACATCTAAACCGTTATGACAAGGCAAGCTGTGTTTACTGAAGAATTAACTCAATTGTGATAAAAGCCAGTTAAAAATCAGCCGACGATGATAGTCGCTGGAGTTTAAGTGGGCAATTAGTGGAAGTTTACATACCTCATTAATTGGTACCTCCCAAAGAAGTGTGCTGCAAGTTTGGAGTCCTGGAGAAAGTTTTAGAAGGGCCAGTGGAAGCTGCGCTCACACGTGTTATTCACTTTTTTTTTTTTTTTTACCATTCAGTAAATTGCACAATAAATAGTTTTCTTGCTATAGTAAGTATTTTTATTTCATTCCAGCTAAAATAAAACTATAATCATAATGTAATCATAAATTATCTAATTTCTTAATATTACTACACATTTTCATTATATAGCCTAGGCTGCAATATACAATATGTATAATAAACATTGTGATTGTTTATTTAGAGTTACTTTGTGCAGTCTTTGTGGTCCCCTTGCCAGATAAGCCTATTTTCAGGTTTTGGACACTATACAAAGTTAGCATATTAGGCCTAAGTAATTAAGGATAATTTAAGGCTTGGATTACTTTGAGCACTTGTCACTGTTGTCATCAAAGGGAATTGTTGAATGTGATTTACAATAGTCTATAATTGTCCTATACATTTCCTCTTAATACACATATTGTGTGTGAAATATTGATTATCTATGATCAATCATCTATTCTTTACTGCTCGGTAATATATACCTACGCTCAATAATGTCATCATCACTTGTCACTGCTCACTATCACCATGGATATCACTGGTCACACAAGCTGTCATTTCTCACAACAACTGGGTGATAACATAACATGGTAATAACCAATGTCAGAATGAGTAACAATTTGACTTATTTACCATTGGTTAATTATGAGCCCTAGAAATTTCACACATGTTCATGTATATAATTTAGGGCATTTTAAAGTGTCATAACATAATTTAGCACGGACAATTCTATGAGTAGGCAACATAGCCTATATTTTAATAGTCAAAACAACAAGTGATGAGGTGTTTCTTATATGTTATTTGTATCATTAGATTATATGTATTTGCTCATTTGCTTGTTTTTGTCATTTGAATTTATCAAGCATATGGTAATATTGTGCTCAAAATGGCCACTGGCATTTCTAAAGGATGACAATGAGTTCCTCATTGGCAACACTAGATGGCGAACACACTACACCTTCTAATGCACTGCTTTGTCAATAGTGTAGTGTAGTGGGAGGCTAATAAAAATGCAGTGGTGGCATTTAGCTGAACTACAGTTCAGTTCACAGAGATATTTTGAAATGTATCATTAGCATTTGGATGAGGATCACTTTGAATAATGGCAAAACGGAATTATGCTTCTAGCAGTCTCACAGCAAGATTCACTATTTACCAAGTAAGGATAGTGAGCCCGTTAGCCCAACTTAAGTATCATCACAGAAGAGAAAAAGGACCCCTATTCAGGTTAATACGGGGCTTGTGCAGAGGTCATAAGGGTGACAACTTGATGCCTTTCATGTGCTCTCCCTTTTGGAATAAAGATGCCTCTCACACACACAGCCGGGGCTTTGTGAGCAGTTCTGTCATGAGACAGGGCGGAGGGGAAGCAGACAGTCATGAGCTTCTGATAAAAACTCAGTGAGCTTCTGATAAAAGCTCAGTGTGGCTTGTGTCTATAGAAGGGTTTAATTAAGAATATTAGAGTCAGCTTACAGCGAAAGAAGGAAATAACCACCATTATTAGGATAATGTGCTACTACATCCAGGGGCGTCATGAACAATGTTCCCTCTAATTGAGCACTGAGCAAATTTAAGGTCTGATGAGCGAAAACTTGAACATTGTGAACATTTACTATGAGCCCTGAGGCTGTACCCGCTTTAAGTTAAAGTTTTAACAGTGGCCAAGTAGGCTACTGTGGCTATTTGATTATAATGTAGGCCTACCAGAGTGGCCTACCATCAAAAACCAATGAAGAAAAAGCCTCCCATAACATATTAACATGGAAATAGCTGTTTAATCAATCAGCCTACAGTAGCAGCAAATGTGTGCTGTTCAATGTAGGCCTACATTCCATGAGACTTTTGGAAAAAAAACATACAGATCTTGACATGAATCTGTTAATCCACTTGTCCTTCAGACAAGGAGGTGACTGAAAATGTTGTTGTGTTGTTTGATGCAAGAAACCACTTTCCAAAATAAAATGCATTATTATTCCCATACCATTATTACAGAGAATCAGACAAATTATGCTACCCTCTGCCTATTGGCAACAATAATTTATTCAAGCATGCCTCAAAATACAACACTGCCCCTTTAAGACAAAAAAAAATGCTGTTTGCCTGACTAGCTTTTCAAAGAAGTCTAGAATTGTACACGTTTTGTGCTCTTGTAGGAAGCAATCACTCCCCTATTGCTGACTACAAATGATCTATAACTGTGCTAACTCACTAACTAGCAAAGAATATTAACAAAATGTGCTCACATGGCTACATGCAACTCTCGCCTTGATCTCAAAACAAGCACATCTACTCACGATCACTCATGCTGTAAACACAGTTCAGTTCAAAGTAAATGGCACAGATCCATATATTGAATTGTCTATTTGCATATAGGCCTACTGCAGCTCTGATTGGTTATGCCGCAAGGTCTGTTTAGAGTACGGGCTGAGTCATGCGAGTCAATGTAATAGAATCCTACGCTGATGCGTTCTGCCTACAGCAAAATCTCTTGCATAGTTTGTTTTACTATGGTTCGTTTTGTTTTGGTATGTTGCATTGAAAGTGGCTAATATTGCATTGATTAAATCACCATTGCCACAGTAAAGGGAAATATTAATAGTGTTAACTAACAGGGAAAACTCTAGAAAGTTGAATGAAGTTCAATCTCGTGCTTCTCTCCATGGGCTCATATTTCTTCTGCCTGCGTGGCAGTCTCAGGGATACTGCAAGCCTGCACACACGCAGCTTAGAGGGAACTTTGGTCATCAGGGAACTTTGGTTATCCACCCATTATTATAGAAGGGGGTTGTCCCCCCCCGTCCCCCCCTGAGTTGGAGCATTTAGCATTTTTCAAACACCTGACAATGTTTTTCCTGCAATCTAGAGCCATAATAATTATAACTATGTTAAAAATATATTTATCTGAATGGGTTATCTAAGCATACCTCTTTAACTATTCAATTGTTATTTTAATGAACGATGCACATTGATTCTTCAAGACCTTTTATACCTTAGGAGTTTAGTACAACTACCACACTGGTATATAGTATCATAGCCCTAAATATGCTTCTCTGCTTCTCCACTAAAATCTGGGTAAAAGATTGAAAGGAATTTGAGTCATTAGTAATTGCTTGCTTTTCTAAAGTCCAGCAACCTTGCCAGCAGGCATGCCAGCTAAGATAGTTAGACAAGCTTCTCTGACTTGATTAATAGCCTGAAATGGCTTGGTAGCTACCCATGCATACCCTAAAAGACATGCCACCAGAGATCTCTTCACAGTCCCCAAATCAAGAACAGATTATGGGAGGCGCACAGTACTACAGAGAGCCATGACTACATGGAACTCTATTCCACATCAAGTAACTCATGCAAGCAGTAAAATGTCATAAAAAAAACAGATAAAAATACACCTTATGGAACAGCTGGGACTGTGATGAATCACAAACACTGACACAGGCACACATACACATGATAAGATACGCACTCTACACACGGATGTTGAATTGTAAATATGTGATAGTGGAGTAGTGGCCTGAGGGAACACACTAAATGTATTCGGTAAAGTGTTATGAATTATGCAATATTTTAAATTGTATATAAATGCCTTAATGTTGCTTAACGAACACTTCTCATGATGACGTTGCTTCCAGAGGCAGTTTGGAACTCGGTAGTGAGTGCTGCAACCTAGGACAGACGTCCCGTTCTGTGAGCTTGTGTGGCCTACCGCTTTGTGGCTGAGCTGTTGTTGCTCCTAGATGTTTCCACTTCACAACCGGGGCAGCTCTAAGCAGGGCAGACATTTTACAAACTGACTTGTTGGAAAGGTGGCATCCTATGACGGTGCCACGTTGAAAGACACTGATCTCTTCAGTATGGGCCATTCTACTGCCGGTGTTTGTCTATGGAGATTACATGGCTGTGTGCTCGATTTTATACACCTGTCAGCAACGGGTGTGGCTGAAATAGCCGAATCCACTCATTTGAAGTGGAGTTAACATTCTTTTGGCCATGTAGTGTATCTAGCTGGCTAGTGAAAGCCAACTTCATAAAATTGCTAAGTGGCTAGTATAACAGAGAAATAAAACATTTTTGTTTTATTTATTCATCAAGAAGGAATCAATAGTCTAAATAGATTGATCAAATTCATTTACAAACATTCCTCCTACGAGTCCATCCCCGGCAGATAAAATCAAAGGAAACGCTATGTGTGTTACTCTACACTCTCTCTCTCCTCCTCCACTGACGATACTGACTACACACACACCAGAGCAGGGTTCCTCAACAGGACGAATTTGGACTGTGAGTGATTTTATTTGTCCCCCCAAGTTTTCAAAACAATAAATAAAAACCTTTATTTTCTTTTTTGGGGGGGGGGGGGGGGGCTAAAAGTCAGCAAATCAGCTCCAAGTGATTTTAATTTTGGAAATCTGTTCCAAGGTATTACCATGCATAATAGAGAGATTTTTTACATGAAAAAATAAAAACAAACAAAAAAAGGACAAATCTGAGGGGGCACATACCCTTGTGGCCCCTATGGGCATGACACACTAATGCCTTCCAGCAGTGTTTGGGTCAATTTCCTTTTGGAAATGTTTTCCGCTACTGTCAGCATTGAGAAAAAAATGTGGCAGATAGCCAAAAGAAAATGTCACACAAATCCAGCAGATAAAATATTAGGTTAAATCACGTATGTGTGTGTGTGTGCTTTCCATAGGGAATTATTGGTTTTGTTCTTAAACCCTAATTTTAGGAGCCCATAGATGCCTTGACATTTTTCATATTGTACACCAAACACACAGTCCAAATAGACTATATTTCCGAGAGTACCACTTTTTCCCCTTCTCTCAGCCAGTGAGACAAGTGTAGGCTGTGTTGCTAAACGCGCTGAGCACACGTCTACAGGAACTGCGCCGTCAGAGCACAGAAAGCAGTGAGGGAGTGTGCGGCACACGAATGCGCTCAGTGCTGCTATCAGCACTAGAAGCTTGACAGGCGACCAGAGGGGGACACAGATACTGATAGAGGGGGTGAGAAACTCTCTTACGACGTCGGTGCTGGAACGGATGGGCGCGACATTCGTCCACTAACCGGTAACCGTATATTCCACGGCGGCAAACACTACAGCTATCCAATGCTGGCGGAATTTAGCTGACCGTAGTTGGACACTCAACATTCAGTAAGTTCGATCATACGATATAGCCATGAATGACATTTTGTAATTTCATCATCTCTTTAATTGCAGGGCCCTCATAACATTTAATATATATGGCATTCTACAAATAGGCCTAAACCTTGCGTATTTGGTTACTAAAAAAACAAATGCTTTACACGCAAACTTTATCATCATATTACGCTTAACCCCTATAGTGTCTTGTTTCCTATGATTGAAGGTGAACACAATTTGGTTGAGAAGTCAATACAGCACCACCCATCGGTTGGTTGAATTGAAAGGGAACATATGCAATTGGGGTGTGACCATCTGTAGCCTAGTTACAGTGTGGACTCACTCATGCAGACCAAAATGTAATGTTTGCCTTCCTCAAAAAGGCAGCAATGTCACGAATGGAAGTTATTCAGACCGGTGGATAACCGTTGGTTGTTTATGATGACAAACTAACAGTCAGTATATAGACACATTTTACAGATATGTTTTCCTATAACCAATATATATATGTTTAATAACACTAGGCCTAAGTATATGTAGGCCCTCAAGACTGAAATACACTTCAAAGTTTAGTACCATGTTCCCAAAGATGATGTGATTGAGTTGATTAGTGTCCCATATAAGCCGATTGTATAACAGTGCATGTAGGGTAGAAAAGTGCATTTAATTTCACAGACAAAAAGCTATGTATAACAGGTAGCCCAAATCAAATCTAATCTAATTGTATTTGTCACGTGCCGAAGACAACAGGTGTAGTAGACCTTACAGTGAAATGCTTACTTACAAGCCCTTAACCAACAAGGCAGTTTTAAGAAAAATACCTAAAAGAATAAGAAATAAAGTAACAAATAATTAAAGAGCAGCTATAAAATAAAATAACAATAGCAAACCCTTAATTACACAGATAAAGAGTAAACATAAAATGTTTGTTCCACCTATTTAAACACATTTAGCATCCTTACTGAAGTAATGACATTAACCATACAAGATCAAGAAGTCTTCTGACATATCCATTTGCCGTACATTCATATACAGTAGCCTACACCACACTTGCTTGGCAAAAAATGTTCTGAAACAGTTTCACTAATGTGAATCAGCAATGCATGGTCACATGAATATCTGCTGTCTCTAAATATATATAGTGGTACATGTCAACATCCTCCTCCTGCCCTACGGTGTAACAGTGTTTTCTAGATTTCCATCATCATGGCAATCCACATCTCAGGGAGGGAGAAGGGAAAAGGAAGGAAGAGCTGGCATTCAAATTCAATGCTGGAGCAGGGCACAGTGAAATGTAAATCATCATGTAAACAAATCAACTGCTACCACCAAAGCTTTGGTACACAATTATTTTTATTGTACAATATAGATACTATTGTGTTTCTTTTTTTATGCCTTTCCGAGTTGGTTAAAGTCCATGAACTATAAAATTATGTTGGTCCTGTGCCATTGACTCTCATTTTCTGAGTAGAACATTTAAATTATAACCAATTAACCCCATAAGTGCCTATTGTTTATTTTGTGTCTCTAGCCGTCGGCACCATGATCCCTCGTAGTATGCGAACAGGTGGGATGGACCTGCCAGGGGTGGAGTCAAGGGATGTACCTCTCATTGGCTACCGGCCTTTAGCGCCTGACAATGTTCGCCTCAGCAGCCAATCAGGACAAGTGACTGAAAGTACTGGACTGAACTCCTCTGAGGTTGGAAGTGATTTTATATTTGATTAACTTGATTAGGAACATGTACTGTTTGTAACTCATTTACAGCAATTAACTGCAGGAGTAGTTTCATCTGGGGAGGCAGGTAGTCTAGTGGTTAGAGTGTTGGACTAGTAATCAGAAGGTTGCAAGATCAAATCTCTGAGCTGACAAGGTAAACATCTGTTGTTCTGAACAAGGCAGATAACCCACTCTTCCTAGGCTGTCATTAAAAATAAGAATTTGTTCTTTAACTGACTTGCCTAGTTAAATAAAGATAAAGAAAATTGTGATGAAGGATACATCAATGTGCAGTGCACTTTAATACCTGTGAAGTTATGGAGGGCACTGTTTCCTGTTTTCTCACATAGCAAACTTTCTCCAGTGGTCTCATATTAAATACATTAATCTATGGGGAATCCAACAAATGGCTGATTTGATACAGAAACTGTCCTGGGTGCACATTTTGGTTTTTGCCCTAACACTACATAGCTTATTCAAATAACCAACTCACCATCAAGATTTAATTATATGAATCGGCTGTGCAGTGCTAGGGAAAAAACGAACTATTAGAATCATTCTACCGTCTAAACCGCTGTGAAAAATCTTTTCAATTACCAAAAATATTGTATTTTCAGCTGTTTGAAGCTGATGTACAAAACCGAAAGTAAAACTCTTAAAAATGAAACTTAAGACCGGGAAGCATAGAAATAGCTCACATAGAACAGCTCTACAGCGTTTTAGACTTGTTTTCAATGAGAATAACAGATCTATAACTTACATTTCTATGTGAATTTGGTCAGACGCCCAAAAAGTTACATATTGCAGCTTTAAGTCAGGTTGTCCTCTTAGCCTTGCCCTTTAAAATGTATCACATTCCTCAGACCAACCAGGGTAGGGGGTTAGGGTATTAGAGCAGTGGTCTGTGAAACCGTGGTAACATAGCTCCCCTACCAGTTCCTTGAGTAAACAGCAGATGCGGTCAGTTGGTTTTCAAAGAACCTCAGGGATTTCCGTCATTTTGATTTTGAAGACGGACACTAAAGAGGAGGTACTTTCCATCAAGGCATGCCAGTGAATGAGATGATGTTTGACCACCAAGCATTGAAGAAAATGCTCATGTCTTGAGATTTCCAAGTAGACTACTGCAACATTTCTGCTAAGATGTTGTTTTCTTGAGCATTACTCTTATGACCATATTACATGTATTTTCTAATATAATTCACTATTTATTTATATCCAGTTGAATTTTCCTGAAACACGAAGGGTTGTGTTGGTTGATTTGAAAGTGTGCAAACCTGGACAGGTTGACAGCATTCGTGTTTTTCTCACGATGTATAACCTTTGTTTATGTTCCACTGGCTGAGACAGAGGCTGTAAAGGTTTTATCAGACTAGTTGTGGCAGTCCATTGCTGGGTTATTCTATACTCACACAGCCTTGATGTTCTGTCACTAATGTCTGGGTTTTACTCCTTTTCAACCCTAAAGTACACAGATAATTGTTTCCATTGTAAGTTCTCGCGTCTTTTATAGGAAAGAATGTGTTTGTGAGATATTATACTACTTCATTTATCAATCAATCAAATTTATTTATAAATCACTTCTTACATCAGCTGATGTCACAAAGTGTTGTACAGAAACCCAGCCTTAAATCCCCAAACAGCAAGCAATGCAGGTGTAGAAGCACGGTGGCTAGGAAAAACTCCCTAGAAAGGCCAGAACCTAGGAAGAAACCTAGAGAGGAACCAGGCTATGAGGGGTGGCCAGTCCTCTTCTGGCTGTGCTGGGTGGAGATTATAACAGAACATGGCCAAGATGTTCAAATGTTCATAGATGACCACCAGGGTCAAATAATAATAATCACAGTGGTTGTCAAGGGTGCAACAGGTCAGCACCTCAGGAGTAAATGTCAGTTGGCTTTTCATAGCCGATCATTCAGAGTATCTCTACCGCTCCTGCTGTCTCTAGAGAGTTGAAAAAAGCAGGTCTGCAACAGGTAGCACGTCCGGTGAACAGGTCAGGGTTCCATAGCCGCAGGCAGAACAGTTGAAACTGGAGCAGCAGCACGGCCAAGTGGACTGGGGACAGCAAAGTGTCATCAGGCCAGGTAGTCCTGAGGCATGGTCGAGTATAGCCCACAAAGATCTCTGCCATCCTGAGACAAGGCCGAGTATAGCCCACAAAGATCTCTGCCACAACACAACCCAAGGGAGGGCGCCAACCCGGACAGGAATATCACGTCAATGACTCAACCCACTCAAGTGACGCACCCCTCCTAGGGACGGCATGGAAGAGCACCAGTAAACCAGTGACTCAGCCCCTGTAATAGGGTTAGAGGCAGAGAATCCCAGTGGAGAGAGGGGAACCGGCCAGGCAGAGACAGCAAGGGCGGTTCGTTGCTCCAGTGCCTTTCCGTTCAGCTTCACACTCCTGGGCCAGACTACACTCAATCATAGGACCTACTGAAGAGATGAGTCTTCAATAAAGACTTAAAGGTTGAGACCGAGTCTGCGTCTCTCAAATTGGTAGGAAGACCATTCCATAAAAATGGAGCTCCACAGGAGAAAGCCCTGCCTCCAGCTGTTTGCTTAGAAATTCTAGGGACAGTAAGGAGGCCTGCGTCTTGTGACCGTAACGTACGTGTGGGTATGTACGGCAGGACTAAATCGGAAAGATAGGTAGGAGTAAGCCCATGTAATGCTTTGTAGGTTAGCTGTAAAACCTTGAAATCAGCCCTTGCCTTAACAGGAAGCCAGTGTAGAGAGGCTAGCACTGAAGTAATATGATCAAATTTTTTTGGGGGGGGTTCTAGTCAAGATTCTAGCAGCCGTATTTAGCACTAACTGAAGTGTATTTAGTGCTTTATCCGGGTAGCCGGAAGGTAGAGCATTGCAGTGGTCTAACCTAGAAGTGATAAAAACATGGATTAATTTTTTGGCATCATTTTTGGACAGAAAGTTTCAGATTTTTGCAATGTTACGTAGATGGAAAAAGCTGTCCTTGAAACAGTCTTGATGTGTTCGTCAAAAGAGAGATCAGGGTCCAGAGTAACGCCGAGGTCCTTCACAGTTTTATTTGAGACGACTGTACAACCATCAAGATTAATTGTCAGATTCAAAAGAATATCTATTTTTTTCTTGGGACCTAGAACTAGCATTTCTGTTTTGTCCGAGTTTAAAAGTAGAACATTTGCCGCCATCCACTTCCTTATGTCTGAAACACAGGCTTCCAGGGAGGGCAATTTTGGGGCTTCACCATGTTTCATTGAAATGTACAGCTGTGTGTCATCCGCATAGCAGTGAAAGTTAACATTATGTTTCCGAATGACATGATCAAGAGGTAAAATTTATAGTGAAAACAATAGTGGTCCTAAAACAGAGCCTTGAGGAACACTGAAATTTACAGTTAATTTGTCAGAGGACAAACCATCCACAGAGACAAACTGATATCTTTCCGACAGATAAGATCTAAACCAGGCCAGAACTTGTCCGTGTAGACCAATTTGGGTTTCCAATCTCTCCAAAAGAATGTGGTGATCGATGTTATCATTAGCAGCACTAAGGTCTAGGAGCACGAGAACAGATACAGAGCCTCGGTCTGACGCCATTAAAAGGTCATTTACCACCTTCACAAGTGCAGTCTCAGTGATGATGGGGTCTAAAACTAGACGGAAGCATTTCATATACATTGTTTGTCTTCAGGAAGGCAGTGAGTTGCTGCGCAACAGCTTTTTCTTCATTTTTTGAGAGGAATGGGAGATTCGACATAAGCCGATAGTTTTTTATATTTTCTGGGTCAAGGTTTGGCTTTTTCAAGAGAGGCTTTATTACTGCCACTTTTAGTGAGTTTGGTACACATCCGGTGGATAGAGAGCTGTTTATTATGTTCAACATAGGAGGGCCAAGCACAGAAAGCAGCTCTTTCAGTAGTTTATTTGGAATAAGGTCCAGTATGCAGCTTGAAGGTTTAGAGGCCATGATTATTTTCATCAATGTGTCAAGAGATTTAGTACTAAAAAACTTGAGTGTCTCCCTTGATCCTAGGTCCTGGCAGAGTTGTGCAGACTCAGGACAACTGAGCTTTGATTTAAAGAGGAGTCCGTAATTTTCTTTGTAATGATCATGATCTTTTCCTCAAAGAAGTTCATGAATTTATCACTGCTGAAGTGAAAGCCATCCTCTCTTGGGGAATGCTGCTTTTTAGTTAGCTTTGCGACAGTATCAAAAATACATTTTGGATTGTTTTTATTTTCCTCAATTAAGTTGGAAAAATAGGATGATCGAGCAGCAGTGAGGCTCTTCGATACTGCACGGTACTGTCTTTTCAAGCTAGCTGGAAGACTTCCAGTTTGGTGTGGCGCCATTTCCGTCCCAATTTTCAGGTAACTTGCTTAAGAACTCGGGTATTTTCTGTATAGCAGGGAGCTAGTTTCTTATGACAAATGTTTTTGTTTTTAGGGGTGCGACTGCATCTAGTGTATTCTGCAAGGTTAAATTGAGTTCCTCAGTTAGGTGGTTAACTGATTTTTGTACTCTGACGTCCTTGGGTAGGCGGAGGGAGTCTGGAAGGGCATCTAGGAGTCTTTGGGTTGTCCGAGAATTTATAGCACGACTTTTGATGATCCTTGGTTGGGGTCTGAGCAGATTATTTGTTGCGATTGCAAACATAATAAAATGGTGGTCCGATAGTCCAGGATTATGAGGAAAAACATTAAGATCCACAACATTTATTCCACAGGAAAAAACTAGGTCCAGAGTATGACTGTGGCAGTGTGTAGGTCCGGAGACATGTTGGACAAAACCCACTGAGTCGATGATGGCTTCGAAAGCCTTTTGGAGTGGGTCTGTGGACTTTTCCATATTAAAGTCACCAAAAATGTGAATATTATCTGCCATGACTACAAGGTCCGATAGGAATTCAGGGAACTCAGTGAGGAACTCTGTATATGACCCAGGAGGCCTGTAAACAGTAGCTGTCACGGCCGATGCTGGAAGAAGACCAAGGTGCAGCGTGGTGAGCGTACATTTTCCTTTTATTTTAGAAATGTCGCCCCAAATCACACCCGTGACAGTATCAATCAATCAATTTTATTTTATATAGCCCTTCGTACATCAGATAATATCTCGAAGTGCTGTACAGAAACCCAGCCTAAAACCCCAAACAGCTAGAATGCAGGTGTAGAAGCACGGTGGCTAGGAAAAACTCCCTAAAAAGGCCAAAACCTAGGAAGAAACCTAGAGAGGAACCAGGCTATGAGGGGTGGCCAGTCCTCTTCTGGCTGTGCCGGGTGGAGATTATAACAGAACTATGCCAAGATGTTCAAAAATGTTCATAAGTGACAAGCATGGTCAAATAATAATCATGAATAATTTTCAGTTGGCTTTTCATAGCTGATCATTAAGAGTTGAAAAACAACAGGTCTGGGACAGGTGGCGGTTCCATAACCGCAGGCAGAACAGCTGAAACTGGAATAGCAGCAAGGCCAGGCGGACTGGGGACAGCAAGGAGTCACCACGGGCGGCAGTCCCGACGCATGGTCCTAGGGCCCAGGTCCTCCGAGAGAAAGAAAGAGAGAAGGAGAAAATTAGAGAGAGCCAAGATTTTCAAAATGTTCATAAATGACAAGCATGGTCAAATAATAATCAGGAATAAATCTCAGTTGGCTTTTCATAGCCGATCATTAAGAGTTGAAAACAGCAGGTCTGGGACAGGTAGGGGTTTCGTAACCTCAGGCAGAAACAGTTGAAACTGGAATAGCAGCAAGGCCGGGCGGACTGGGGACAGCAAGGTGTCAGCATGCCCGGTAGTCCTGGCGTATGGTCCTAGGGCTCAGGTTCTCAGAGAGAAAGAGAGAACGAGAGAATTAGAGAGAGCATACTTAAATTCACACAGGACACTGGATAAGACAGGAGAAGTATTCCAGGTATAACCAACTGACCCTAGCCCCCCGACACATAAACTACTGCAGCATAAATACTGGAGGCTGAGACAGGAGCGGTCAGGAGACACTGTGGCCCCATCCGAAGAAACCCCCGGACAGGGCCAAACAGGAAGGATATAACCCCACCCACTCTGCCAAAGCACAGCCCCCACACCACTAGAGGGATATCCTCAACCACCAACTTACAATCCTGAGACAAGGCCGAGTATAGCCCACAAAGGTCTCCACCACAGCACAACCAAGGGGGGGCGCCAACCCAGACAGGAAGTTCACGTCAGTAACTCAACCCACTCAAGTGACGCACCCCTCCTAGGGACGGCATGAAAGAGCACCAGCAAGCCAGTGACTCAGCCCCAGTAACAGGGTTAGAGGCAGAGAATCCCAGTGGAGAGAGGGGAACCGGCCCTGGAGAGACAGCAAGGGCGGTTCGTTGCTCCAGAGCCTTTCCGTTCACCTTCACACTCCTGGGCCAGACTACACTCAATCATATGACCTACTGAAGAGATAAGTCTTCAGTAAAGACTTAAAGGTTGAGACTGAGTCTGCGTCTCTCACATGGGTAGGCAGACTGTTCCATAAAAATGGAGATCTATAGGAGAAAGCCCTGCCTCCAGCTGTTTGCTTAGAAATTTTAGGGACAATTAGGAGGCCTGCGTCTTGTGACCGTAGCGTACGTGTAGGTATGTACGGCAGGACCAACTCGGAAAGATAGGTAGGAGCAAGCCCATGTAACGCTTTAAAGGTTAACAGTAAAACCTTGAAATCAGCCCTTGCCTTAACGGGAAGCCAGTGTAGGGAAGCTAGCACTGGAGTAATATGATCAAATTTCTTGGTTCTAGTCAGGATTCTAGCAGCCGTATTTAGCACTAACTGAAGTTTATTTAGTGCTTTATCCGGGTAGCCGGAAAGTAGAGCATTGCAGTAGTCTAACCTAGAAGTAACAAATGCATGGATTAATTTTTCTGCATCATTTTTGGACAGAAAATTTCTGATTTTTGCAATGTTACGTAGATGGAAAAAAGCTGTCCTTGAAACAGTCTTGATATGTTCGTCAAAAGAGAGATCAGGGTCAAGAGTAACACCGAGGTCCTTCACAGTAGCTATAAAAAGTGATTGAGTAGGCGGTGAGGCCTCATTTAACACAGTACATTCATCAGGCTTCATCAGGCTTAAGACATGTTTCAGTCAGGCCAATCACATCAATATTATGATCAGTGATTAGTTCATTGACTATAACTGCCTTGGAAGTGAGGGATCTAACATTAAGTAGCCCTATTTTGAGATGTGAGGTATCACAGTCTCTTTCAATAATGGCAGGAACGGAGGAGGTCTTTATCCCAGTGAGATTGCTAAGGCGAGCAACGCCATGTTTAGTTTTGCCCTACCTAGGTCTAGGCACAGACACGGTCTCAATGGGGATAGCTGAGCTGACTACACTGACTGTGCTAGTGGCAGACTCCACTAAGCTGGCAGGCTGGCTGGCTAACAGCCTGCTGCCTGGCCTGCACCCTATCTCATTGTGGAGCTAGGGGAGTTAGAGTCCTGTCTATGTTCGTAGATAATATGAGAGCACCCCTCCAGCTAGGATGGAGTCCGTCACTCCTCAACAGGACAGGCTTGGTCCTGTTTGTGGGTGAGTCCCAGAAGGAGCGACAATTATCTACAAATTCTATCTTTTGGGAGCAGAAAACAGTTTTCAACCAGCGATTGAGTTGTGAGACTGCTGTAGAGCTCATCACTCCCCCTAACTGGGAGGGGGCCACAATTTTATGACACTTAGGCCAATGTAATTTCATCACTTTGATATAACAAATCATTATATTCACCCAATAATTGCAGACCGTATCAGTTCAATTTAAGATTTATTTGATTGTCTCTTAATTACGTGTCAATTAACTCCATAATTTTCCACTGACTAACTCTCATACACTTGCTACTTGCCGTTAGTGCGTAGTGCACATGAAGCTCGTCTCATTGGCTTTGACTTCACTTAGCATGCAGTCTCAAGAAACTCCCCGGAGCTATAAAAAGAAGTCACACTGACTCAGGCACCAGCTGCAGTGGTGACTTCCCTCTTGTTCTGTTTGTGTCACATGACATGGCCACTGTACTAGGTGTCTCATGTTTATTATTATTTACCTTTATTTAACTAGGCAAGTCAGTTAAGAACAAATTCTTGTTTTCATTGACGGCCTAGGAACAGTGGGTTAACTGCCTTGTTCAGGGGCAGAACGACAGATTTGTACCTTGTCAGCTTGGGGATTCGAATTTGCAACCTTTCGGTTACTATCTCAACACTCTAACTACTAGGCTACCCAGCCACCCGTGTTAAATAATCTATGGGTGGCTACCAGCGGGTGGGTCTATGTGTTGTGTGTTGTACAGCTGCCACATCCCCCACTCCACTCAGATATCATAGGCTGGGTTTCAGAGGCCATTCTATCAAGTGGAATTGAATCAAGCCACTTGTTCACTCTTTAATGAGGGAAACTTAGATGCATGTGAATGGATTTAGACAATGGGGTCAGGCCTCACAATGACAATCCACCCCCCCCCTGCAGGCAATGAAACTTTTCCACACAGGGCAACATGTTCTTTAGGTCAGGTTTCAACATTTGTTTTGCAGGTATAGCTTGGCGGAATCATTTCAGTAGTATTTCCGCTTATCTTAAAATGGGGCCTATGGTTTGTCATATGTGGTGACCCATATAGTCTACTGAATATTCATTCTGAACAACAAAAAAAACGAAGTGTCTTGCCAATATGACCCTGATAGTTAAAACAACCTTAAGACTTGGATATAAGGAAATAGAGCAGCTGTAGAATACCACCAGGGCTCACTTTAAAGAGTAGAGAGGGTACCATGGGATGCACAGATGAAAACGTGAGAAGAAGAGCGGGGAAGGATGGGAAGGAAGGGGTGGGAGCCTGAGAGGGAGAGTAGGGAGCTAAAAAAAACAATAGGCATCTTTAAATAAAACTTCAGAGGATATATTTACGAGCCCCAATTGTACTGCTGTGTAAAGTAGTCAACAATATTGGTTTCAGTGGTGGGATTACGTTTTCACATGACAATACGCTCCCATTTGCTCACATACCCATTTGATCATACTGTATAACAACCATAGATACTTATTCAAAGAGACATAGCCCAAAATGTCTGATGTTGACGAACAAGTGACGGAAGTAGAACTTGAGACTGTGTAAAGACAGGGGGTGAAGATTGAGAGATTGGGAGGCTCTTCCTGCTTTCCCCCCCTGCACCGATGCCTATCGTAGTGGTCAGAGGAGGCCGGGTTGTGAGGGAAAGAGAGAGAGAAAAAATAGCAGCTCGTCACAACAGCACGTCGTGCTTCCTGTGTTTGTCTCCGCTCATTATGTACTTCCTCTATGGAAAGAAAAGATGGAAATATAGAGACAAGGAGCATGTTGAATAATGAGAGAGGTTCCACATAAAGAGTATGAACATTAAGTTAAAACTAGCAGCGATGGAAAAAGTGGGCGAACGAAAGATAACATTTGACAAAATCTGTAAACATGAGCAGACAAAATGGGAGATTTGAATGATGCGCTATCTGAGGAGAGTCAAGCAAATTTCCTTATCAAGATGTTTCTCATGGAATGAACCTCAGCCACTTACTTCCATGATTATTATCATCTGCTCCGTGAGCCAGCTTTTCCTTACAGCGGAGCAGCCAAGTCCTTGTATTGATTGTTGGGGAAAATGCACTCAAACAGATTCAAAGATTTTGTGCATTTGGTAGAACAGAAACACTGTAGGGGTTGTTACATGTCACAATATTAGAGATCCTCATTGATGCCTCCCTGTTCCATCGTCACTCACAGACTGAGATGTGGTGGATTGTGTTTGGTTGAGGTTGACACGGATGGTCCCAAGTAAGTGGTTCTACTGTAGGTAACTGTACCAGGAAGAGTTGTGGGTAAACTTAACCTTAGACCTACTGCTTGAGACAAAAACATAATACCATAGAAAAGTAGGCCTACAGTAGACCTATGTTAAAGATGTAAACAAGTTGTATTTTGCCTCACTTTTACAACTGCAGTCTCTTAGAAACAGTGACTGTGCTGTTAGCCTAGTTTATAACACCCTGATTAGTTGAATGCATAGTGCTACTGTAGGCCTACAGTACAAAGCCTGTAGTCACTGTTTTTCGTGACCTGATGTAGGCTAGCATTGATGACAACACAGAAATAATCATCTCTAAAAGTCCTTGTGTATTATATTCTTTCTGTGTACATTAAGGTGAATAAACCAAGGCTAGAAATCCTCTTCAACTGGTTTGCAGTCCATGTATTTACACAACCTTCCTTCTGTCTGTTGCATAGAGTCATATGTGTGCAGAAAGTATGGTTATAGGTGCCGGTAAACAGAGCTACACAGGCTAACAATGGCTAGTAGTCTATATGCTAGCTAGAGTTCAAATCAAATCAAATTTTATTTGTCACATGCGCCGGATACCAATGGTGTAAAGTACTTAAGTAAAAATACTTTAAAGTACTACTTAAGTCTTTTTTGGGGGTATCTGTACTTTACTTTACTATTTATATTTTTGACTACTTTTACTTCACTACATTCCTTAAGAAAATATTGTACGTTTTACTCCACACATTTTCCTTAACACCCAAAAGTACTCGTTACATTTTGAGTGCTTAGCAGGACAGGACAATAGTCAAATTCACACACTTATCCACCAAACATCCCTGGTCATCCCTACTGCCTCTGATCTGGCGGACTCACTAACCAACATGCTTCGTTTGTAAATGATGTAAATGGATTTCCATAAATAAATAAAAAACAAGAAAATGGTGCCATCTGGTTTGCTTAATATAAGGAATTTGAAATGATTTATTATCTTACTTTAATACTTAAGTATATTGTAAACCAAATACTTTTAGACTTTTAATCAAGTAGAATTTTACTAGGTGACTTATACTATTACTTGAGTCATTTTCTAGGTATCTTTACTTTTACTCAAGTATGACTTTTTCCACGACTGCCGAATACAACAGGTGTAGACCTTACAATGAAATGCTTACTTACAAGCCCTTAACCAACAATGCAGCTCAAGAAATAGAGTTAAGAAAATATTTACTAAATAAACTAAAGTAAAAAAGAAAAAAAAGGACCACAATAAAATAACAATAACGAGGCTATATTGACTCGATACCGGGTGCGGGGGCACAGGTTAGTCGAGTTAATTGTACATCTAGGTAAGGGTAAAGTGACTATGCATAGATAATAAACAGTGAGTAGCAGCAGTGTAAAAACAAAAGGGGGGGGGGGGGGGGTTCAGGAGTCTTAAGCTGTTAAGGAGCCTTTTAGACCTAGACTTGGTGAGTTTCTGTACCGCTTGCCATGCGGTAGCAGAGAGAACAGTCAATGACTTGGTTGACTGGAGTCTTTGACTATTTTTTGGGCCTTCCTCTGACACCGCCTAGGATATAGGTCCTGGATGGCAGGAAGCTTGGCCCCAGTGATGCAGTCGGCCATACAGACTACCCTCTGTAGCGCCTTACGGTCGAATGCCGAGCAGTTGCCATACCAGGCGTTGATGCAATTGGCCATGATGCTCTCGATGGTGCAGCTGTAGAACTTTTTGAGGATCTGGGGATCCATGCCAAATCTTTTCAGTCTCGTCAGTGGGAAAGGTGTTGTCGTGCCTTCTTCACGACTGTCTTGGTGTGTTTGGACCATGATAGTTTGTTGGTGATGTGAACACCAAGGAACTTGAAACTCTCGACCCGCTCCACTACAGCCCCGTCAATGCTAATGGGGGCTTGTTCGGCCTTTCTTTTCCTGTAGTCCACGATCAGCTCCTTTGTCTTGCTCACATTGAGGGAGATGTGGTTGTCCTGGCACCACACTGCCAGATCTCTGACCTCCTCCCTGCAGGAGGAGGTCAGTTGGTTAACATGCTAACAGCCAGACCTAGCTTCTACTAGTGCTAACAGGCTGTAGCCTGAACAAGTCTATCATTGTGAGGCTGTGAAAGTCTTCACCTGTGTGTCAACATAGTCTCGTTAGCCCCTTGAGTAAACAGGGCGTGCTTCCTGCTTTATTAGTTGACTAGGAACATTTATGAAGTCATTAGCATATGTCACATATTAACAGGTCAGTGTCAGAGGATGTAATGATCCTCAGAGCAGGTTTGTTGAAATGTTGATGATGGAGGATGAGTTTAGTCAATTAGGTCTGCCTCTAAATTTACTCTATTCATTGTGGGAAGAGATATAGTTAAACAGGTTTAGTTACAAATGTAGGTCATTCACACAGGGAAAAAGACTGGGGGAGAGGGAAGGAGGGATTGAAAGAGAGAAGGTATTGTTCAGCCAATAGCTGCAGGCCTTCTCATTGTGTGTAGGCTATGTGAGTCCCCTGTGTGTTCAACAGGCGAGTATATATTATAATATTATATAATGTCTGTCTGTCTGTCTGTCTGTCTGTCTGTCTGTCTGTCTGTCTGTCTGCCTGCCTGCCTGCCTGCCTGCCTGCCTGCCTGCCTGCCTGCCTGCGTGCGTGCGTGCGTGCGTGTGTGAGTGCGTGAGTGCGTGAGTGAGTGAGTGAGTGGGTGAGTGAGTGAGTGAGTGTGTGTGTGTGTGTGTGCCTGGTTGCGAGTGAGTGAGTGAGTGTGTGTATACGTGTGCATACGTCTATCTCTGTGTGTGTTATGGGTGTGTCCATGTGACGCAGGCACACAGAGGGGGTGGCCCTACCTAATGACGGCTCCAGGTGTGTTTATGTGTGTCCGAGAGCCAGACAAACTGAAAGACAAACAATCCCTCGGTCATTGAAAAACGACGGTCAAGGAGAAAATAGGAAACTAAAAAGACCGATGAAAGAAAGTGGACAAGATGGTGTTTGTGGCTTTCTTGTGAAGTTCTCAAAGAAGCTAAAGGCTTGTAGCCTGTCTGGACTTGTCGAGATGAAGGTAACTTGTGTTTTTTTGGGTCAATGTCAGTCAGGTACAGATAGGGGGGAAAGAGAAAGAGCAACAGACATATGAGATCAACAACAGAAACATGTAGGTCGACCAACATGTTCTGAACCTATGTCATGATAATAGACAGACTATGGATTTTTTTATTCATCCTTTGTTAAACTAGGCAAGTCAGTTAAGAACAAATTCTAATTTACAATGACGGCCTACCCAGGGCCAAACCCTATCCCGGATGGCGCTGGGCCAATTCTCCGCCGCCCTACGGGACTCCCAATCACGTCTGGTTGTGATACAGCCTGGAATCGAATCAGGGTCTGTAGTGTCTCAGACAGACACTCCTCTAGCACTGAGATGCAGTGCCTTAGACCGCTGCGCCACTTGGGAGCCCAAAATAAGATCATTTCACTACATTAACTGAGCATGGAACTTCAGTACCCCAATTGACTTGAATGAGTGGTTACTGAAGGTGATTACAGAAGGCACCTCCGCATGTCAAAAAAGGAAACCGATAGACATGTTATAGGATACAGCAGTTGTTGCATAACTGTGATGTCTGGTCAGTGGTCTATATGACCTGCTTTGTGCTTAATGCATTTGCACGTATATGTTGACCTGGAAATTGCTTATCATCATATTGTGGTCGGATCTCAACTGAAGGGGGAAGTTAATGCAAAAGGAGGCAGTGCAATGCCCTAAATAGCTTTAAAACGTGCTGACGTTGTTGTGCTTTTACATGTTGAATGATTCACATATGACCAGTCGGTCTTCTGTTTGGGTCACTGGCATGGATTGTTGATGTCAGACTGACGTCACTGTGTTTTCTCATGCATTTTTCAGCATGGAAAATCACATTTTCATGGGTGTAAATGGCGGGGGAAGTGTAAACTGATATATACACTAAGGCATTAACCCCCCCCCCCCCCCAGGTACATTAGGATGTTTTGCTATTGTACTCATAGTCGGCCTATTTCATGGAATGGTTCAGTGAAACTGTGAGCAGGTCATTTCAGTACAGTATCACAGCTGTTTTGCAAGTATTCAGAGGGTTTATTTCATGTAATGTTGTCATTTCTGTCGAAATGATGCATTGTTTGCTTTCCAAAACATATGAAAGATGTTGTGACCTATCGGTTTAGTTGCATTTACAATTGACTGTGGGTTTTTTTGTGTTAAGACTACTCCACTTACAACCTTAACAGATTCTGATGATATTTCACCCATGTTTGTTTGTTTTCTCTTTTCAACCCATTCAGATATTTTCTGTTAAAACTGCTTTGCCCTCTGAAACTCCTAAATATGTATGTTTATTATTGTACAATTCTAATAACATAATATGCTTCATGGGAACGTCGGGGATTTATGTTAAAACCTAAGGTTCTGGTTCTGGTCATGTGACAGCACTTATTTTTATTGGATGTTATTGTATTCCACAGGGGGAGACTTCCCCCATGAAGACAACTTGGTACTGTCCTCTGGATTTGGTAGGTCAATGCAACTTGAGATAAGCATGAATAACGAGATTTTGGTGACAGTGGGAGATTTGTGCCAGAGTATGAATTATGCACCTTTTTTTCTGAATCATAATCTTAATCATACTCTTTCTCTCTTCCTCAGTCTACTGTGTTGGAGGAGGAAGAGGACGGAGTGATATACCATGTAGTGGTGAAGCAACAGCATGGCGCCCCCACCAGTGCAACAGTGAGAATACATTCCATTATACAATGCACAGAAATGACAGTATAATTACACCTTACATCCTTACACGTTATCTTTGTAAGTCTCTATTGTCATGGTAGTATTGTTATGAATCTCTCTCTCTCTCCCTCCAGTCCAGCTCTCGTTCGCAGAGTGTGAAGGCGGGAACAGAGGAGAAGCTGGTGCAGCACCTCCTCCACTCCTTCGCCATGGGAGACTCCTCCTTCATCACCATCTTCCTCTCCACCTATCGCTCCTTTACCTCCACCAAGAGAGTGCTGGACATCCTCATCGACAGGTAGGGAAGACAGAGGAAACAATGCATGGCACACCGGTTGTATGTAGTGTTACAAAACCTTTTTGAAGTGCTGTTGAAAGACCAAGGGAAGGAAAGGAGACGTTGTGATGCCTCTGCGTTACCCTGAAGAAACCATCTCTTATTCAGCTTTTTTTTCTCTCAAAGGAACTTTTGTCTCTCTATTTATTTCTCTTTTCTTCCCTCTTTCTCCAGATTGCAACATCCACCAGGAGAAAGTACAAGGAGTCAGACTAGGCAACCCTTCAACAGGTGAGTCTGATACTATATGATCCCTCTCTGTGTGTGTGTGTGTGTGTGTGTGTGTGTGTGTGTGTGTGTGTGTGTGTGTGTGTGTGTGTGTGTGTGTGTGTGTGTGTGTGTGTGTGTGTGTGTGTGTGTGTGTGTGTGTGTGTGTGTGTGTGTGTGTGTGCGCACACTTCATGCATATTTTCTCCCGTTCCGCTCTCCCTCTCCCAGAGCGGTGTGTATGGTGTTCAGTATGTGGCTGTCGGAGTATCCTGAGGACTTCCGCTCTCTGGGAGAGCCTGGTCTTCTGCTGCGCCTGGCCCCCCTGCTGCCCTCCGACCCCTCTGGGATAGAGATCAGGGGTCGCCTCCTCAGACTGGCAGAGGAGCTCAATGAACAGGCCCTACTGCCTGACTCTAGTTCAGGTCACTATACACTCTGGGTTTATGACAGTCATGGCACTGCCAACCTGAGGTTATATGAGGATTTTGTGGGTGGCATAACCATAGATATATATGGGCAGAACTCTCCTCCAAATTGTTTCCAGTAGTTTTCTGTGATGATCTTCAGTGTTCTATTCCCACTGTCTGCTGTCTACCATCCAAATCTGGTGGAACCTGCTTCTGTAAGACCACCCTAATGTCTCTTTCCACTGCCAACCCGACTGAATAAGCCTTTCATTTGTATCAGTTAATATAGACCTACATTCATTGGGATTAGTATTGCATCATCTCTGTCGTTTAGATAGGACCATCGCCAGCCCTCCTGCTGACCCCACTAAGTTTGATCCCACCAATATCCTGGGCTTCCCTGCTGGGCTGATTGCTGAGCAGCTCACCAAGATAGAGACGGTGGGTTTAACCTCTGACCCCTACGGTATCATTACTCCGCCTAACCTTATATAGATCATGGGAACATGTACTTTACCACAGTCTTAATTGTGTTCCTCTTTTTCTATTGTTATGTCTCTCTGACCCTTTCTTACTCATAGTACTCATACTTACTCATACTTGCAATCTTTCTGGCTATGCCTTGCTCTCTCTCTCTCTCTCTCTCTCTGTCTGCCTGTTTCTCTGTCTCTCTCTCTCTCTCTGTCTCTCTCTCTTTCTCTCTCTCAATGTTTACTCACTCTCTACCTCTTATTCCCTCAATCCCGGTCCCTCACTCCCTCCTTACCTCTTCCCCCACTCTCTCCTAACAGGAGCTGTTTGTGCGTCTGGTCCCGTACCACTGCCTGGGCTCCCTGTGGTCTCAGAGAGACAAGAAGGGCCGCGAGGGTGTATGTTGGTCCGTCCGGGCCACTGTACGCCAGTTCAACCGGCTGGCCAATGCCGTGATGGCTTCGTGCCTGTGGCCCACGCAGCTCCGCAGCCAGCAGAGAGCCTGCCTCCTGGAGAAATGGATCAGCGTGGCAGAGGTCAGCCGGTCATCATTACAATAGAATAACTTTATTGTCCACACACACCCGTTGAGAGTTTGGAAGCAGCATTCCTCTGGAGGAAGTTCGAGGTTAAATACCTCACTCAAGGGCACAACAGCAATAGGTTTGGGATTTTGGGTTGAAGTAGAGAATTGGGAGCAGAATACTAAGCTGTCTTTCTCAAAACATTAACAAGACTACACTGTACTTGACTTTCCGCATAATACTTTCCTCTCTCTGTAAAGGTGCTCACAGTAGATGTAGTACTGTCATCCTGTAACTTAGGAGAACATTAGCAGCTTGCAGCAGGGCTGTTCCTGCTGACTCCACACACACAATCACACACACTTTCTTGCTTACTTGCTTACACGCTCTCCCACACACGCACACGCACACACACACACACACACACCGTCCTCAGGTTGTTATGGACACATGGTTGTTATGGACACATATTATGTTGTTATGGAGTCACTGCCAGACCTCTTTCTCCTTCACGACTAAAAGCCTAGCTAGCTCCTAATCTCACACACACTCTCAGGCTAGATATCACGGTTTGTTGCCAAAACACTCACGTCACCTCATGAACAGGTTTTTATGGGAGAAGTCACTTTAGGAATGTATATAGTTGACCATGTCAGACAGCGAGTGCCAACCAACCCCATTGATCCGGCTGCAGGTATTCTCAGACAATGCTGTACTGTGTGTGTTTCAACAGGAATGCAGAGCCAGGAAAAACTTTTCGTCTCTCTACGCCATCGTGTCTGCCCTGCAGAGTAACCCAGTACACAGACTAAGGAAGACGTGGCTAGAAACTGACAGGTTGGTGGAGGAAGCATTCCGATTGGTATAACAGAAAAACATACTTTTTTTTTTGTCTTTGTATGTTTATTGGATAGAGAGCGATACACTCGTAGAAAAAAGGGTTCCAAAAGGGTTCTACCTGGAACCAAAAGGGGTTCTTCTAAGGGTTCTGCTATGCTGAAAGCTGAAAAACCCTTTTGGTTCTAGGTAAAGAGTGTGCTGAAATGGGCGACCTGATTTGAACCCATGCTACAGCAGTACATATGGCAGCGGCCTAGACCACTTGACCACAGCAAAACGTACTTGTATTGCAGATGTTTTCAAAGTATTGTCATTCCCATAACATTGTCATTCTCGTAACACTATCATTGTCATAACTGTCTTTTACAACACAGCCATTTCAAAAACTCAGGAATTTAATCACATTGTCATTGATATAACACCATCCTTTCCCATAGTCAAACACATTTAACGTTCGAAAACACTACCGCGCGTTGATCATCCCATCTTGCTATAATTTCCCCAATCGTAGCTAAACTAATCATGGCTCGCTGATTCGCTTGGATGTGGATTATAGTAAGGTCCAGTAGACGGCAGAGAAATGTCAGTCCAGGCCCCTAATACCCTCTTTGGGTGCATGGCTCATTGTTGTTGTCATGTGACTCTGTCTGACAGGGAAGCAGTGAGGAGATACGAGGAGCTGTCCAACATTTTCTCTGAGAAGGACAACTACTCCCAGAGCAGGGAGCTGCTGAAAGAGGTGAGTCACAGTGATTGAGAGTTACTGCACACACGTACGCACACACCACGCACGTACTGTATGTACATACGCATGTACACATACACACAGACACACACAGTGCACTGACAGACATCCCATAATACAAGTGGTATGAGAAGAGGACAGGTCTCATGTGAAGTGTCATCAGAGATCACACCAAACGTGTTTAACTCAACTCAAATTCATATCTATTCAAGAGCGTTTGCGCTACACAGATCCAGATGAAGCACTACTCCGGGGCTAAAAATCACTTTGAATCATGAATCATGCCTTTTAAACTAGAGGAATGCGTCATCTGGGAGTGTACAGCCTCTCAATGTCCATGTCCTGTCAATCTAAATTCACCCGTTTCTAAACATGTATTGCACTGTGAATTTCTGACGGGGGGCCTGGAAATCGGTAGGATTAGCAGCATTTCCATTCACTGTTATGCGTTGTGCATGCATCAATACCTTACATTAGCTGCAATTTCACCAAGGCATCCACGCAGGAATTCATCGAAACATATGCCGGAGCTTTCGTTTGAAAGCTTCACTCCAGGCTTTGATGTTGGAAAAATATCACACTGCCTTCTGCTGTGCTTTGATAATTTACCAAGCAAGCTGCTTCCTCAGTTTGTCTGGAATTGAGGGCCTACTACACAGTTACTACACAGGGCTTTGGAGCACATAGCCATTGTTCTAAATTCTAGATTGTGTTCCAGATTGTCATGCTTAGATGTTTGTCTGTGTTTTTCAGGAGGGCACTTCGAAGTTCGCCAACCTGGACGGAAAGATGACCAACAGGAGACAGATAGGGGTAAGTACTCCTATAAGCGAGTTTGAAGTCACTCACAAAGCTCATAATGGCACCCCAATGGTGGAACAAACTCCCTCACGACGCCAGGACAGCGGAGTCAATCACCACCTTCCGGAGACACCTGAAACCCCACCTCTTTAAGGAATACCTAGGATAGGATAAAGTAATCCTTCTGACCCCCGCCCCCCTTCTGACCCCCCCCCCCCCCCTTAAAAAAGATTTCGATGCACTATTGTAAAGTGGCTGTTCCACTGGATATCTTAAGGTGAATGCACCAATTTGTAAGTCGCTCTGGATAAGAGCGTCTGCTAAATGACTTAAATGTAATGCAAATGTAAATAATAATTTTTTCCTTGAAGGAAGAAGCATGGAATATACTGTACAAAGGGCATCAAATAACCCTTTGCTGATGTAGCGTAATGCAATGCTGGTATTTCTTCAATATAGGAATCGTTGATGGTTAAGTAAGGACAACTTGATATACAGTACATTCACCGGTTTTAACCCAAGGTTATCCACTGAGCATGCATTGAGTAGGCTTCATCTGTGTCTGGGAAGCCTGAAGCCCTATGACTCTGTTTTAGTTTTTCATTATTCTCCACCCCTCCCCTCTCTCACACAGTCCACAGCCCAGGGCACAGTACCCTACCTGGGGATCTTCCTCACAGACCTCACCATGCTGGACACGGCCGTCAAAGACAGACTAGAGGTGAGTCCCTTCATGTACAGTCATTTATCCCTCATCATGTGTCCATCAACAGGAAGTTGGTCATAAGCTCTAGTGGTGAAATTGTACATTTAAAAAAATATATAAGTTGCATTGACAGTGACATAATATCCTGTTCCTCCGTTTCAGAACGGCTACATCAACTTTGACAAGAGGAGACGAGTAAGTGGTGAAATCAGGGCCTTTGCACTGCTACTGTTTAAATTCCTCATCGCCCATTGTCCACATGTTCAGTTATTCCAGGATGTAGACCAATTCATTAGCCTCTGGCTCAACATAGCAGATGGTCTTTATAAATTGCTTTTCTGTTGTGTCATTAAATGTGTGGCAGTGTATTGAATTCTGAAGCGGTGCATTCATGCACATATTAATGTTTAACTTCTAGCATTTCAACTGACAGTGTGCCATTAGTACTGGAGATTAATTTGATGATAATGATTTGTTTTTCTCTTTGCAGGAGTTTGAGGTTTTAGCTCAGATCCGACTACTGCAGTCTTCCTGTAAAAACTGTGTTTTCCTCACTGACGAGGCTTTCCTACAGTGGTACCAAAGTGTACCCTCGTTAAATGAAGAAGAAAGGTAAGCCGTGATTATCTTTAGGTTTTATTCATTTTACAATCAAAACATTCACGTTTGTACATACATGTTATTTCAAACGGAACTCTACAATTATGATGATCGCTAATCACATTACATGATGTCTGCAGTTACAGACTGTCCAATGAAATTGAGGTGCCGTGCGAACCGAGCTCTGGTCGTACCCTGAACCCTACAGTCATCATCACACGGTGCCCAAAGTAATGAGGCCTATTATTACACTCTACACACAACATGCCGGTAGTATTCACTGCAGATACCTTTCACTATGTATAGTGAAATACACTGGTTATATGGGCTCAGTACTATTGTAAAAGAATGGCCAGTCAGCATTGTCTGTGAACTATACTACACTACATGACCCAAAAGTATGTGGACACCTGCTCGTCAAACATCTCATTCCAAAATCATGGGCATTAATATGGAGTTGGTCCCCCTTTTGCTGCTATAACGTCCTCCACTCTTCTGGGAAGGCTTTCCACTAGATGTTGGAACATTGCTGCGGGGACTTGCTTCCAGCCACAAGTTGGGCACTGATGTTGGGCGATTAGGCCTGGCTCGCAGTTGGCGCTCCAATTCAAACCCAAAGGTGTTCAATGGGGTTGAGATCAGGGCTCTGTGCAGGACAGTCAAGTTCTTCCACACTAATCTTGACAAACCATTTCTGTATGGACCTCGCTTTGTACACGGGGGCATTGTTAAGATTAAGAAACCCATTTCAGGAAGCTCCCAGTGAACAGTTATTGTACTGACGTTGCTTCCAGAGGCAGAGAGTGTTGCAACTGAGGACAGACCATTTTTTCAGCACTTGGCAGTCCGGTTCTGTGAGCTTGTGTGGCCTACAACTTCGTGGCTGAGCTGTTGTTGCTCCTAGATGTTTCCACTTCACAATAACAGCACTTACAGTTGACTGGGCAGCTCTAGCGGGACAGAAATTTGGTGAACTGACTTGTGGGTAAGGTGACATCCTATGACAGTGCCCCATTGAAAGTCACTAAGCTCTTCAGTATGGGCCATTCTACTGCAAATGTTTGTCTATGGAGATTGTATGGCAGTGTGCTCGATTTTATACACCTGTCAGCAACGGGTGTGGCTGAAATAGCCGAATCCACTCATTTGAAGGGGTGTCCACATACTATATACTGTATATATAGTGACTATCTTGACTATTTGACTGTCAAATTTGTAGTAATGTGGCCATAAGTAATCAGTTGTGGAAAATTGACTTGGGGGTCTGGGGGTAAGTCCTCCGTACTGTTTTCCATAAAAAATATCCTCACACAGTGCAAGAGCTGGTCAATTAACATACAACATTGGAAAGAGCTGAAAGCCAAGCTTGTACATTTACTATGTATTTCTCAGGGGTTGAGTAAGATGTTTTGTAGGTTGTTGTCATGCAGATTACGGTGCGTGATGAACATACATGATATGATTCTCTCACCTCCTTACAGCCTGAATTCCTCCAGGACCAGCCTTGTTGCTGACAGTGACGGCCTTTTTGACTTCCCCTCCCCTGTCTGTCACTTTCTTTCCAAATTCACCAAGGTAACTACAAAATGAGACCTGTTATTTCCAGTTATTTTACCTACTTTCCCCAAAATATATTTGCATTGCCAGCTAGAATTGCTGAGCATGCAATTACTATTCATGCGCAAAAACTCGTAGTTATTGCTAAGTATTGCTGTTTACTAGTAATCAAATATGATTGTTTTAAAACAAATGTCGTAAAAACATACAGAAGAGCACTTTTAAAAGAGGAAAATCTTTGATCTTTTAATTCTCTTCTGTGTCTTTATTTGCTTTGGCCTTCACGCAACAGCCACTTTTTATCTTGTCATATCAGTAAGTATAATGTTTTTTTTATTATTTTCATCACTATTATTATTTCAGCATATGAAATCCCCCTCAGTTTCCTGTCTGGATGTTGACTCCTCCCCTCCCACCAATGACCCCATCCCGTCTGCATTGACACCATCCACTCCCATCAAATCACATCGTCGATCAGTCTCCTGTGGCAACAATCCCACCAATAACAACAAAGGGTCTGGGCCTGATATGCGGATCGTCAGGATACGGATGGATTTACAAGATGGGAATATGTACAGAAGCATACTGGTACTGAGCTGGGATAATGATATATTGAGTTGAGATTTAATTAGAGATATTTGCCTTTTTTTGGTATCAAATTATGCACTGCACTGCACCCTGCACTCATGACCATTTACTTTAATCCACAAATATCCATTAATGATAGTAGTCCAAAACATTTCCTCAGGTTGTACACAGGATATTATAACTAGGAGTCAAGCTGTCTGGTATCATTGTTGTTCTTCTTCTCTGTTTCCTCAGGTGACAAGCAATGACAAGACGCCCACTGTGATCAGTTCTGCCTTAGAAAAACACAGTCAGGACCCCAAACAAGCATCCAGATATGAGCTGATCCAACTATTGCCAGATGGAAAAGGTAAAGACATTTCTCAACCCGATCATGCAAAATCACTTTAACAGTTCACTGTTCATATTTATTGTAGTGATGACTTTTCTTGTTCTGCCCTGTAGAGTTGGTCATCCCTGCCACAGGAAACGTCTTCTATGCCATGACTTCCTCTAGTGTGGACTTCCTGCTGCGCAGACAAGGAGGCAACACCCCTTTTCGCTCTCAACCAATCAGCACAGAAACTAGTGCCACCTTCCCTCGAATCAAAGCCAAGGGGCGGAGACAGCTCTTTCCCAAATAGGCTATATCTGAGACATAATGTGGCTAGTGCTTCTCAAGGACAGGTCGATAGCTTGGGCTTTGTGCATACATATTGAATGATGATAAGAATGCAGGCAGATATCTCAGTGAGATGTGGCCTTGTCTTTCCTAATCTTTTTCCGAAGTGGAAACACATTCTGACCGAGCTTGTTCTAGCTAAATGTATCCTGAAACCTGTCTGAACTTGTTTGATGAACGTATTCTTACCTGGGACATTTCAATAAATATGCTGCCCTGTTTGTGTACACCAGGGAAGTCCATTAGTGTAGAAGGGTGCATGTCTCTCTCGTTGGCAATGCATACTACTGCAAATATACACCTAGAACAAGACCAATGCAAATCTTTAACAGATGGTGAATGGTGCTGTTCCTTAAGTCTCTCTGACCATTGGCATCTTATTTCCTATTTAACCAAATGGAATAGCCTTGTAACCAAGAGCAACTGAGGAATCCAAATCATCTTGAGTATTTGAGGAATGTGCCTCAGGTGCCATCCTAGAAATGAGTTGATAGCAGAGAACTTCATTAAATCAAAGTAGTTTGGGCGATATGACCTCTTTGAATTGACCATGGCCACAACTAAGTCTTACATTTCTCCATAGAGAGTGGATTCAAGCAGGAATATGAATGATGGGGAGAGCACTGGGCTGACATTATGATATAATGCATCTGAATAAGTGTCAGAGTCACTGAATCCTCTCATTATAGCAAAGCACGGGGCCTCATCAAAATGTTTTAACTATGTACTTTGTATGTATGTATATGTTTTTTATGTATGGACGATGTCATGATTGTGTTTACATTCCCAAGGAGCTATCAACAAGTGTCAGAATGACATGTTATTCATTGTGAAGTAACATGAAATGTATGAAATTGCCTCAAATTGCAACCATTTCAAATGAGTCAAGACGTGTCAAAGATATACATGATAATTTCGCTTGGGCTTTGTGCATACATATTGAATGATAGTTCTGGTAGTATCTTATGTAAAATACAATAACTTTACATATACAGCCTTGCCACTCCCATATAGAATATAGTCATATTTTGAGTACTAACCATTAGGCATAACAGCACCAACCCACAAACTCTAACCTAAACAATTCATGTGAAGACACTAATGAAAGTCCAGACTATGTTGTGCGTATTGAAAAGATGTCTACCATTGCACCTTAATGCTATACTTTTTAATACAGCATAAGCTAATCTTTATCAATGGTCTCTGAATGGGTTTAGTTGGTAGTTGGAATGGAAGTCTGTCTGAAGAGTATTTCAACCAGGGCTTCCAAAGTCAGTCCTCAAAGACCCATGCGAGGTTAGTGAGGGATTCTCACAAATCACTGAATGATGTTTAATTGATATTTCCTCTGACATTTGATAGAGATCTGACAGCTATAAGGTTTCATTATGCAATGTCTTTAGTCCAGGAACTGAATGTAGAGGGTTTTGCAGAAGGCTCTGCTTCTTTCCTATGAGGATGAGACCAGTAGGAAGAACAACCTGTATGCATAAGGGCGCATGGGGGACAGATTGTCGGAGGCCCTAACTGATGAACTCTGGCCATACTACCCAGTGCTGTTGAAGTCTCTACTAAGGCTGAAGCATAGATACGGTAGTTCCAGGGAGAGGAGAGAGGATTCCGGGTAACGTCATTTGATGAAGTGTTAGCGCCAGGCTAAGCTACTGATTGTTTAGTGCCTTTGTCTCATTGGTGCTTGAACCACTTAAAGTGTCCCAAATGTCAACCTATTCCCTATATAGTGTATTACTTTTTACCAGAGCCCTATGGGACCTGGTCAAAAGTAGTGGGCTTAATAGGGTGCTATTTGACATGAAGCCTCTGTGATATATGCATTGGAATGTACAGTACATGTGATGTACATTCACAGTGCTGTAGAAGCTGGCATGTTTTATGCACTACATATGCCCTGTTGTTTTTGTGTGATCCATTTCCTTTTTCTATGCATTTTGATGTGACAGTAATATGAGTAATTTCTATGCAACTCCCCGGATGTGTGCTGTAATTCTGCTGTGTCTATTCTTATCAAATAAATGTACAAAGATGTACATATAAAAGATTCAGACTGTGGTTTAGTATCTAGCTTGTTGGTGGATGAGAAAGTTTAATGAAGAACCTTATGCAAAATATTTGTGCACGATCATTTAAAAATAAAATAATTTATACATAAAAAAAGGTTGAAAACAGACACATATAAAATGTACCTGAGATCACAATCAACATTTCCTACAGTCATTAGCAACTCATAGAACTACACAGAATGTAGCAAAGTGCTCATTCTTTAATTATTATAGGAGTGCCACTTCCCTTTCAAGTATGTTTCTATTCATGGCAATTTATGAAACACTCCAAAACTGCCATAAAAAAGTGAATTAGATACTGGTACTTTATTAAATCAACATTCTATGGGGTACCTTGTTCATGGAGCTCAATAATGCTAATAAACCTAGCTGCTCAGGGAACTGTGTGCATACTAGTAACTTTACACTGATGAAACACTGCTGCTTACTGATTCATATCTTCCTGGTAGTGCCTTGCATCCTCTACGTCCACATCACACCCGCTGGTCCCTCCCTCGCACATCTCACACTCCAGCGCCGCTGTCCGATAGGCCTTCCACACCGTGGCGTCCTGCAGACACACTGTCCCGCCCCCTCTCTTCTCCTCAGCCTCGTTCCGGTTGATGTCGCCCACACACACCCAGCCAGCAGCTCTATTCACCCCACCCCCGGTGGTACTCACGGCCCACTTGGAGTGGTCGTTGGAGGCCTTGAAGGTGATCCTCCCGCCTGGGGAGATAAGCTGGATGTCCAGGACCTTCCAGCCCAGGGAGCAGTCAGAGGGCAGGATGCCAGTGGAGCGGATCCAGAACTGGACTAGGAGGTCTGACTGGAGGGAGGGAGCCACCCAGGAGTGGTACAGATCTAATGGGAGACAGGAGGGGAAATGGGGATATTGTGGTTAAATGTTGGGTCATTCACAACTACAAAACGGGAATGACATGAATAGTCATTCTAACCATGAAACAACACTTCAACAGTTAAAAGAATTACAAACAAATTGTTTCTAAATTGTTCCTTTACCATTATTGAATGATCTCCCCTTGGCAAAGCTGATGAACTCGGTTCCACCCAATGAGGTGAGAGACACACTGCGATTGGATGCAGGTTGGGTGTGCGGTATGTTGCTATAGGCCATCTGCCCTTGGCTGTTGTTACAGACGTCAGCCAGTGCGGGCACCAGAGAGGCCAAGGAAGCAGGGACACCACAGTCATACACATTGGGCTGGTTGATCTGCAACTGCTCTCCTGCAATGTAAAGCATAATACATGTCAATTGAACACTTCAAACAATGAATTGTGTAAAAAGTAATTGACTGATCAATCTGTCTGTCTGTGTGATTCAATAGGCACCAAGCTCCAAGACAAGTACTATCTTAATCTATGACTTATTACATGACTTATTAGAATGATGACTTTTCAAATTCTTCAGAGTAGCAGACAAATGCCTGTACGTATTAGACCACTGACTGTGGCTAAGATGAGATTGAATGTCACGCCCTGACCATAGAGAGCCATTGTTTCTCTATGGTGTTGTAGGTCAGGGCGTGATCTAGTTTATTTATTTCTATGTGGTGTTCTAGTTTATTTTCTATGTTGGTGATTTGTATGATTCCCAATTAGAGGCGGCTGGTAATCGTTGTCTCTAATTGGGGATCATATTTAAGTAGCTGTTTCACCCACCTGTGTTTGTGGGATATTATGTTGTGTTTTGTGTTGGTGCATCACTTAGTCATGTTTCTTTGTTTCGTTCTAAGTTTTCACTTTAATAAATAATGTGGAACTCAAAATCCACTGTGCCTTGGTCCGTTTCTACACACGAGCGTGACATTGAAAATGGTTTAAGACGACAATGCTTTGAGGACGATGGAAGTTGGCCTCCACTGAGAACTCCCATCACAATTTAATAACACTCATCTTAAGCTGAACAAAAATATATACGCAACACATGAAGTGTTGGTCCCATGTTTCATGAGCTGAAATAAAAGATCCCAGAAATGCTCCATACGCACAAAATGCTTTTCTCTCTCAGATGTTGTGCCCTGTTAGTGAGCCTTTCTCCTTTGCAAAGATAACCCATCCACCTGACAGGTGTGGCATATCAAAAAGCTGATTAAACAGCACGATCATTACACAGGTGCACCTTGTACTGGGGGACAATAAAATGCCACTAAGATGTGCAGTTTTGTCACACAATACAATGCCACAAATGTCTCAAGTTTTGAGGGAGCGCGCAATTGGCATGCTGACTGCAGGAATATCCACCAGAGCTGTTACCAGATAATTGAATGTTAATTTCTCTACCATACGTGGCATCCAATGTCATTTTAGAGAATTTGGCAGTATGTCCAACCAGCTTTACAACTGCAGACCACATGTATGTATCTATGGTGTTAAATGCTGAGCTGTAGTCGAGGAACAGCAATCTTACATAGGTATTCCTCTTATCCAGATGGGTTAGGACAGTGTGCAGTGTGATTGCGTCGTCTGTGGACCTATTGGGGCGGTAAGCAAATTGGAGTGGGTCTAGGGTGTCAGGTAGGGGGGTGATATGATCCTTGACTAGTCTCTCAAAGCACTTCATGATGACGGAGGTGAGTGCTATGGGGCGATAGTCATTTCACTCAGTTACCTTCGCTTTCTTGGAAACTGGAACGATGGTAGCCCTCTTGAAGCAAGTGGGAACAGCAGCCTGGGATAAGGGTTGATTAAATATGTCCGTAAACACCCCAGCCAGCTGGTCTGTGCATGCTCTGAGGATGCGGCTAGGGAGGCCGTCTGGGCCGGCAGCCTTGCGAGGGTTAACACGTTTAAATGCTTTACTCACGTTGGCTGCGGTGAAGGAGCGCCCACAGGTTTTGGTAGCGGGCTGTGTCGTTGGCACTGTATTGTCCTCAAAGCGAGCAAAGAAGTTGTTTAGTTTGTCTGGGAGCAGGATATCGTCGTCCGCGACGGGATAGTTTTATTTTTGTAGTCCGTGATTGACTGTAGACCCTGCCACATACCTCTCGTGTCTGAGCCGTTGAATTGCGACTTTACTTTGTCTCTATACTGACGCTTAGCTTGTTTCATTGCCTTGCGGAGGGAATAGCTAGACTGTTTGTATTCGGTCATGTTTCCGGTCCCCTTGCCATAATTAAAAGCTGTGGTTTAATGCACTTGCTAATAAACTCGCTCACCGAGTTAGCGTATTCATCAATGTTATTATCCGACGCTATGGGGAACATATCCCAGCCGGATCGGGTTGTACGCATAGAGAGTCTGTCTCAGCATGAAACAGTCGCATGAAATTGAAACAATTCACAGATGCATTATACCAGGGTGGCTAATCAAAAATCCTTTTTCAGAATTCTATGGTAAACCTATAGTATTCCAAATGACTTTTACAGGATTACAGTCTCACCAATGGCCTGAAAGCGTTCCAGTGGGTAGGTCACACAGATGAAGTTCTGTCCATTCTGTACACCACTACCTGGGTAGGAATATTGCCCTATTTCCTTTACAGGGGGGAAATGAGGGGTGCTGTGGACCAACCAGTAGCCCTGTGTCTTGTCCAATAAGACAACACCTGAGATGGAGAGAGGGAGATACCAGTCACTGAGTCATTTCACAACAGTACTTTCTTGACAGACAAAAACATTAACATACTACAAATGGAGTAGCTGGCCAGATGCCCGGGTGCTGAGATTAATATTATAACGTGATGCCTGTATACAGTATACAGCTGAGGTTTATATTGTCCTGACCTTTAGTGTGGCCACCTCGGCTACTAGGGAAACCAAATCCTCTTTCTCCCTCCTCGGGTGGTCTCTGGTCATTGTACAGGATGTATGCAATGTCATCATTCTGCAAGGGAAAGTACACACACATCATCAGAAGATATACACTTCCATGCATATTGTATACTCTAAACTCAGAAACAAGGATTATAGTGTCAATAGTGTTTGCTCTTTGATAACGTCATGTGCTCTATTTATTTATCACGGCTTTCTGGGTGAGAATAAAACTCCAATTGCACCTTAGTGAAAATTAGACAGTGAAACAAACAACCCACAAAAAGTTATAGTTCCACATTACTATTTTCTGTGTCATTCTGTCTCATCTCACTGTGACAAAAAAACATTCTGAGGGGCCAGCTACCAAAAATACAACTTCAGCTGTGGTAAATACTGCTATGTGTTACTGCAAATTAAACTGTTAAGGCTGTTTATTTACTACCACAGACAGATGTTGGCACTAAGACCGCACTCAGTCAGCTGTATAAGGAAATAAGCAAACAGGAAACCACTCACCCAGAGGCGGCGCTCCTAGTGGCCGGAGACTTTAATGCAGGGAAACTTAAATCAGTTCTATCAAATTTCTATCAACATGTTAAATGTGCAACCAGAGGGAAAAAAATTCTAGATCACCTGTACTCCACACACAGAGACGCGTACAAAGCGCTCCCTCGCCCTCCACTTGGTAAATTCGACCACAACTCTATCCTCCTGATTCCTGCTTACAAGCAAAAATTAAAGGAGGAAGTGTAACAGTATAACTTTACGGCGTCCCATCGCCCCGACACGGGCGCGAACCAGGGACTCTCTGCACACATCAACGACGGTCGCCCACGAAGCTTCGTTACCCATCGCTCCACAAAGGCCACGGCCCTTGCAAAGCAAGGGGCAACACTACTTAAGTCTCAGAGCAAGTGACGTAACTGATTGAAATGCTACTAGCGCGCACCCGCTAACTAGCTAGCCATTTCACATCCGTTACACTCACCCCCCTTTCAACCTCCTCCTTTTCCGCAGCAACCAGTGATCCGGGTCACGGCACCAATGTAACAGTATAACTTTACGGCGTCCCCTCGCCCCGACACGGGCGCGAACCAGGGACTCTCTGCACACATCAACGACGGTCGCCCACGAAGCTTCGTTACCCATCGCTCCACAAAGGCCACGGCCCTTGCAAAGCAAGGGGCAACACTACTTAAGTCTCAGAGCAAGTGACGTAACTGATTGAAATGCTACTAGCGCGCACCCGCTAACTAGCTAGCCATTTCACATCCGTTACACTAGCACCAGTGACTTGGCCTATAAAAAAAGTGGTCAGATGAAGCAGATGCTAAGCTACAGGACTGTTTTGCTAGCACAGACTGGAACATGTTCCGAGCTAAATCACTTCTATGCTCGCTTCGAGGGCAAGCAACACTGAGGCATGCATGAGAGCATCAGCTGTTCCGGACGACTGTGTGATCACGCTCTCCGTAGCCGACGTGAGTAAGACCTTTAAACAGGTCAACATACACAAGGCTGCGGGGCCAGACAGTTTACCAGGACGTGTGCTCCGTGCATATGCTGACCAACTGGCCAGGTGTCTTCACTGACATTTTCAACATGTCCCTGATTGAGTCTGTAATACCAACATGTTTCAAGCAGACCACCATAGTCCCTTTGCCCAAGAACACAAAGGCAACCTGCCTAAATGACTACAGACCTGTAGCACTCACGTCCGTAGCCATGAAGTGCTTTGAAAGGTTGGTAATGGCTCACATCAACACCATTATCCCAGAAACCCTAGACCCACTCCAATTTGCATACCGCCCAAACAGATCCACAGATGATGCAATCTCTATTGCACTCCACACTGCCCTTTCCCACCTGGACAAAAGGAACACTTATGTGAGAATGCTATTCATTGACTACAGCTCAGCGTTCAACACCATAGTACTTTCAAAGCTCATCACTAAGCTAAGGATCCTGGGACTAAACACCTCCCTCTGCAACTGTATCCTGGACTTCCTGACTGGCTGCCCCCAGGTGGTGAGGGTAGGTAGCAACACATCTGCCACGCTGATCCTCAACACTGGAGCTCCACAGGGGTGCGTGCTGTCCCCTCCTGTACTCCCTGTTCACCCACGACTGTATGGCCAGGCACGACTCAAACACCATCATTAAGTTTGCAGACGACACAACAGTGGTAGGCCTGATCACAGACAACGACGAGCCTATAGGGAGGAGGTCAGAGACCTGGTCGTGTGGTGCCAGAATAACAACCTATCCCTCAACGTAGCCAAGACTAAGGAGATGATTGTGGACTACAGAAAAGGAGGACCGAGCACGCCCCCATTCTCATCGACGGTGCTGTAGTGGAGCAGGTTGAGAGCTTCAAGTTCCTCGGTGTCCACATCAACAACAAACTAGAATGGTCCAAACACACCAACAGTCGTGAAGAGGGCACGACAAAGCCTATTCCCCCTCAAGAAACTAAAAAGATTTGGCATGGGTCCTGAGATCCTCAAAAGGTTCTACAGCTGCAACATTGAGAGCATCCTGACTGGTTGCGTCATTGCCTGGTACGGCAATTGCTCGGCCTCTGACCGCAAGGCACTACAGAGGGTATTGCGTACGGCCCAGTACATCACTGGGGCTAAGCTGCCTGCCATCCAGGACCTCTACACCAGGCAGTGTCAGAAGAAGGCCCTAAAAATTGTCAAAGACCCCAGCCACCCCAGCCATAGACTGTTCTCTCTACTACCGCATGGCAAGCGGTACGGGAGTGCCAAGTCTATGACAAAAAGGTTTCTCAACAGTTTTTACCCCCAAGCCATAGGACTCCTGAACAGGTAATCAAATGACTACCCGGACTATTTGCATTGTGTGCTCCCCCCCAACCCCCCCAAACCCTCTTTTTACGCTGCTGCTACTCTGTTTATCATATATGCATAGTCACTTTAACTATACATTCATGTACATGCTACCTCAATTGGGCCGACCAACCAGTGCTCCCACACATTGGCTAACCTGGCTATCTGCATTGTGTCCCACCACCCACCAACCCCTCTTTTACGCTACTGCTACTCTCGGTTCATCATATATGCATAGTCACTTTAACCATATCTACATGTACATACTACCTCAATCAGCCTGCCTAACTGACTGTCTGTATGTAGCCTCGCTACTGTATATAGCCTGTCTTTTTACTGTTGTTTTATTTCTTTACTTACCTATTGTTCACCTAACACCTTTTTTGCACTATTGGTTAGAGCCTGTAAGTAAGCATTTCACTGTAAGGTCTACACTTGTTGTATTCGGCGCACGTGACAAGTAAACTTTGATTTGAAAACACTCAAAAACTATCTTTTGGTATTTTTTTCATTAGTCCACTGTTGATACAATCCCAAAATGGTTTGCATGTCAGCAGTCAAGTTTCAAGATATTGTACTTCCATGAAACAAAGTGTCACTGGCCATATCAACATGAAAAAACCTTTTGGGCCTGTATCAACAGATAGTTTTTGAGTGGATTTTCCCTTTAAGTTTCACAGCTCATTCAAATGTGGTCTGATATTAATAATAGAAGGAACCAGACCTTCCCCTGCTCATACAGCTGGCCCACTGTCCTCCCCAGGGCTCCAGTGCTGTCATTCACCAACACTTTTCCATCCGTCCATCCCTCGCTCCCTTTGTCCATCAGTAGATAACTCTGTCCTTCATTGGGAAATTCACGATCAACATGGGGGAGTTTGTAGAGATAGAACCTGAGAGAAAGCAACCGAGAGAGAGAGAAGGAGAGATAGAGTTTGATTCTCAGTACTTTGTGTTGTTTTCGCATACCTTGCTATGCACACTGTCTGTGACTAAGTAACTAACAGACCTAAGGGAAGAAGGTCCTATCAGTTCAATCTTCAGTCTGCCCAAAGCTGTTCTCACCAGTCAACAGCTTCCCCTTGATCATTGTAACAGGAGATAGGTGAGGTGCCTCCCTCTCCTGGTTGAAACATCAGCAGGACAACAAGTGACAACATCTGAAGCGAAAGCAATGAGGTCAAAATAGTTTTAGGAACTGTGAAAAACTGCCAAAATGACAACTTCAACATTTGTTGACTAAAATGGAAAAGGGTGGCTTTAGAACAAGAAGAGAACGCAGCGATGCATTACAAATTGCATCAGTAGCTGACAGTCGATGTCACAATTATGTTACAATGTTGTTACAATGTATCAGAAGTAAACTAACAAAAAGTATCCGATTTTTCATTGAGTTGATATCTAATTGATTTGTCAACTGCTTTAGAAATAATTAGAATGAAGCACAACCCATGCAAACGAAACGTATAGCCCCGTCAAACTGAACTCTGGACCTCGAAGCCAGTTCCGCTGCGTTTTTTTGTTCCCCTCTAATCAGGAGGGACTGATTCAGACCCAGGTCTGCGCAAATAATGATCAGATAGAACAGAAACCCAACAGGCTCCGGACCTCGTAGAATAAGAAAGAGTTGAATACACCTGCTATAGCCTATGCCAAATGTAGCTGTAAAGTTTTTTGAAAAGTCTAATGTCTTCATCAACACTTTTCCTACCTTTGAGTAGATAAGAACTTGACAAGTATGCAATTTCTACAGCTTTTCCGTATCCGCGTGATCTTTGATTGTGGCGAACTATTCCATTTCTAAAGTCGAGATGCATCCTTGTTTTGAAGTACGTCACGGGGCGGGCTTACGGTCACGAGTTAATGACGATAGTTTGCTTTAGCTACCCTTCTGCTAGCTCTGTTCCAGGGCGCCTTCAACGCCTAGTGGTGGAACTCGCACTAACGCCCTGGACCAGAGGCACTCTTCTGCCATTTACACATGGGGAACAACCGAGGTGAAGTCAGTTTCAGGTTGGATATTCGCCTGTAGTTTTTCTTACGTCAACCAACAGCAGTTAGGGACCGTCAACATAGTGACAAATCAAATTTTTCTAATTTCAATAGCTCTTTAACCATTACTCCTAAAACTTTAAAAACTGGTTGTAGCTAACCCGATGGCATAGACACACATTGCACACACTTTTTTTTGTTGATTTACATCTTGCACTATTTTAAATTATTTATTTACATTTTTGAATTACAATAGCTCATTGGTCATATGACCTAGTGACTTCAAACAAGGTTCAGAATGTCCAATGACTGCCCTTCTATATTGCACACCTTTTAGTTTGTCCATTTTCATCTCACATGATTTTACATGAATTATTCAAAATTTAGAATTTCAATAGCTCCTTGGTCATGTGACCTTGTGATTTCAAACAAGGTTCAGAATGTCGACTCAGTGTGCCTACACGTTGCACACCCTTTAGTTTGTCAATTTTCATCTCACACGTTTTTATATGAATTTTTCTAAATGTAAAATTTCAATAGCTCCTTGGTCTTGTGACCTAATGACTTCAAACAAGGTGCAGTATGTCCACTGACTATCCTTCTATATTGCACACCCTTTAGTTTGTCCATTTTCCTACGTCTTTTGTGAGTAAAATCCTTTTTCCAAATTGATTTGGGTACATTTTTGTGAAGAGGTATGAGGGTTGTGATATGGGTCATTTGATAGAAAAATCATTTAAGGGATCAATACATTTCTATATTGCTTCCCCAGTATCTGCATGAACCATCAGGCCAAGTGTTTTTGCTTGACCCTGCTGGACAGAAAGAGAAGGAGGAATCAGAAACACACTGCATTCAAATTCAGGTCTTAGTTATTCCATTGTACTGGATCTAATACATATTAGCATTTCACATACATTCATAAGTGTAATCATTTTTCATGACATACTGTGAAAAACTCTCTTGGCTGCTGGCTCTGTCACGTTCAGACATGCGCAGAGCAGACTGAAAGGGGAAGTGTAGCTCTTGACTTGAACCACAGGGGTTCTCTGGAAAGAAAGAGTAATCCCAAAGGCACAGACACACACCCCTTGACTTTCAATTGGCACCGTTGACCTGTATGTATTCTCTCCTGATTGGCTCTGTGGTGCACAGTCTGGCAGTCTGGCTAAAGTGCCAGAGGTATGAGGAGAGACATCCTCCTTTGTATTTATGGGAACAAATATTTCCTAAAACTTTGGATCCTATTATTGGACAGTTAGAAGACAATGCATCAATGCAACAAAAAAAATGAATACTAATTACTGTCCATGAGTAACCTCAACCTTGTGGGTCTGTGGGTGTATGGGCAAATAAAGTGCCAACTCAATTCTACCACTGACTAGTCTCTCATGCCCCTATGAATGGGGACACAAGGCAATAGTTTTTCATCTAAACCAGCCCTTTTTTACTGGAGTACACTAACCCCTAATTGGGGCTCTTTTCTTGACACACAGTAGCAGTTTACCAGATAAGAGGTCAAGAAGATCAAAAAGTAGATTGTTGTAAGGGTGTATTACGTCCTGTGCTGGCCCCATTGTCATATCCATTCTGGATTCTGAATGGTAAAATCATAGCTGAAAAATGCCTCTATGTATGTGTATACATTTTCCGCCAAGACAGAACTGCCAAAGGGGGTGGAGTTGCAATCAACTGCAGAGACAGTCTACAGAGTTCTGTCATGCTATCCAGGTCTGTACCCAAACAGTTCAAGCTTCTACTTTTAAAAATCCACCTTTCCAGAAATAAGTCTCTCACTGTTGCTGCTTGTTACAGACCACCCTCAGCCCCCAGCTGTGCCCTGGACACCATATGTGAATGAATTGCCCCCCATTTATCTTCAGAGTTTGTACTGTTAGGTGACCTGAACTGGGATATGCTTAACACCCGGCCGTCCTACAATCTAAACTAGATGCCCTCAATCTCACCCAAATTATCATGGAACCTACCAGGTACAACCCCAAATCCGTAAACTCGGGCACCCTCATAAATATCATCCTGACCAACCTGTCCTCTAAATACATCTCTGCTGTCTTCAACCAGGATCTCAGCGATCACTGCCTCATTGCCTGCATCCGTAATGGGTCTGCGGTCAAACGACCACCCCTCATCACAGTCAAACACTCCCTAAAACACTTCAGCGTGCAGGCCTTTCTAATCGTCCTGGAAAGATATTGACCTCATTCCGTCAGTAGAGGATGCCTGGTTATTCTTTAAAAGTGCTTTCCTCACCATCTTAAATAAGCATGCCCACTGATAAATCTACGATTATCGAGAATTTCAATACGCATTTTTCTACGGCTGGCCTTGCTTTCCACCTGGCTATCCCTACACAGGTCAACAGCTCTGCACCCCCCACAGCAACTTGCCCAAGCCTCCCCCATTTCTCCTTCACTCAAATCCAGATAGCTGATGTTCTGAAAGAGCTGCAAATCTAGACCACTACAAATCAGCCGGGCTAGACAATCTGGAATCTCTCTTTCGAAAATGATCTGCCGCAATTGTTGCAACCCCTATTACTAGCCTGTTCAACCTCTCTTTCGTATCGTCTAAGATCCCCAAAGATTGGAAAGCTGCCACGGTCATCTCCCCTTTCCAAGGGGGAGACACTCTAGACCCAAACTGTTACAGACCTATATCTATCCTACCCTGCCTTTCTAAGGTCTTCGTAAGCCAAGTTAACAAACAGATCACCGACCATTTTGAATCCCATTCTCCGCTATGCAATCTGGTTTCCTAGATGATCATGGGTGCACCTCAGCCACGCTCAAGGTCCTAAACGATATCATAATCGCCATCGACAAAAGACAATTTCCCCAATTTCGCGGTATCCAATTGGGAGTAGTTACAGGCTTGTCTCATCGCTGCAACTCCTGTACGGACTCGGGAGAGGCAAAGGTCGAGCCATGTGTCCTCCGAAATACAACCCAACCAAGCCGCACTGCTTCTTGACACAATGCCCATCCAACCCGGAAGCCAGCCACACCAATGTGTCGGAGGAAACACCGTACACCTGGCGACCGTGTCAGCGTGCACTGCGCCCTGCCCGCCACAGGAGTCGTAGTGCACGATGAGACAAGGATATCCCTGCCGGACAAACCCTCCCCTAACCCGGACGACGCTGGGCCAATTGTGCACCACTCCATGGGTCTCCCGGTCGCGGCCGGCTGCGACAGAGGCTGGACTCAAACCCAGAATCTCTAGTGGCACAGCTAGCACTGCAATGCAGCGCCTTAGACCATTGCGCCGCTCGGGAGGCCTACTCACTGCATTCTTATCGGCAGACTCAACAGCCTTGGTTTCTCAAATGACTGCCTCGCCTAGTTCACCAACTACTTCTCAGATAGAGTTCAGTGTGTCAAATCGGAGGGCCTGTTGTCCGGACCTCTGGCAGTCTCTACGGGGGTGCCACTGGGTTCAATTCTCGAGCCGACTCTTTTCTCTGTATACATCAATGATGTCGCTCTTGCGGCTGATGATTTTCTGATCCACCTCTATGCAGACGACACCATTTTGTATACATCTGGCCCTTCTTTGGACACTGTGTTAACTAACCTCCAGACGAGCTTCAATGCCATACAACTCTCCTTCCATGGCCTCCAACTGCTCTTAAATGCAAGTAAAACTAAATGCATGCTCTTCAACCGATCGCTGCCCACACCTGCCTGCCCACCTAGCATCACTACTCTAGACGGTACTGACTTAGAATATGTGGACAACTACAAATACCTAGGTGTCTGGTTAGACTGTAAACTCTCCTTCCAGACTCATATTAAGCATCTTCAATCCAAAATTAAATCTAGAATCGGCTTCCTATTTCGCAACAAAACATTCTTCACTCATGCTGCCAAACATACCCTCGTAAAACTGACTATCCTACCGATCCTTGACTTCGCCGATGTCATTTACAAAATAGCCTCCAACTCTCTACTCAGCAAATTGAATGCAGTCTATCACAGTGCCATCCGTTTCGTCACCAAAGCCCCATATACCACCCACCACTGTGACCTGTATCCTCTCGTTGGCTGGCCCTCACTTCATATTCGTCGCCAAACCCACTGGCTCCAGGTCATCTATAAGTCCTTGTTAGGTAAAGCCCCGCCTTATCTCAGCTCACTGGTCACCATAGCAGCACCCACCTGCAGCATGCACTCCAGCAGATATATTTCACTGGTCACCCCCAAAGCCAATTCATCCTTTGGCCTCCTTTCCTTCCAGTTCTCTGCTGCAAAATGACTGGAACGAATTGCAAAAATCACTGAATCTGGAGACTCATATCTCCCTCACTATCTTTAAGCATCAGAGCTGCTTACAGATCATTGCAACTGTACATAGCCCATCTGTAAATAGCCCATCCAACTACCTCATCCCCATATTGTTTATTTATTTTATTTTTTTTATTTTTTTGCCCCTTTGCACCCCAGTATCTCTTCTTGCACATTCATCTTCTGCACATCTATCACTGTTTATGTGCGAAATTGTAATTATTTTGCCACTACAGCTTATTTATTGCCTTACCTCCCTAATCTTACTTCATTTGCACACACTGTATATAGACTTTTCTATTGTGCTATTGACTGTACGATTGTTTATTCCATGTGTAACTCTGTTTTGTTGTTTGTGTCACACTGCTTTGCTTTATCTTGGCCAGGTCGCAGTTGTAAATGAGAACTTGCTCTCAACTGGCTTACCTGGTTGAATAAAGGTGAAATAAAAATTATAAAAAATACTATATGTGGGAATGTCTTATGTCCGTCCTACATGTAGTGTTGGTGTATGGAATATTCCTCAACTGCATATATCATAAATTGCTATTGCAAATATAAGTATTATGTTCAACAGCTGACATTTTCAGATATTATTTTTACAAACACACTTTGGTGATTACAATTCCTTCTCTATTGTCATAGATTTGGTGGGCACTGTCATCTGTGATCTTTGTGATATGACTTTCTTAAAGCACGTACTGATGAAACTGTTACTTCATATTATTTTCTTAAAGTCTACAAACACTCTACATTCATTCACTCTGTGATAGGGTTGGATCCTATATGCTACGTTTATTATTGTCCTGTAAATGGTTCATTGCCTATAATTTAGGCTGTGTGTAGAATGGGGCGTAAATTAAATTACCTCTACTACTAAATTACTACTAGATTATAGTGATAAGGAAAACAGCATACACATTTGGCTTGTGTATTCATTTGCCTATAACTAATCAGAATTCCATTATGTTTACATAAAAAAGAGAATACTTCCAAATGAGAAGATCCTGCCATGGATAAGACGACTGGGTGGACATAAAGTGGAAAGGAGGGGTATTAACTCACACCATGCAGCAAGACACCTTCAGCTGCGGGGTCTTTGTAATGCAGGTTTGATAGTCATATTTTCAATAATGAATGGTTAGCTGTTATGTGATAGTTAGGTCAAAATCTATTTTATTTTTTGGTGTAGATGGCCAAAGAAGTTGCACAGAACTTCCCCAACATCCCCTCCCAAATTGATATGGAACCTTCAAAAACACATGGAGCAACTGTGAAAAGAAATGACTGAGGATATACTAAAAATGTCTGGTATGTAATGACATTTAATTCAAAGTAAATGTAAATTCTTTATTTTTATGTAGTTGTGTGGGAAAGCCATATATTTAGTTCATGCCTATGATTTCAGAGTTCAACAAAGCCAACAACTGCTTAATGTGTGCCACTGATAAAGAACCTGGATGTGGCCCAAAGACTGACTGGGTTAGTAACTTTATTTAACATGTTTATAATCTTTTGACAACAGTGACGGCATGTAAGACAATTTATGATATAACACAATGGATGGCTAGTTCGTCATACTGCATTGATATTTGATATTATTTATAATGTGTTACGCTTTGTTTTGTTTTAGATTGAATGTTTTGCATGCCAACGGTGGTTCCATGTGCTGTAACTAGGAATGAAGACAAAAGAGTTCAACAGAGTAAAGAACACAAACTGGAAGTGCAGGCTTTGTTGTTGAAAATGTATGCTATACCCCATACACACTGAAGAGGCTCTGAAATGTACATCAACCAGGGATAAAGAGAAAGTTAACACTGTGAAATGTTTGAAATGAAGTGTCTGTTGACATGTTGGAAAAGATTAAAGGTCTATAATTTCTGTTTAATTTGTCAATATTAAATTTTTAGTCATTGATTTACTGGCCACCATTACTGTGGTTACATGTTCAGTATATGTATTGACCAGCAAACCCACTGCAGCCTACTTCACTAGCTCACTCTCCATCCCTGCTTTGGACAATTAATAGCATGACTCTCGTACTTTGCCCTTTTCCTTTATGTTTGATATTAACGACAAAGGAGATATTATCTGTCTCTCTCCTATTGTGTACCGCTGTTAAATAATGTGGAAAAATAAAAAACAGGGAAAATAAGTACTTAGAACTACCAATTATTATAGATACATATTAAAGGAAAGGGTAAACACAACACTGGACTGAACCCCCTAATTGTCAAACTAATATTAATGTACAACAATACAGAAGATACATGACTAGAGGTTATGCAATATGGCTGTATATTCACTGCACGCTTCTTAGATGTGTAATTGACATGACCAAGGAGCTATTGAAATTTAAAACTATGAAAAATGTACGTTACACCTCGTGATTTTACAGTACACAAACAAGAGTGTGTAATATAGAAGGGTAGTCAGTGTACATTCTGCACCATGTTTGAAGTCAGTAGGTCACATGACCAAGGAGCTATTGAAATTTTAAATGTAGAAACATTTATGCAAAATCATGTGAGATGAAAATGGACAAACTAAAGGGTGTGCAATGTGTAGGCCCACTCAGTGGACATTCTGAACGTTGTTTGAAGTCAGTAGGTCACATGACCAAGGAGCTATTGAAATTTGAATGTAAAAAAAGTTTGTACTTTGTTCACGCTCCCTAACTATTTCAACTAGGAATACAAAATGCTGCTCACATTTCCACATGTTTATTAGCCTTGGAAAGCAAATTAATGCCCAAATCGTGAAAATATGCAATGTTGTGCAATGTTGTGCGCAATATTTCCAACATCATGACACTTATTTGGAGTCTGTGGCTCAAGTGGTTTGAAAGCTATTGAGGTTTGAAAGTGCGAATATCCGTTGAATATCCAACTTGAAACTATCTTTACCTCGGTTGGTGACCATCTATTTATTTAAATGGTAGAGCATATATGACCATAAAGCATAAACGTATGATACATATTTATTGGATACATATTTAATGAACAAGTGTGTTTTCCTTGCTGTTGTCAACCATGGTTGAACAGTTTAGGGATGGGGTTGATACATTTCCACTGTGCTGTGGAAAATGAATCCACAGCACATATAGGCTAGCCTAACAGCCCAGTTGTCTAGACAAGTTGGTTTCTGTAAACAGCACTAGTTCATTGCAACACTGTCATGTGAAGGCAGATATCTTTCGATTGACAAATGAATAATGAATATTGAATGGTCCAGTAGACAAAGGCTGAGGGACTTCCTCGTAAGCGTTCTCGGGGAACAACTAGAAACACTCTTGATGCAAGTCAAACATTTAACACATAGTTTATTCTCGTGAGGAGTTGTATTCAAATATAACATGGAAACACAAACACTCTCATTCATACTCATTCACTGCTGTGCTGGTCAAAACGAATTTCCTCATATTGCAATAAACACATTTAAAGCAACCTAAAGCTTTTGAATATCATCCAAATTATTGTGCAGTCAACATACAAATCTGCCCACTCTGTAAGCTTAATATCATACAACAAACATTGGAATTAGTTTCTGTAGCATTATGCAACTGAATTGACACTTCTGTTATTCACATAAATGTTTTTTATTAAATTACTGATGTAGTCATCGATACAGATGGTACTGTCAGCTCAGACCATAACAGAACAAAATGGTCATGCCTGGTCTGGCCAGGTGAATAAGAAGCAAAAGCCATTGCACTATAGGGCTACACCACATGCTCTGAGCCATTTGAGCTCATCTCTCCAGCATGTGTATCTCTCAGGTTCCCAGAATCCCAGGCAGCTCAGTCCTCTGGTCCTCCATGCGTCCTCCCTGGACACTCAGCAGTAAGGAAAAGAAGTCTTCATCATCCATAGGGCCCGGGGCCGCACTGCGCTGCTCCTCCAGCCTACCCTGGGCCTGAAGTACAGAGACAGACAGAAACACCACATGGTTTGATGCCTATTTTACACTGGACCTGAGGTACGGAGACGAGACATTACACCTACGTAACACCATATGGCATGATATGTTGTTACACCATACAACATAATACCTAAGGCCCATTTTACAGCACATGACACACAGATGTAGGATATTAATTTGACCAGTAAAATAATCCTGCAGCAACAGCATTTGAATGTTTAGTCCATAACGTTGCATGATCAGTGGTTAGGCTATAAACTGGCCAAAATTAAGCTACATGAAAAGGACAAAACTGTTAATATAACTGTGTGTTAGTGCGGGTTTTTGTTAATTTATGTAAATCACGAAGCTCATCTGCATTTTCTGGGGTGCAGGAAAATTCTCAGCAACAACAGAGTGATCAAATGAAAATCCTTCATCTGTAATGACAATGTAGCACTGGAACATGATATCAATGTAACACCATATGACATGATGCCTACATTATATTTTGCTTATGACAAGAACAAAATAATGTTTTGGTCAAATTGACTACTGGCAGCTTTAGTGATTACAGTTATTTTTTTTATTTTATTTAACCTTTTTTTAATTAGACAAGTCATTTAAGAACACATTCTTAATTATCATGACGGACAGTTACTTACCTGCGACATGAGAATCATATTGTACAAGTCCTCGTTCTGCACTGCAATGGGAGCAGACTTTTTGGGCTTTGTATCTTTTACGCTGCTCCTCTTCTTATTGGCTTTCGGCTTAGGGGGTGGGGTGTCATGTAGTTCTGCCCGCTGGTCGTCAAGCCGACGGCCTTGGGAAGTAGCCAGCAAGTCAAAGAACTCATCTTTCTGCAGCGAGGTCATTGAAGAGAAATGCACTGTTGGGAATAGAAGGGGAGAAAGTAGAGTGGAGACATGCTACATTTAGTGGCCTAGTTCATTTGGTGTCCTAGTTAATCATTCAAGCAATATTATTTCAATATTTCACTAATGTACAGAAGACATCCTAATATCTGTCCCTGCCACAGTTATTTGATAGAAGTGCTTCAATGGATGCTGGTACCGTACAGTTATTTACAGCTTTTCCCCTTCATGAGTTAGCGTGTTTATGAGGAAACAAGAGAAGCTAATTGCAACCGCTGTTATGTTTACCACAGTCACTTAGTTAGTTATCATTACAATTTTCACATTCTATCACCTCTGTGGGCTCTGTGGGCTGGAATGTAGGTGTTGGGTTCAGAATGGCACCTTCTCCTCCCTCTGAACGAGCACCGCTGGTCATTGAGTCGTCTTCCTTCTTGCAGAGTAAAAACCAGGTCATACAGAGCGTCTGGGAAGTAAGGGGTTAACCGTTGAGCCTGGGAAAGACAGGTGGCAGGTGGCAGAAAGAGTAGCCATTATCAAGGGTTTCAAAATGGGTGGTATCACTACTCATTTCAAACACGCTGGCATTTCGACTCCTACAAATTCTGTAACCACAAAATGAACCCCTCATTCTTCCACCACTGGAATGTTGTTTGTTCTTTTTATATATGTGAAAGAAAACCCTTCTACATCAAAAACTAACGCTACATAAAAAATGTTTAGACTGGTATTAGGTCACTAACGGAATTATTGTAATTGTGGGAACAAGGGAAATTGCTGTATTTTTTAGTGAGAGCAAATGTTATAAACCTGTTTTTGGGCATGCTCTGGGCTCAGCGTATCTTTGGGCAACTGGTCAAAGGGAAGATGCATATTTGTGCCAACTTGTAATCCTTGTGATGGTTTGTCCGTCTCCAAATCTTGTTCTGCTGTTTTGTATTTTTCTGTTATATCCACCATCACCATCCCCTCTTTCTTGCAATCCATTTTCTGTCTATCCATTACCAATTCATCCATCCCTTTAATGTGCTCAACCCCATCCTCTGTCCCAGTCTCTCCTTTTGCTTGATTTATTTGGTTATCCTTTTTTATTTTGTCTCCATCTCCACTTTCAGTGTTGGCTTTTCCAATCTGTCCATGTTTGGCAGTGGCATCCTCTTCCGCACTGGAGTCTTTATCGTTGCTCTTGTCTGTTATTGGCTCTGTCCCTCCCTCAACAACTCTCTCAACATCCCCCTCCTTTATAATGATTAGATCCTCCAAATGCTCCTCTTCAGCTGTTTCAACTTTGACCTCTGGGTATTCCATGACAACATCCATTTACGTCTGTCTCAGTGTAAACCTGACAAAAATGAGATAAGACAAATATATCAACTGAAGTTCTATTGTACATTATTAGGATTGTGTAACTGGTTGTAAGAAAATGTTTTAGGTAATCTAATAGAGTTTCTTAAAATGTTAACTCGCAACAACACATGTAGAAGACTTCTATTGTGACACAGACTGAACAGCCACTGTATCTGTAAGCATAATATAGTATAATCTCAAGAGGGGTGTTTATGAAAAACCAGGACCGGTTTCCTGCTCACTTCTTTAAGGCACTAAATTCCTATGTTGGATTGTACTTGCCCGCCTGCTAATCATTACCTTACCCACCCACGCTCTCAATAAGTCTATCGTACCTGTGTTTTCCTGGAGTTCAGTTTCTGATAAACATCATCTTCTTGTGTCCACATTGATTAGGTATGGCATCAGTGATTCACGACAGTTTTCTTCATGAGAACTAATTGCTATCAGTTATGCTTCACATATCACCGTGACGAGCTCTTCCTCGCTCTCTCTCTCTCTCTGCCTGTCTGTTGGCCCTCTAGTCTCTTCCTGTTCCTCTTACCCCAACCCACCCCTATTTATTTGAACCCTATCTCTCTGCGTCATGGCATTATGAAATATTACTATAAAAATTGAAGTGGTGCGATGCTATAGCCAGTGGTGTGATGTTGTCAAATAGCCTTGTTTTTAACAAAGCCAAAACTCATAATTTTAGATGAACATCAGAAAGGGGGAAATGACTATGAAGTTTTGTTCTGCTCATGTTGCATTTTCAGCAGAACAGCATACAGTCAGAAACAGCAACATGTTGAAACAGGCCCACTGTTAATCTGACAGGGGCTGTGGTTTGACATACTTCCTGTTGACTTGCAGCTAAAGGAGAAGTAGACAAAGTGAGAGAGAGAGAGAGAGAGAGACAAAGACACAGAGAGAGAGAGAGAGAGAGAGAGAGAGAGAGAGAGAGAGAGAGAGACAGACAGACAGACAGACAGACAGACAGACAGACAGACAGACAGACAGACAGTTGTGAGATGTTGATTCTTTTTGGTGAAGTGAGAGAACAGAGGGGAGGGTAATTGTTAATTGTGTATATTCATATATGACTTGTCTGAACTATTCTGCAGTTCAAAAAGTGTTCTGCTGTTTATCATCCATTGATGTATGAGACTTGATCACTGTGAATTAATTTAGTCAAATATGTCAAATCTGTTAATATCATGGAATGCATGTATTGTCTGTATTGTCCCGTGTGGTGAGAGTAGGCAACAACACATCTGCCATGCTGACCTTCAAACTCTTTTGACTCATCACATACACAGCTGCTCCTGCTAATTATCTATCCTCTTGCCCAGTCACTTCACCCCTACCTACAGTTGAAGTCGGAAGTTTACATACACCTTAGCCAAAGATATTTAAACTCAGTTTTCACAATTCCTGACATTTAATCCTAGTAAACAATTCATGTCTTTGGTCAATTAGGATCACCAGTTTATTTTAAGAATTTGAAATGTCAGAATAATAGTAGAGAGAATGAGTTATTTCAGCTTTGATTTATTTCATCACATTCCCAGAGGGTCAGAAGTTTACATACACTCAATTAGTATTTGGTAGCATTGCCTTTAAATTGTTTAACTTGGGTCAAACGTTTCAGGTAGCCTTCCACAAGCTTCACACAATAAGTTGGGTGAATTTTGGCCCATTCCTCCTGACAGAGCTGGTGTAACTGAGTCATGTTTATAGGCCTACTTGCTCACACACGCTTTTTCAGTTCCACCCATACAATTTCTATTGGATTGAGGTCAGGGCTTTGTGATGGCCACTCCAATACCTTGACTTTGTTGTCCTTAAGCCATTTTGCCACAACTTTGGAAGAATGCTTGGGATCATTGTCCATTTGGAAGACCCATTTGCGACCAAGCTTTAACTTCCTGACTGATGTCTTGAGATGTTGCTTCAATATATCCACATAACTTTCCTACCTCATAATATCTATTTTGTGAAGTGCACCAGTCCCTCCTGCAGCTAAGCACCCCCACAACATGATGCTGCCACCCCCGTGCTTCACAGTTGGGATGGTGTTCTTCGGCTTGCAAGCATTCCTCTTTTTCCTCCAAACATAACAATGGTCATTATGGCCAAACAGTTCTATTTTTGTTTCATCAGACCAGAGGACATTTCTCCAAAAAGTACGATTTTTGTCCCCATGTACAGTTGCAAACCGTAGTCTGGCTTTTTTATGGCAGTTTTGGAGCAGTGGCTTCCTCCTTGCTGAGCGGCCTTTCAGGTTATATCTATATAGGACTAATTTTACGGTGGATATAGATACTTTTGTACCTGTTTCCTCCAGCATCTTCACAAGGTCCTTTGCTGTTGTTCTGGGATTGATTTGCACTTTTCGCACCAAAGTACGTTCATCTCTAGGAGACAGAACGCGTCTCCTTCCTGAGGGGTATGACGGCTGCATGGTCCCATGGTGTTTATACTTGCGTCCTATTGTTTGTTCAGATGAACGTGGTACCTTCAAGCATTTGGAAATTGCTCCCAAGGATGAACCAGACTTGTGGAGGTCTACAATTTTTTTCTGGGGTCTTGGCTGATTTCTTTTGATTTTCACATGATGTCAAGCTAAAAGGTAGGTTTGAAGGTATGCCTTGAAATACATCCACAGGTACACCCCCAATTGACTCAAATTGTGTCAATTAGCCTATCAGAAGCTTCTAAAGCCATGACATCCTTTTCTGGAATTTTCCAAGCTGTTTAAAGGCACAGTCAACTTAGTGTATGTAAACTTCTGACCCACTGAAATTGTGATGCCGTGAATTATAAGTGAAATAATCTGTCTGTAAACAATTGTTGTAAAAATTCCTTGTGTCATGCACAAAGTAGATGTCCTAACCGACTTGCCAAAACTATAGTTTGTTAACAAGAAATCTGTGGAGTGGTTGAAAAACTATTTTTAATGACTCCAACCTAAGAGTATTTAAACTTCCGACTTCAACTGTATTTGTAGATCTACCTCAGTTACTTCCTAGTAACCCCTGCATGTCAACTCAACAGGGTTCAATTCTCGGGCCGACTCTTTTCTCTGTATATATCAACGATGTCGCTCTTGCTGCTGATGATTCCCTGATCCAGTTCTACGCAGATGACACCATTCTGTATACATCTGGCCCTTCTTTGGACACTGTGTTAACAAACATCCAAACGAGCTTCAATGCCATACAACACCCTTTCCGTAGCCTCCAACTGCTCTTAAACACTAGTAAAACTAAATGCATGCTTTTCAACCGACCTCTGCCCGCACACGCCTCTGCTACTCGCATCACTACTCTGGACGGTTCTGACTTAAAATATGTGGACAACTACAAATACCTAGGTGTCTGGCTAGACTGTAAACTCTCTTTGCAGACTCATATTAAACATCTCCAATCCAAAATTAAATCTAGAATCGTAAACTGACTATCCTACCGATCCGGCGATGTCATTTACAAAATAGACTCCAACACTCTACTTACCAAACTGGATGCGGTCTATCACAGTGCCATCCATTTTGTCACCAAAGCCCCACATACCACCCACCACTGCGACCTGTATGCTCTCGTTGGCTGGCCCTCGATAGATATTCGTCGCCAGACCCACAGGCTCCAAGTCATCTATAAGTCTTTGCTAGGTAAAGCTCCGCCTTATTTCAGCTCACTGGTCACGATAACAACACCCACCCGTAGCACGAGCTCCAGCAGGTATATCTCACTGGTCATCCCCAAAGCCAACACCGCCTTTGGCCGCCTTATCTTTCAGTTCTCTGCTGACAATGACTGGAACGAATTACAAAAATCGCTGAAGTTGGAGACTTTTTTCTCCCTCACTAACTTTAAACATCAGCTATCTGAGCAGCTAACCGATCGCTGCAGCTGTACACAGCCCATCTGTAAATAGCCCATCCAATCTACCTATCTCATCCCCATATTGTTTTAATTTGCTTTTTTCTCTTTTGCACACCAGTATTTTCTACTTGCACATCATCATCTGCACATCTATCACTCCAGTGTTCATTTACTAAATTGTAATTACTTCGCTACTATGGCCTATTTATTGCCTTACGTCCTCGCGCCATTTGCACACACTGTATATAGACTTTTTTTGTTATTGACTGTATGTTTGTTTATTCCATGTGTAACTTTGTGTTGTTGTTTGTGTCGTACTGCTTTGCTTTATCTTGGCCAGGTCGCAGTTGTAAATGCGAACTTGTTCTCAACTGGCCTATCTGGTTAAAACAAATGTGAAATAAAAATAAAATAAAAAATAAACTCTGTACTGGTAACCCGTGTATATAGCCAAGTTATCATTACTCATGGTGTATTTATTCCTTGTGTTATTATTTTTCTATTTTTGTCTACATTGTTGGGAAGGGCCCGAAAGGAAAAATTTCTGTCAGGACCCGGTTACGAACTCGGGTCTCCGGTGTGAGAAACAGTCACTTAGTAAACTGAGCCACTAATAGTCAGCAGAACCCAGAAGATGAGGCAGACACAGCAGTACTACAAACAGTGATTTAAATAAAGTAAAAAGGAAAAGATCTTCAGGCAAAAAAATATAAATCCACAACATCAAAAGAAAAAAATGTATATCCTCCAAGACACAAGGAAAATCCACAAAGTGGTAAGAACAGCAGGGAAAAAACAAACCTCAAAAGAATAATCAAAAATAAACAAGAACAAAACCAGAGTACCTCAAGACAATCCAACTAGAGAAACAAATGTTCACAGCATGGCTGGGGCTGGGTGCTAACATACAAACACAAAGCAAAGAACTGAGGAACACTAAGGGTTTAAATACTTTCAAGGGAAATGAAGCACAGGTGCAAATAATAACTGGAACAAGGGAAAAAACAAAAGGGCCAAAAAAGCACAATGGGGGCATCTAGTGACCAAAATCTGAACAATCCTGGCCAAATCCTGACAATTTCACTGTTAGTCAACACCTGTTGTTTACGAAGCATGTGACAAAGGGCCCGAGAGTAGGGATTTCACTGTAAGTCTACATCTGTTGTTTACGAAGCATGACAAATAAAATGTGATGAAAAAAATTGTTGATGATTTGATTGGTAAAGACCTGTGACCGTATTATGAAGCTGATGCATTATTACATTAACTGATATGAAATCAGAAGATGATCCCTCCCCCATCATGGATGCAAATGCTCAATGTATTAGGCTACTTGTAGATTGAAAGATCCCCCTCTTCTCTCTTTTTCTGTTTCTCTTTTACACATACACATAGGCCTACACACACCGTTGCCTCATAGTTATATCCATCTAACTGATTGTTCAGAATAATTACTTCGTTTAAAAGTCATAGCTATGAATATCCCTAGTACAGTAGCCGATGGCCTCTGTCTGGAGTACAATTCGAATTTTATGAACATTCTTGTTCGAGACTCTTTCTTAGTCAATCGCTAGGGGACTCTAGTGCAGGCCTGCTCTAGTATTTGAGTTGTGAAGGGTGTGTGACTGTGATTACTCGTCGGCGCCACTGTGTGCCGCTCAGGATGTTGCAGCAGCAGCCTCTCACTGGCAACGGGCCCTCTAACGGCCGGGGCCTTGGCCTGAGCTCTCACCCCGGTATGCACCCTCTAAACTCGGTTCATCCATCTTCCCACCACCGCTCCGACGGGGACACGGGCCACGAAGGCGCAGAAAATGGACATGAAAGCCGCAGAGACATTGGCGACATATTGCAACAAATCATGACCATCACCGACCAAAGTTTGGACGAAGCACAAGCAAAGTTAGTCACAATTGTTTATAACTTATTCAGATTTAGCTACACATTTCTGCAAATTTGCTCAATGGTCAAGAGTTAGCTAAAGTTTTCAGAAGTTTTCAATTTTTTTGTAAGTTTTTTAATAAGCTAGCTAGGTAGCCAACGTTGCTAGCTAGCTTACTGGCTTTGTGTCATGATACGTTGTTTATTAAATAGTTATTACTTCTTCCCCTGGTCTATTTACACGCTTGTTGTTGTTGTGATTTTTTTTTGTGGCTAACTCGACGAAGAGGGTGAATTCTTGCTAAGCTAAAACTGGCCAGTTAGCTAGCTATGCTCTATTGCTTTATTGTTAGCTTGCTAATGTGTTACTACTAACGCGTTAGCCGGTTAGATTTACATGTATATGAATAGCAAGATATTATAAACGGATTGTGGACATAATCTTGGCATTATCAATTTCATGCTACATTTGTTCTACGAATAAAATGTTAATATATTAGCTACATATTGTATCTGCTGCTAGCTAGCCATAGCATTACGTAGCCAACGTTAGCTTAGCAGGCTGCAGTGAACTCCAGTTTAAAGGTCACGAACAACAGAGCCGATGTTTGTTGTTGTGAATTACATCTAGCTAACGTTAGCTAGCTATATAACGCGTCTGAAAGCAGGGAACCAGCTATCTAACAAATATTTTGTTGGTGCTAATGGCTCGTTGCTAAATAGCTGGCTAGATATACAGCTACAGTAGCTAACGTTAGTTAGCTAGCTAATAATAACAATAATATTTTTTCCAATCGTCAGAAAACACGCATTGAATTGCCATCGAATGAAACCAGCTTTATTCAGCGTCTTATGTGAGATCAAAGAGAAAACAGGTAAGTTAATTTTCACTAATTGAAACCCTTTGTTTGATTTTAAAGTTGTTGCTAATTCGTTTTAAAGTTTCTGGCCATCTGTGATGAAAACAGAAGAAGATGTTGGCTCCATCACAATAATAATGAGTTGCGCATAATCCATGCAGTTAGATGACAGTTAGAAAATTCTCTAGCTATTTTACATTTTCAACAAAGATGTATTGTGTATGATAACTTTTCAAATAGTGCTGCAAGATGACCCTTCCTTTATTTGTTTCATCCACAAAGTGCTTCTCCGAGTCTGTACCTCAGAGGGATATTTTAATATACACTGAACAAAAATGTAAACGCAACATGTAAAGTGTCCCATGTTTCATGAGCTGAAATAAAATATCCCAGAAATTTTCCATACGCATTTTTGTGCACAAATTTGTTTACATCCCATGTTAGTGAGCATTTCTCCTTTGCCAAGATAATCAATCCACCTGACAGGTGTGGCATATCAGGAAGCTGATTAAACTGCGTGACCATTACACATGTGCACCATGTGCAGAGGACAGTAAAAGGCCTCTCTAAAATGTGCAGTTATGTCACAGATAACTTTAGGTAGTGTGCAATTGGTATGCAGACTGCAGGAATGTCTACCAGAGCTGTTGCCAGAGAAATTAATGTTCATTTCTCAACCATAAGCCGCCTCTAACGTTATTTTAGAGAATTTGGCGGTACATCCAACCACCTCACAAAGCAGACCTTGTGTAACCACGCCAGCCCATGACTTCCACATCCGGCTTCTTCACCTGCAGGATCATCTGAGAACAGCCATCCGGACTGGTGATGAAACTGGGAATGCACAACAGAAGAATTTCTTGACCTGACTTCAGTTCGGCGGCGTAATCAACTTCAGTGGGCAAATGCTTACCTTCGATGGATATGGCACGCAGGAGAAGTGTGCTCTTCTCGGATGAATCCTGGTTTTCACTGTACTGGGCAGATGGCAGACATGTGGGCGAGTGGTTTGCTGATGTCAGCGATGTGAACAGAGCACCCTATGGTGGAGGTGAGATTATGGTATGGGCAGGCATAAGCTACGAACAACGAACACAATTGCATTATATCTATGGAGATTTGAATGCACAGAGATACCGTGACGAGATCCTGAGGCCCATTGTCGTGCCATTCATCTGCCGCCAGCATCTCATGTTTCGCATGATAATTTAAGGCCCCATGTCACAAGGATTTGTACACAGTTTCTGGAAGCTGAAAATGTCCCAGTTCTTCCATGGACTGCACAATGTCGCCCTTTGAGCATGTTTGGGATGCTCTGGATTGACGCGTACGACAGTGTTTTCCAGTTACCGCCAATATCCAGCAACTTTGCACAGCCATTGAAGGGGAGTGGGACAACATTCCAGAGGCCACAATAAATAGCCTGATCAACTCAATGGGAAGGAGATGTGTCGTGCTGCATGAGGCAAATGGTGGCCACACCAGATACTGCCTGGTTTTCATATCCAAGCCCCTACTTCTTTTTTTTTAGGTATCTGTGACCAACAGATGCAAATCTGCATATCTGTATTCCCAGTCATGTGAAATCAATAGGTTAGTAGGTTATTAGTAGGTTATTAATGAATGTATTTCAATTGACAGATTACCTTATATCAAATCAAATGTATTTATATAGCCCTTCGTACATCAGCTGATATCTCAAAGTGCTGTACAGAAACCCAGCCCAAAACCCCAAACAGCAAGCAATGCAGGTGTAGAAGCACAGAAATGTAACTCAGTAACATATTTGAAATTGTTGCATGCTGCATTTATATTTTTGTTCAGTGTAATAGGAGACATTGTAACTCTTAATTTACCATGAATCATATTGACAGACCTCTCTTGTTGCAGGCCTATCAATGCGAAATGCTCAGGAGGAAGAATCACAGGACCCACAGCTGGTGCGATTGGACAACATGCTGCTGGCGGAGGGTGTGGCTGGGCCGGAGAAAGGTGGCGGGGCGGCAGCGGCGGTGTCCGCAGCCACCAGCTCGGGAGGCATGTCTCCAGACAGCTCACTGGAACACTCAGACTACAAAAGCAAGTTGAGCCAGATTCGCAACATCTATCACACTGAGATGGAGAAATATGACCAGGTACTTTTCTAGTTGTTTTTTTTTTCAAGCAGTGGGGCAGTCCCAATCCTTTTGTATTGTTTTTTTGCTTTATTGAAGAGATAGTAAAGTGTTGGAAAGATATAGGGAGGGTGAGTCAAAGAGCAGTGGGCTGGATTCAAACTCATATCGACTCTGACATACATGTGTGCTGGGGTCAGTGGCTGTACTTGATTTGAGGTGGAGGGACTTCACACATTGCACCCACTGAAAATTACACCCTTTAGCGAAGTAAACTAAAATGAGGTGATGTTATAATTTAGGTGAGATAATTGAACATGAACATAAATGACCGACGTCAACAGTGTCGGCCCGCTGTTGACTTGCATCCTTTGAGCTCAACTGACTGTCATATCTGTCTCCAATCCCCCCTCTCTCTCTCTCTCTCTCTCTCTCTCTGTGTCTCCTGTAGGCCTGTAGTGAGTTCACTACCCACGTGATGAACCTCCTGAGGGAGCAGTCACGTACGCGGCCGGTGTCACCGAGGGAGATTGAGCGCATGGTGGCCATCATCCACCGCAAGTTCAGCTCCATCCAGACACAACTCAAGCAGAGCACCTGCGAGGCCGTCATGATCCTGAGGTCCCGCTTCCTCGACGCCAGGTCAGCGTGTAACACTGTTATTGGGGTGACATAACACCTGTCAAAACTTGCCATGACAGTGAATTACAATTCATATGCAGGTAGTATTTTTAATGAAGAATAAAACATTCCATAAATGAACAGTGGTCATACCAGTCATATTTACAGTGCATAATCATGTTATTACAGTGCAGGTTGTGAATGACTATTGTGTGTCAATATCAGTTGTTACTGTAGTTGTGAAATGTGTACTTCTGCCTGGGTTGCATGCCCACTCTCAACACACTCACCTTTGTGTTGTCAGGCGTAAGAGACGTAACTTCAGCAAGCAGGCGACGGAAGTCCTGAACGAGTATTTCTACTCCCATCTCGCCAACCCTTACCCCAGTGAAGAGGCCAAAGAAGAACTAGCCAAACAGTGTAGCATCACTGTCTCTCAGGTAACCTCGTGTCATAAGTATAAGTATATGCGTCATATATTTACTATTAGCTCACCCATTGATACGCCCATATACAGTTGACTCCATTGACCAGCCTCTTACTGGCTCGTTAACTGAACAGGTGTGCAACTGGTTTGGCAACAAGAGAATCCGCTACAAGAAGAACATTGGGAAGTTCCAAGAGGAGGCCAACATCTATGCCATGAAGACGGCCATCGTGGCGACACAGAACGAGGACTCTCCACACACGCCCAACTCAACAGGTAGGAGCTGAGGAAAGGAAGCCAGGCCTAGTGATACACACTGTTTTGAGTTTATGGTTCAATTGGTAGTAGAAATGGATGGGTTGTTAGTGTTTTGTGTTACGGAGTAGCAAGGGGAACTGCCCCTCCGTACCGTCAGACTATGCTCCAACCTTACACTCCAACCCACTCTGTCACCTCTGGTCTCTTGACGCTCCCACTCATCCCATTCAAAGTTCTTCTCTTTTCATAAATACTTTCCTACCCTAGAGTATATTTTAAATCTACCAATTGGTGCTGAAACGGAGACGAATATGCATATATTTAGATGTCTTTCTTTGATTGATCCCTAATATTCTTAACCCATTCTCTCGATATATTCTGTTGGGTCTGTCAACAAAATTCGAACTTAAAGGTATACCATATTTAAAGGGATGGCTTAAAATAAATGTGCTGAAAACCCTATTGAATGAAAACTCCACACGAAAATCTGTTGACCAGCAAGTGGGAGGGTTTTCAGCGGTTGAATTACATTTAATCAGCACACGCAAGGGAACCATGTCTGCAAAGCTCGTTACGCAACTGAATAAGATACGTCTGAATTACAACTACTGAGAAGTGCGTAGGAAAGGCCTTCGTAAGAAAGGCGTCATTTTCTAAGTCGGAATTGGGCCTTTTGTGCTGTCGTGTCAACTCCTTGCCCAACAATAGAAGTCGGTTTTACAGCGCAATCAGATCTGGGACCAGGCTGATATCTGGGACCAGGCTGATGTTGTAGGCCTAGTAGCCCTTATTAAAGACATCTCCCCTTTTGTTCCTCCACAGGATCAGATCTGGGACCAGGCTGATGTTGTAGGCCTAGTAGCCCTTATTAAAGACATCTCCCCTTTTGTTCCTCCACAGGATCAGATCTGGGACCAGGCTGATGTTGTAGGCCTAGTAGCCCTTATTAAAGACGTCTCCCCTTTTGTTCCTCCACAGGATCAGATCTGGGACCAGGCTGATGTTGTAGGCCTAGTAGCCCTTATTAAAGACGTCTCCCCTTTTGTTCCTCCACAGGATCAGATCTGGGACCAGGCTGATGTTGTAGGCCTAGTAGCCCTTATTAAATACGTCTCCCCTTTTGTTCCTCCACAGGATCGGGGGGCTTCTCACTCACTGGACCAGACCTTTTCCTGGGTGTTCCACCAATGAATGGAGAGCAGCCTGTCTACATGGGAGCACAAGTATGGAACTTCACTGTCATTCACTTCATGTTACATATCATCTTCTTTTTAGCTCGTAACTAATTGAGAGCACATTCTCATTCACAGCAACAACCTTGTGGAGGAGTTGTATTGGAGTGGAGAGGGGTTAATGTAGGTTAATGCCACTACAAGTCACCACATGTCTTTTTCTCTTTGGCAGACTAATGGGAACTGGCAAGGGCAAAACACGCCCCCCTCTGCCACTTCCCCAGGAAACGACCACTCAGGGGACTCTGACTGATGGCCCTGCCCACTTTGTGTCGATGACATAGATGGAAAGATTGACAACGGAAAAAGACTGAAAGAATGATATTACTCTTACTTGGCTGCAGTTTTTGTATGTATTTTCTGTTTCTTACTGTCCAATGATACTGTTCATTATGTTTGTATGACCTGAATGTGTGATTTTGTGTGTGTGTGTGTGTGTGTGTGTTGTTTTGTATTGGGATCATGGGTTTTGTTTTCCACTACTTTATATGTTACTGTGGTATGTGGGCAGGGAGGCTTGGGAAATTGCATTACCATTGTTTTATTAGGCTATATTATTAATGCTGTTACAAATATATTAGAATTTTCGTTTGAAGCTCAGATATAGTTGCATTTAGAGGATGTGGGGGCAATAGAGAAAATCCAAAGATTTTGTGTGTTTGTTTTCTATTTTCTACTGGGCTTGTTTGTCTGTGTGTGTTAATATCATGAATGAAGTGTGTGTGCTGGTTATGTTAACAGTTTGAATGAGTATATCAACAGTGCTGTCATTCTGTACAGTGAGTGAAAAACACCTGTATTCTCTCTACCTCTTTTACAATAAAGACTCTGTATTCACAGTCAGTTGCTTTGTCTTGATTGGTTGATATTAGCATAAGAGAGTCAGGTCACCTCCTAATATGGCAGAAGAAGAAAAAAATGTACATTAATCGTTTATTGATTTAGATATTTAGAGTAAATTAAGTTACTCATTTATTGACTGAGTTTATATCCCGTCTGTGAATCTACTGTTATGTAGGGGCAATGGACCTTATACAGAAAATGTAAACAGCACATGATTGACATGATGGTATTTGGGGTAATTTCAGCATGATATCTCACAGCAGAGCCCTCGCCCTTACAAAGCTGTTTGGTTAGAGTCAGGCATGTGGTTATTTAGCTTCTCACTTCGGGCTTTCTGGTCTGCCTTTTTAAAACTTGCTGCCTCAACCTCTGGCGCTGCCCTGCTGGGGTTGTCGCTACTATCGACTATTGATCTGCGATCTGAATGGGTGGGAGCATCTGTAGGAGGGACTATGATCACTCTTTCTATGGGCTCATTGGCTATTTTCTCTGATAAGGCAACATAAGTCGGTTCAGGCTGCTGTGAACTGGAGCGACGCTGCAGTGCATTCTGGGTACAGGAGAAGGACCGCTGTCGAGGAGCAGGCTGGGGTAACAGGAAGTGCGGTGTCGATGCTCTCGGGACTTCCAGGGGCCTTTCACGATCTTCGTCCTCTGAGGTAACCTCCTGCAGAGTGCTGATTGGCCGCGGTGGACGACCCATGATTCTTGGGGTAACCAATGCGGTCGCTGATTGGTTGAGCTGTGGCCGCCAGTTCTGAGGGGAAGGGCACTGCACTCTGCCCATTGACCAATCACTGTCAAAAGAAGAGGGAGATCAGACGGCTAGGCAGTGATGAACTTGCCTTATCAAGATGAGTAAATTGCTAAATGTTATTGTGAGTAGATATGCCAAATGCCACAAGACTTTACCTTGGTGGAGGCGAAGACATATCCCGATGCCCTATGACACCAGAGAAGGAGGCACTTCTCCCAGGGAGCCCAGGGGAATTCACCCATTGGCTATACAGCAAGGCACGCTCATCCCACAGCATATCATTGGCTTGGTCCATAGGAATAGGCCCTCTCTGAACCCTGTGAGCCAGTAGGAGCTCCAGGACTTGATGATGAATGCCCTCTCGGGCAACATCCAGTGCCCGGCGTCCTCTGCGATCAGACAGATCCTGATTGGCTCCGTTCAGGAGCAGGAACCGGGCAGTGTCGTAGCAACCGTGGAGGGCGGAGAGGAACAGAGCAGTCTCACCCTATCAGAGAATGGGAGTGGTATATATCAGAGAATGGGAGTGTCGAAGCAATAATATTGGAGTACCCTATATTTGAACCATTCTACGCAGATTTAACTGCATAGTTTCTTCGAAGTTCCTCTTCCTAAATCTTCATACAAGTATGTGAATTATCATAAAAGCAGAGGCTTCTGCTGGCCTTGGTACCTTGTTGTCCTGTAGGTCCACCGCAGCACCGTAGCGAGTGAGGGTTCTTGTCAAGGAGAGGTGGTTAACTGAGCATGCCCAGTGGAGGGCTGATCTTCCTGGGAGAGAGAGTGCATTTCAAGTGGAGGAAGGTGAGGGAAGGAAGGTGGGAGTTCAGTACAGAAAGAGAGGGAGTAAGTCAGCCAGTGAACAAACATTATACAACAGAGTCAAGCCCAAAGGGTGAAAGATGGGAAAGAGGGAGATTTTGAAAGGGAGGGAATGAGAATGAAAATGATGGTGAGGGACTAGGGAATCAGCCCGAGAGAGAGACAGCGAGATATAGTGTGTGTGAGAGAGAGAGAGAGAGAGAGAGAGAGAGAGAGAGAGAGAGAGAGAGAGAGAGAGAGAGAGAGAGAGAGAGAGAGAGAGAGAGAGAGAGAGAGAGAGCGAGAGAGAGAGAGAGAGAGAGAGAGAGAGAGAGAGAGAGAGAGAAGAGCAATGAAGGTTAATATGGTACATCCACACTGCCTGGGCACTAGGGCCCATTAACTTCTGTATCAGTTTGAGAGGGGGGCAGCAGGGGTGCTGTAGAGAGGAATGGGAAGAGTGGGAAGCAATGGAGGTTTTACCAGAACAGAAGAGAAGAGAAGGGACACATGGGGAGGACCAGAGAGAGATGGGGTAAGTTACACTGGTTACTCAACCCCTCAAAGTAATACAATATAGTAATATGTATGTTAGGCAGTGTGTTTATAAGCTTGTTATTACACCCATGGAAGCTACATAACATTTATGGACATTTGTTCCATGCAATATCGATTTTTAAAATACATTTGCACAATAATCCTCCCATGACACTCTACAGGGAAGTTCAGTTAACTTGGTTTATTTGACTGTCTAGCCTACATTTTGGTTAATAATGTAATTGGGAAATTGGGAGAGTAAAGGGATACCAGTGTGGTCTGTGTTGTTGACCGGCACCCCAGCTCGTAGCAGCTCCAGAACCACACGGTCAAGCCCACTCCGGACCGCACGAATCAGGACCACTGACCCATCTGGACCACACCATTGAACCGAAGCAGACTGGCAAAATAATGTTTGGTACGGTCAAAATAGAATACTGTGAATAATAACCAGCGTTATCTAAAATGTAAATAAACGTATTGACATTTATGTAGAATACTTATGGAACTCACTTGATTGGGTGTTCTGTGATGTGGCGACGGGACAGCATTTCTCTCCCATCCTCTTGGGGGGGCTAAAAGTGGAGCTGAAAGTCAATTTAGTTACATGCTTAGTTACGTTGTGCAAACCGTAAATTGTTCTGTGACAAATTAGTGTGAAGGAATAATGAATCATTTTACAAGCCTATTAATATAGTATGTTAACAATGATCAGGGGGTGATCTTACGTTGTGTGGGTGATTGTGGGTGGCTCGGGGGGCTGCGGTAGTGCTTCTGCTCTTGCGTTCGGTGGTCACAGATGGACCTGTTGATGTCCTCCATAGAACTCTGGGTAAAGTCAGTGTCACTTCCAATATCCAGGTCCTTTTTCAGGGGCCTGAAATCATACGTTTATGCTCTGAATAGCTGTACTTTGTGCATACTTAGTGATATGACTACAGTATCACTAATATTGTGTAAAATAGAGGTAGTCCAACACAGCAGTTTTATCTTACAGACAGAGTAAAACTTCAGTTAGGTTAAAATGACCCTAATGGAAACAACTGAAAGCCATACAACCCATTACAATGAAGCAAACTGTTATCTGATCACAGCACTGTTGATTTACTAGACTGAACATCCTCTAACTTCTCCCATAATCATTCATCTTCACTCACCGAAGTCGAAGGGCATCCTCCCCCAGTGGCTCTCTGCGTCTTTTCTTCTCAGCCTCCTTTGCTTTCTTCTTCTTTATCCCATTCCTGTCTTTCTCTCTCCCTGTCCTGCCCCTCTGCTCTCGGTGGGGTGTGTGCTGTGCCCATGCCTTGGCCACATTGGCTCCACTGTCATTCTCAGTGACAGTGGATCTGTGCCTAACCCTCTCTCCTCCTCCCTCCCTCTCCGCTCGTCGTCGTCTCACCCTTCTGATCACCAAGACAACCATCAAGACCAAAGCCAGTACCAGGCCCGTTGCAACGCCGATCACAGCCCATATCCATGGAGGTGTTACTCCTGTGTGGAGATGGGGGGCAGAGATATTAGGTGGTACTCACACACACACACACACACACACACACACACACACACACACACACACACACACACACACACACACACACACACACACACACACACACACACACACACACACACACACACACACACACACACACACACTGTGTAACAGGATACATACCATCATTAGTGTCCTCTTTTTCCTCAACTGGGTCCTCCTCTCTCCCTCCTATTTCCTCCCCAACCCCTCTTACACTAATAATGGCCTTTAATTCTGGGTGAGAGGGGACCAACACACGAGTCGACAACGTAGCAGCCCGCAGGAAGTTAGCTGCTTCGATGGCGTACGGGAAACAGGTAGAAGGAAGACGGGAGCACGGCCTGTTATCCACTTGCAGGAATAGGAGAGAACTGTTTCAGAGAGATGGGGAGTGAGAACATTGATGAGATGTTAACAAAAGAGACTAGGTTAATGTAAAAAAATTAGGGGAAGCGAAATCATAATCTCTTCATAGTTACCCATTTGAGTCATCCGAAGAAGCTTGAGCCAGCAGGTTTTCGAGCTGCTGGGGATTAAAGGTGAAGAGGTCCTTGCTGGAGTCAAGGGGCACCATGCCGCGCAGTTTGAGGGGCGTCTGCAGGAGGGTGCTGAGGGCCCAGAGAAGGGAACTGTTGGAAAATGTGCCGTGTTGCAGGGGGACGTGGGTGTGCAGGAGCAGGGTACCCTTAGCCCACAGAGGGCTGTGGTGCCTGTGACAGTCACTCCCGTCCCAGCCACAGGCGGCACTTTCACAGCCCTGGTCACAGTAAGAGTTGGCATAGTGGTCTCGGCAGTAGTGGATGTGGCCTGAACTGAGAGAGGGGATAGTTGGAAGGATGCAGAGAAAGCGTGAACCCCAGCTGAAACATCTGGATGTATACAAAAGGAAAGTGAAAGAGCAGGGTGCGTTTCATTCCAGGAAAATGTTCTCTCCCCTCTGCTCTTATTCACTCTCCTCACCATGAATATGAGACTACTGGGTAAGAGTAAGTCACCATATTGCTTTCACATATCCAGTCCTGTCAGATCCTGTCAGATCCATGAAGGAGAGTGAACAAAGGGAAGAGGGAATGGAACATCTTCCTGGAAGGAAATGCAGCTCAGATCTCCCTGCTGCTACAGTGTCTTACTTGCAGCGTCCTTTGTCCCTCAGACAGTCGAACCCGTCTCTCAGACACTCGGGCTCGGTGCACTCTTTATCACATGACCCATCTCTAAACTTGGCCTTACACTGTCTGGACGGACACTGGGCCCAGGGGTCACCACCAGGAGACGCTGCTGCTACTTGGGGAGGAATCACAAACAGACACACACACACACACACACACACACACACACACACACACACACACACACACACACACACACACACACACACACACACACACACACACACACACACACACACACACACACACACACACACACACACACACACACACAAAGGTTGGATTCCCACTTGATACTAATATACTAACTTAAACTGAATCACGTTGGATAAAAGCATCCATTAATTACAATACTGTATTACTGTATCAAGCAAGAACATGTGCTTTGACCTACATTTTCAAGCTGTGTATTGTGTAGGCCTAGGTGTATCTATCACCACATTAATTGTTAACAATGCTTGGTAATGTGCCAGCCAGGCAGGCTATGAAAGGTGTGTCCTTGGCATGAACCATGAAATGGGAAATAGGAGGCCTGACACAAACAGGAAGTTTCCAGGAGAGGCGAATAGCAACAGGAAATGGAGTGGGCTGAGACTGGATGAAGGTCGGAGGTCATCACCCTGGCGATGAGGAATGGAATGGAAGGGGACAATGGAGAGGCTTGGCAGGTGTGTGAGGGACAATAAAATCATAGCACAGGAGAGTTGGGATTAGACATGGTGTACTGTATAGCAGTGAACATTCAAGGAAATACAGTACAATCTTTGACTCTTATGCAAGCAAAGCACTTTTTGGTCAGTCATATCTTTAAATCAGTGACACATTCACGCAGCATCTTATAAAGTGATGATGAAAGGATGTGCGAGCAGTATATGTCAAGTACTTCACGGTATTTGCTCCTAATGATATATCCTCAGAAATCTATAAAACATAGAAGTGAGAACATCAATGTAAAAAAAAAAGTATGTTTTGTTGCTGGGTATCAAAATAAAGAAAGTCGCACACTCCATGTATAAACTCATCAATTGAATGGGTATTTATCAACGTTTCGGCATCACTGTGCATTCCTCAGGGTTCCTAGGAAGTACCATGTAGGACTTCCTCTCTTTATTCGATTACCTAGAGAGACTCTACTTCACTCTCACAGGTATCGAACATCATATCAACAAGATAATAGCTGGAAGATGGACTCACCTCGACACCACCTGCTCAAACCCAACAGAACAGCCATCCACAGCACCAGCATCATTGAGCCAGGCAGGTCCCAGAGAGGATGGAGACGGCAGTAGCCTACTCTCTCTCACTATCCTCCCAGCTGTACCAGTGCGGTCACTAGGTCCAATGCCCTGGTCCAGCTATGGCAGGTCCGGCAGGACTGTACTCTGCTACAGTGTTGTGGGGTATCTCTCTGGGTCTCTTCTGGAGAACGTACTGTCTCACTGCACTCCTGACCGCGTTCACAATGGGACCATGTGAACAGTTTATATGTAAAGTGGTACACCCCAACTTCCAGTGCTGCTACCACCCACCTCCCTCTCTCCAATTATTTTTCAGAAGCACTGCGGATATGTGGACAACTTCCTGCCACTGTGTGGAAAACAATAGGAGCGGTGTGTGTGTGTGTGTGTGTGTGTGTGTGTGTGTGTGTGTGTGTGTGTGTGTGTGTGTGTGTGTGTGTGTGTGTGTGTGTGTGTGTGTGTGTGTGTGTGTGTGTGTGTGTGTGCGTGTGTGTGTGTGTGTGTGTGTGTAGTCTGTTTTTCTACTGATTATAATGCCTCAGGATGTAATCTTTCAAATGAACCAGGCCCTGTATTCATGAAACAATCTAGGTCCCCCCTGTTCATGCAATCATATTAATTACGTTAAAAAAGGCTAAACTGATCCTAAATCAGTGCTCCTTCTCTGAAACACATTATGAATACAGGCCCTGGAGTAGGACTGCATATATCACTTTTTTATGCTCTCTGCATTAAAAAAATATATATAATCTTATCTACTGCAAACGACAAATAAAACTATTTCAAAATCTCAAAGAAGAGATAATAACCTCCAGGAATGTGGTGGGTCTTAAAATAGACAGATGTAGCTGCAGGCCCATATGTCACCTGTCTCAAATGAAAGGATGGAGACAGGAACAGGAAACTAGGGGGTTCTACTTTCATTCTCAACCTCAGGACTCATCAAGTATGCCAAGAAACAGCCTCACAGCAGGTGGTACAACAAAGATTGTGTGCCTTTTCAGTTTTGGTGGGGGGGGGGGTCTATTTCAGGCTAAGGCATACTACTATTTATATGATGAGTTTATATATAGAAACATTAGGCTGTTGTGCATTGTCAAGGGGAATATGCAATAGATGATCATGGAAATAATGTTTCAATAATGGTAGTGATGATGATTATGATTATCATCGTGTAGGGCATCAAGCTTTCCACACGATGTCGCTATTCTACATTAGATTCCTTTCAAGTTCAAAGGTGAATCCGCCAGTAAGTAATTTACTGTACAACATTTTCATATATATCAAACCCTTACACAGTAATCACCTACTCGTTTCACACAAAGTATAGCATAGTATAATTAATATAAAATCGGCATTTGCCAATGTCAAGAGGGGGCGGGTCGTTCAAAAGGGACTTTCCAAGTTATGTACTTTCGGTTTTATTTTGAAGCACAATCATCAACTCGAACGTGGGGTCCTCAAGTCTATCCGCAGGCTGCTGCTGCATAACTAAATTAATACGAAGATTGCCCTTTATATGATATGAGTGTGTAACATAGAACATAGGCTAGATCTATTCTTAATAGATATAGGCTATCGTTTCCTTGACATTCAGAAGAAATTGCAACCTCATTCATAAGAGCCCGCATGCAAACGTGAGTAGTCTATATTTTTAAAAAGCTTTTTAAACGTGTTATATTTATTATTACAGCATGTATTGTAATGTGTTGTTACAATTCGTCATATCCATCATGAAGCCGAACTTTGAAATTCACCTAATTGAAAGTGAAAGTAAAAATTGAAGCATAAGATAACAGTTGATTACACACTCTAGTCCCCAATGTTGTCCCTTATTAGTCGGTCAGCTGTTTGTCATTAAATGGTCACACTCCCTCCAATATTTTCAGATAATCTATGTCCCAGGGGTTTAATTGGGATTTTGTGCGAACTAATTCCCAAATTGCCACTTTTTCCATAATATGCTATAACAGATCTATGTGCACATTTTATGTTCCATATGCTTATCCACTTAGTCCTCCTCAATTTAACCCATGGATATGATGTTCCTCAACCTCACTATCTGTCTCTCCCAACCTCCTGTTCTAGAGCCTGTTCAGAATGCCAAAAATGAACTTCTCTCCGCTGCTCTTCCTGTGCATGGATGTGTGTGTGGTGCAGACAGTCCGCTTGGCCCAACTCTCCCCTCTTCTCCTCCACCATCCCCTCATCACCTTGTGGGGTGGAAGCCTGCTCCGTGCCGGCCTCCACCTCTTTCTCACCTTCACATTCCCTGGAAGTCCCCCATGGATGAGCAGCTTCGAGGGGCTCCAGAGCATGGGGGTCCTCTGCTTCCATTGCCCACTCTACATCAGCCTTCTCTGGGCATGTGGCCAGTCCATCCTGGGGCAACTATGGGGATGGCACTCCTGGCAGGGGGTGGGTGACAAGTTTATATTGCTATAATTATGTTAATATATATACCCTTTTTGTTTTAAAAATTGATAAACCAAACAGACTAAAATCACTTGTTTTTCAGCTACTTCAGGGCTACTGCGTAACAGTCGTAGCATGTTTGTACTGGACGCGCTACGTCCCTTCTCTTCTTACCAAGCCCACCAAGGAACCACAGAAGAAGACTGGGGCCTCTCTAGAGAAACTGATGGGATACATGAAGCCTTATTTCATACGCTTTGGAGCCGTGCTGAGTCTTGTCGTCATCTCTTCCCTTGGTGAGATGGCTATTCCCCACTACACCGGCCGAATGACAGACTGGATTATGAATGAAGACGAGCCTGAAGCGTTTACTCACGCCATCACAGTCATGTCTCTGATTACAGTCATGAGGTATAGTACAGCATATATCAATAATTGGTGATACGATACTCTTGAGTCCTTCCAATTGATGCTCAGTGTTTGATACTACTGTTTAATTTTGAGGTTTCAAGGGTTCTAATCACTTCCACAGGGCATGTATTGTACTGATACTGTAGTAATGTGTTTATTGCCCTCTTTCTCCCATCTCTATCATTCAGTGCTGTGTGTGAGTTTGTGTGTGACCTCATCTACAACATCACCATGAGTCGCATACACACCTCCATCCAGGGCCTAGTCTTCCAGTCGGTGTTAAAGCAGGAGATTGCTTTCTTTGACAGGGCACAGACAGGTGAGTCACATCTCATTGCAATCTACAGGTAACTGCCTAAATAAATTGAACACCAACATAAAGTGTCTTAATACTAGCCGCCAGAATAGCTTCAGTGCGCCCTGGCATAGATTCTGCAAGTGTCTGGAACTTTATTGGAGGGATTGGCACCATTCTTCCATGAGAAATTCCATAATTTCTTGTAGGGATGCACCGATATGACATTTTTGGCCTATACCGATATCCGATATTTTTCTTGCCAAAAAAACCCCCCGATACCAATAACCTATATTTAACATTTTAGCAGCCTTTTAAGCATTCTAGTACAGTTAAATAGTTGAAGCCAAGTGTCATATGTTCATTTGTTCAGTAAGAACAGATTGTTTAATAACTTGCAAATTAGAAAAATTAAACATCCATGAATGTATTTTACCGCACAACAGATACTCATGACACAAATATTTTAGCTGCCCCGCATTACAAAGATGGTTAAGTTGCTGGTGGCTCTTCTTACTATCCAATCTTGACTGTATGGAGAAACTTAAATGCTTTGAAAGAAATATTGGTTTCAACTAAAATGCAGTTCATAATTTTTGATTTAACTGCTTGAAAAAATGACTGTCTCTAGGCTTCAATTTAAGTGTGCTCAACTGACTTGACTAGTAAAATGAGAACAAATATACAACACATCTCATCTTTCATTTAGGAAATAAAAACAAAAACACACAACTGCTTTGTTTTAAATTCAATTAAAATCTTGACCTATACCAGCCATGATAGAACAACAGAAAGCCATTGGGCTTAGTAAACATTTTTCCCAGTGACTCTAGATGGCTGGGTTACAATATGACTGCCCATTTACAATTTTAACACATGGGGGAGGTTTTTCTTCACAAAGAGGACCTGCTCGGCTTTGTCACAAGAGAGTCATTTATTTTTTCGTCTACAATGTGTGAAGCTGCACTGAAAAGGTGCTTACTGTCCACACTAGTACAGGGAGCACCAAGATACTTGCGCGCAGCTTTAGCTAGGATGGGGAAACGGTGCTTGTTACTTCTCCAGTATCCAAGTGCATCTTCATTCCTGGGAAAAGTAGGTTCTGTCAGGCAAATGTTGGCCAATGTAGTAACAGAAAATGAAAATACAATGTGTCTCTCTCTCTCTCACACACACAGACGCACACACACACACCAAAAAGTTATTTTGTTGGCATTTACGTATGTCCTCATTACCAGTAAAACATATCAAAACCTATTTTTTTCACTTACTTGCTGTGCTGTTTCGTTGTTCATTTGTTCAGTCGTTTCATTCTCAACCAGGATTTCATCATACATGTCAAGCAGTGAAGTTTCAGCCCTGTCTGTCCGTGGCCTCTTCTGTCGTGGGTCCTCTTCTTCGGTGCGCACTGTCACTGTGTCCTTTTCCATCTTGTCCAGCTTTGTCGGTAACATTTCATGTGAACCCCTTTTCTTGTCTGCATCGAAGTGGTGGTCCTTGTGCCTAGCATCTGGCATGTTGGCGACACAGTAAAGAGGCTCAGAGAGAATGCCACCAAATCGCTTGTTCACAGCGTCTAGTAGAGTATTTTTGAAAGTTTTAACCCCACTGTCTGTGTCGGAAGTTTTGTTGAGCAGGTGTTTCAATGCCATGATAGAGGGTATTACGTCTGCTGCAGATGCAGTTGAGGAGCTTATTTCTCGAGTCAGTTGTTCGAATGGAGCTAAGAGTGAGTTCATGTTTTCAATGAGAGTCCGCTGGTTCGTACTGATTGTTGCAGGTAACTCATAGACAGCTGCGTACACGCCAAGCACTCGTTTTTGTTCCAGCAGGCTCTCCATCATGTAAAAAGTACTGTTCCATCTGGTGGAAACGTCTTGCTTAAGCTTTTTCGTTTTCACTCCAAGCTGCTCCTGAATTACTTGCAGGTGGCTGTATGCTAGCTGTGAGTGTTTAAAATGACCCACTATCTTCCTACCTGTTGCCACTGTGTCAGAAATGCTGCGTTGGGCCAAAACACCTTCGTTCACAGCCAGTTGCAGCGTGTGTGCAATGCATTGAAATGGCAGCAGCGGGACGAGAACCAGCACATTCTTGACCATGCAATATGGCTTTCCTCAATACAAAATCCTCGTCGACCCACTGTGCTGTCAGACTCATCATGCTCATGGGGCTGACGTCGCTGGTTCAAATGTCAGTCATGAAGCTAATATCTGCGATTCAACAATACTGTGTAATTCCGGTAGGGAAACATCTGAAAAATAGCATCTACTTGGTATTGTGTACCGGGGCTCGAGGTGCTCGACCAGTTGTTGAAAGCCAACATCATCCACAACAGAGAACGGTTGATTATCAAGGGCAATGAATTCCATTATCTTGGCATTAGTGGATTTCGCCTTTGAGTAATCTCGTTGAAATCTTCTTACTCTTTCAAATGACTGCTTGACTTGATCTTTTTTTTCTGCTTTTGTTCCAAGTAGTCGCTGAATGTCTGGGGATGATGCACTTTCAAATGAGTAATTAGGTTTGTGGTATTAAAAGATTTCACTTTCTCCCCTCCTCTGGAAATAATAGCAGCACAAACGTTGCATATGGCCTTTTTTATATCTTCCTTTGAAACTTCAAAATAGGTTCACACCGTAGACATTGTGGCCTAGGTTAGGAATGCTGTGTTGAACATGTAGCTCTGTACTTTTCGTGGCATCATTACGTCACCTACCTACGTTATGTAGGTATGCACTTCAGCTTTGACATCGGCATTAAACTAGACATCGGGCCAATGTTGATGTTGGCATTTTTGGCTAAAATCGGCCAATTCCGATATTCTCACCGATATATCGTGCATCCCTAATTTCTTGTTTTGTTGATGGTGGTGTAAAGCGCTGTCTTATGCGTGTCCAATTGGGTTGAGATCTGGTGACTGAGACACACACACATACCCTTTAAACCTCCTATGCTCTTTGAGATCCCTCTTTCAAAGTCACTGAGATCTCTTCTTCTAGTCATGGTGTCAAGAGAATTTTCAATCCCAATGATGACTATAGCTTTGACCCATTCCACCTAGGTTGTAATGCTAAGGTTGATAATAATTACACAAATACTCAGCTTAATGCAAAAGGAAAGTATAGTTTATTCATGAGAATTCTCAAGAGAAAAATGAAGACTCAGTCTTTTCATACTACACACATATTCCGATCTTTAGGTCACTCCCTTCTCCAATGACCAGTACTGTCCCACTAACCACATTGTAGACAAAGAACCATCAATCTTGTCTCATTCTTCAAGGCTTTCAATTCCCCTCCCCCGCTGGGGCCCTCTTGGTTAGAAAACCTCTAAGTTTTTTTTATCTGTTTTACAACTTCTCCCTGCTTACACCCTTACTAAAGACTATAATACCCTAGTATTATAATTCTAACATAGCTACACACATCTTCATATTATCTTCTTATGATTCTCAAACATTTCACACCATTAAACAAGATCAGAGTGGAACTCTTTAGCCATTATCTCAAACCATACAAATTATTCTAACACATGGTAGCCAAAATAATGGGCAGCTGGACATATTTATACATGACCCTAAGCATGATGGGATGTTCATTGCTTAATTAACTCAGGAACCACACCTGTGTGGAAGCACCTGCTTTCAATATACTACGTATCCCTCAATTACTCAAGTGATTTCTTTATTTTTATCAGGTTTGAAGGTAAGACCCAGATGCAGACTGTGTTGGAGGAACAATGTTTATTACAGCAACAGGGCAGGCAAACGACAGGTCAAGGCAGGCAGGGGTCGATAACCAGAGTAGTGGGGGAAAGGTACAGGACGGCAGGCAGGCTCACGCAGATGTTGGTAATCCAGAGGTGGGGCAAAGGTACAGGACGGTAGGCAGGGTCAGGGACAGGCAGAGTGGTCAGGCAGGCAGAGACCGGACAGGCAGGGGTCAAAACCAGGAGGGCGTGAAAAAGAGAGACTGGGGAAAAGCAGGAACTGAGACAAAAAACCGCTGGTTGACTTAACAAACAAGACGCACTGGCAACAGACAAACAGAGAACAGGTATAAATACACAGGGGATAATGTGGAAGATGGGTGACACCTGGAGGGGGGTGGAGACAATCACAAAGACAGGTGAAACAGATCAGGGTGTGACAATTTTGGCAGTTACCTGTACTTCACCTTTCTTAAATATATTTTTTATACAGTTGTTGGGTTACTAATTGATTAAGTTAACTGATAAACACATACTGTATGTCCAAAGGATATACCCCAGGTGTAAAGGAGAGTATCTGAATAAACATGAGTGATCAGGTCAAGAGTATTGTGCGGATCTGTCTTTTCTTCAAAGTGAAGAGGATACCTTTATGCTATATATTTATGCTTCACGCTATATATATGATATATATATTTGCACACCGTCCCCTCCAAGGGGCTAACTTAACCTATGACCTTTGTTCCAGGTGACCTTGTGTCACGCATCACCACAGACACCAACGACATGAGTGAGTCTCTGAGTGAGAAGTTGAGTCTGCTGATGTGGTACTTCATGCGGGTCACTTTCCTCTTCATCTTCATGCTCAATCTCTCCTGGAAGCTGTCACTCTTCACCGCTATGGGGCTTCCTATCATCTGGGTCATACCAAAGATATCCGGCAAGTGGTACCAGGTACAGGAAATCAGACCTTTTCTAACGTATTGTAGTGGAAGTAGCCTGGTCCCAGATCTGTTTGCGTCTTCTTGGCAAAATGTATGGGGTGACAATGACAATAAGAGTTGGCTAGACAGCATAAACAGATCTGGGACAAGGCTATAGTGGGGGTAGTTTTGTGAACTACTGAACACTCCCATGATGAGTAACCTTGTCTGATAGTTGCAGTTTCATGTTTGCATACATCTTGATTCTACAAGTTACAGTCACCAAAAATAGCACTACAGAGCAGACAGAACGTTACCTGACCATTCAGAAGGTAACTGTGAATATTGTTTTTGTCCCAGGAGCTCGGTGCGAAGGTTCAAAAGTCACTAGCCCAGGCCAATGACGTTGCCACGGAGACCTTCTCCTCTATGAAGACAGTACGCAGCTTTGCCAACGAGGAGGGCGAGACGGAGCGCTACAGGAAGAGGCTGGAGAAGACCTACTCTCTGAATAAAGAGGAAGCAGCAGCCTACGCAGCCTCAACCTGGACCAATAGTGTGAGTTTCAGCTTCAATAGTAAACAGTCACAGGGTGACAGCAATTTATCCAAATTCAGTTCCAAAGAGCTTGGATTGCACATTGACTCATGAGGGTACATGAATTTGTCTGTAATATGGGCCATGTGAACTGACAAGGGAAAGCTCTGGGCAATTGTTATAGACTATAACTACTGCAGGTCCCAGAGTTTTTCCTGGTTACATGATCTGGAAAACACTGGGCCCTAGTCATAATCAATAGTAACCCCATCTGTCTCCCTCTCAGATGTCAAGCCTGTTCCTGAAGGTCAGTATCCTGTACTATGGCGGTAGTCTGGTGACAGGGGGGACCGTCAGCAGTGGGGACCTGGTGGCCTTTGTGCTCTACGAGCTCCAATTCTCCTCTGCTGTGGAGGTAAGGCCATAGATGAACAATCTCCATCCAATCTACCCGCAGCCATCTTATGTTTAATGCCTACTGCCAAATCCAAACAGACCTAAATGTACACACCCTAACAAGGAACTGCCAAGTTGTTCTACAGTAAAATAGGGGTCAAAATGATTTATTGGTATCACAATATTTTAATCATATCTAGAGTTTTGAGTAGCAACATTTTGAGAGTCACTTACTGGTGTCACTTTTACACGTCCTGTCTGACAGGCCGTGATGTCGTATTACCCAAGTGTGATGAGGGCAATCGGTGGCTCTGAGAAGATATTCGAGTATGTGGACCGACAGCCCCAGGTTCCTCCAGAAGGCACCCTTGCCCCACAGAATCTTGAGGGACATGTTCAGTTCAAGAATGTCACATTTACCTACCCTACCAGGGAAGATACACCGGTGCTCAAGGTATCTACAGTATATTTACAGTATACTGTATACACATATACTGGATATGAATTAAAATTACATATACATTAAATTACAATTTCTCTTTATCTCTCAGGGCCTGTCTCTGGAGCTGAGGCCTGGGAAGATCACTGCCTTGGTGGGGGCTTCTGGAGCAGGGAAAAGCACCTGTGTGAGCCTGCTGGAGAGGTTCTACCTGCCCCAGGAAGGAGAGATCCTATTGGATGGACAGCCACTGCACAGCTACAAGAACCAGTACCTACACGACAAGGTCATTATGAACAGCAATGGAAGCAATGTTACTTTTCTCCTAAGCTATATTAGTGCATAACATAATTAGCTACCAGCCTTTAAAGAAAAGTACATGATCACAATGTTTGCCAAGAAGTTATTAACCAACTAAATGCATTATCTAAATGAATAATTTCTCTCAGATCAGTGTGGTGAGTCAGGAGCCGGTGTTGTTTGCTCGTTCTGTCAAGGAGAACATCAAATATGGCAGAGATGATGCCACTGATGAGGAGATGTACCGGGCTGCTGAGCTGGCCAATGCCCAAAAGTTCATCTCTGACCTGCCCAATGGCTATGATACAGGTATGTCCCAAAAGATGAATTCATATTGACTTCATCCTGATAGGATTGGTAATATTGTTTATTTGGGTCTTTGTTTAGTCCTTACTGATAGAAAGTTACACTTTTCTCTGCATAGCTTTGACTTTGAACTGTTAGTGCTTTTCCTTCCTTCAACTACTGATGGCACGATTGTAGTGTATGTGTGTTATCCAGCTCTACTGTTCATATTTAATTGTTGTTCTTTATTCCACAGATGCCGGGGAGAAGGGAGGCCAGGTTTCAGGAGGGCAGAAGCAACGCATAGCCATCGCCAGAGCTCTGATCAGAAAGCCTCGGATTCTAGTGCTGGACGATGCCACCAGTAACTTGGACACAGAGAGCGAGTATTTGGTAAAATAACTCTGAATCTTGTTATCTTTCACTGACAGGGCTATTTTTGGGGGGGGTTAACCAGTTTCTGTTGATCATTTACTCATAATATAACCCAATGGAGGCTGTTTCCTTCCCTAACATGAATAATTGATTTACAATGTATTGTAATCTCAGCTAATCTCTGACAGTTCAGTGGCTTTAATTCAAACACACTCATCATGTTTCTCTCCATGTCCTTAGGTCCACCAAGCTCTGCTCAAGGACTCAAACCCCTGCTCAGTGCTGCTGATTGCTCATAAGCTGAGCACTGTGGAGAAGGCCAATCACATTGTCGTTCTTGAGGAGGGAAAGGTGCTAGAGGAGGGGAGCCATGTTGAGCTGCTGGAGAAAGGTGGAACCTATGCTGATCTGGTGAACAAGCAGAACACTGGCTTCCAGCGCAAAGAAGGGGAGGAGCTGAAAAACTAAAACAGAGGCTCCAATCCCATGACACTCCTCAATTTACACTGAAATCCCACTTCTGCCATCTTCTGCCAATCCCATCTCACATTTTCAACATTATTACTTACTAGTTCTACTGCATCACATATGCTTTGCAATTACTCTGAGATCATAGCATCAAACTTTAGTTAAATTATCTCCCCTAAGTGATTTTGAGGTACTCAAAGAAAAAACGAATTACAAGAACAGTCCTATAATATTAAAGGTTTCATGCAAAGAGCACATTTGTATGTTCAACTTTCTATTTGCACTATACTGCAACTTAAGTATTCTTAATGCCCCAAATGCCTTTTGTATTTATTTCTACATTTATTTTGTTGAATTGTTCTCCCACATTTGTGTTATAACTATGTAAATAGGGATCCCAAATAATGTTTTGTTTTCTGTGTACATTGTCTTCAAGGCAGTACAATACATTAGCCGTTTTCTGTCGTGTTAATGACAATAAACATTCTGCTCTCTGAAATAATTTCTTCATTTAGTATCTGAATGTGGGGGAATGGTTACATAATAGCTGCAAGTTTTGCAGTTGATCTGTATTACTGTGGGAAACCCCACATCTCATGCTTTCACTTTTACTTTTCTTTGCTACAGGCCTAGATAATGATGCCAAAGTCGAATCGCATACAACGACCGATTGTAGTAACAGCAATACTATTACTGTTTAGAGGGTATTTCCAATGAAGGCTATATGATGCTTAACACAGGCAGTTTCATAACAGTTGCAATAGCATAGTTTTAGATCCACAAACGTACACACTGCTGGAGCAGCCAGATCCTGCAGCAGTAGCAGCACAGACGAGGGGTAACCCAGACATGTCACAGGGGCTGAAAATCTGAAGCATCCGTTTAAAACGTATGTCACCACCAAATAAATCCAGTCGCGGGTAGTGGGAGAGGATGGAACTAGGTGAAAATGGGCTGACATTCTGCAAATGTTCTCATCGATGAAACATCTGATCTTAACCCTTTTAGCTGTTCCCAATACTGGAATGTTACGAACACAGTGCACTACGTGTTATAGACTTGACGCTTAGCGAAAGTAATAAAATAAACTGCATTGTTTAGGAGTGCACGGTCGAATTGAGTCTGTCTCGGCACATGCACACTTCACAGAGGTGTACCCTAACGAAAATATGCAAATACATGATACAACGTGCCAATAGGATCTCGCTAGCTCGTGCTTGGCTTTGCCCACCTTGTTCTGCGCACTATTTAATTTGCTCACACTGTAAACGACTAACTGTCTTGGGTTAGTTATAAATATCTTTGGTAGCGGGTCCATCACAGCTAAACTGTCGTAACACCATAGCAACAGTATTTGTTTCCCCATTAGCTTTTGCTGAGGTAGAAACTATTCCATGGGGTCCAAAAAAACACAAAACATGAGAAGTAACAAAACACTGGTACACTGATAGACAGTCGCACACATTTTAAACACAACGATATATAAACAAGACAATTATAATAATTCAAACAATACAAGTAAAACAAATAATTTGTGTGTGCATGTGTTTGTCAACGCCGATCCATGACATGTTGTTTATTCCCTTTTTAAAAGGTAATTTTGCTGTTAGCTTGAGTAATTGGAGAATGGAAGGGAGTTCCATGCAGTCCTGGCTCTGTGCAATACTGTGAATATGGTCGTGAATTCGTTTTGGATTTGGGGACTGTGAAGAGACCCCTGGTGGCATGTGTTGTGGATATGTATGGGTGTCTGAGCTGAATGTTATTTGATTATGCAGACAATCTGGATTTGGCGTATTGCTCTGTTTTGAGCCAGCTGTGCCTTTAATAGGTCTTTCTTTGCTGCACTTGACCATATTACCAGACACTAATCAAGATGGGACAAGACCAGAGTCTGAACAACTAGTACAGTTGATTTTTGAGGAAAAAACGCAGAACATCTAACATCTTTTCATAACAGACATACATGTGTAAGACCAGTTGCAAATAATTTTTTAAATAGGGAAGAGTAATGGCTCAATGCAACTGCCCTAAGGGACACTGTACTGTGATGCTAGAGAAGCTTCCATTGAAGAACACTCCCTTGGTTCTATTGGATAAATAACTCTCCAACCATGTGATTTCAGGTGATGTAAAGCCAAAGCAAGTGATGTTATTGATCATAAATAGTTATTGAAGAAACTCAAAGGCTGCACTGAAAATAATACAGCTCCAACTATCATATTATCCATTTATCTTAAGCAATCATCTGTCATCTGAGTCAGTGCAGCACAAGTTGAGTGCCCTTCTCTATGCATGCTGAATGTCAGCAGTTAACTTGTTCTCTGAAAAATAGCATTGTATTTGGTCAAACACAATTCGCTCCATCAGTTTACTAAGAGCAGGCAGCGAAACTGATTGGGCAGCTATTGGGCAGCTATTAGAGTCAAAAAAGGCTGTTTTACTATTTTTAGGTTGTGGAATTACTTTAGCTTCCTTCTACGCCTGTGGACACCCTATTTTAGGCTTTGGTTAAAGATATAGCAAATAGGGGTGGCAATACAGTCTGCTACCATTCTCAATATTTTCTCATCAAGGTTTTCTATACCTGTTGGCTTATCATTATTGATGACAACAATAGTTTTTTCCAACTCCCACACTAATTTGACCAAATTCAAAACAGCCATTCATCTCTTTCATTATTATACATTTTATACAAAAATGATGGTTCACTGACCAATGTTTTAATTTCACTTCTGAGTTTTTCCACTTTACTAGTGAAACAGTCATTGAAATGATTGCCAATATCAAAAGGTTTTGTTATAAATTACCCATCAACTTCAATGAATGAGGAAGATTAATTGGGTATTCTGCCCATGTAATTTAAGGTACTCCAAAGTCTTTTTCCACTGTGTTTTATGTAATTTATCTTGATTTGGTAGTTTCTTCTTTTTGTACATTTCCCAATTTACAGTATGTCAACGAATCAGCTGACCAGCCTGACTTGTTTGCCCCCTCTTTTACACCATTTCTTTGAACTATACAAATTTTCAATTCATCATCCATCCAGAGGGCTCCAACAGTTCTCACAGTTAATTCCTTAACAGGTGCATGCTTGGCAACAATTGGCATGAATAACTTCCAGTGCTGCATCTGGATTCACTTCTTCATACACATCAGACCAACATACATTTTTTTTACATATTCAACAAAATAGTCCTGAGAAAACACTTTGTGTGATATCTTATAAATTACTTTAGGCCCAACCTTTGGCTTTCCTTGTTATTGCCACAATGTTATGGTCACTACAGCCAATGGGAACTGATATTGTTTTGGAGCATAGCCATGCAGCATTATTGAAGATATGATCAATACAAGTGGATGTCACAGATCCAACACTATTGGTATGCACTCTAGTTGGTTGAGTAATAACCCTGAGTCATATTACAGGCATTAGCCACAGTTAGAAGCTTCCCCTTGAGGACAGCTTCCCCTTGAGGACAGCTTCCCCTTCAGAGCACCCAGAAGAAAATACCTATCTGTTAACATCGTACACACTATCAAGCATTGCACACATATCTAGATGAGGCAGATGAACTTGCAATCTTCTTATGGTCCATCTGCAACTTTTTGGTGATTTTTCTCACTTTCTCCATCAAGGTCTCATGTGGAGACTCTGAGGGATTGTCCCTCTAGATAGTCATCTGTAATAATGATTCCCATACAGTTCTGTCATCATCTCACATGGACTTAGTTTATCATCATCTTGCTGCAGTCAACTGCTAAAATGCCTTGATTTTTTATTTAACCAGGCAAGTCAGTTAAGAACAAATTCTTATTTACAAGACTGCCAATTGTGCACCACCCTATTGGACTCACAATCACAGCCGGTGATTGAATGCAGCCTGGATTCAAACCAGGTACTGCAGTGACTCCTCTTGCACAGAGATGCATTGGGCCAGGGCCCCTGCCAAACTTTAGAGTTGCAATGTATTGGGTGCCCCATAGACCGTTGAAATTATGTTGGGAGGGATGTCCACAGTAATATTTGTCATGTGGCCGATTTGGGGGTGCGCAACCTCCCCTGGGTGCATCTTAAAAGTCTAGCAGCCTCAGTCTCCACTCCATCTGAAAACAGAAAATCTGAAATAAATCCCACTGAAGCAAAGCTAACTGCAAGACTCGTTTGCAAGGAATTGGAGGCAAGAAGCAGCAGCTCTATAATAAAAAGTTAGGCTACTTATCCTATCCCCTTTGAATGATGTGAAACGAATTGAAAAAAATCAAGCTGTCTGAAAATTTTGCCATGCAACATGACAAGATGTTGACAACTTCTTTAAATTTCAGGATCATCATGTTATGGCTGAACTGCTCCAGACTCCCACTGATGTGACAGATTGCATAATTTCCACTTCAAATAAAAAACCTGAGTTATGCTCCAACCTAGTGACTGAATAAAACCTACAACTGAGGCTGATACAGCCAATGATGTGTGTATATATAAACCATTGGATACAGCTGATATACCCCACAAGAAAAAGTAGGTGCCTAAAAGGCTGGTGGTTTTCTAGCTATTTTAGCTAGCTACCGTTAGATACTTGGGGCTAAACATTGGAAAATAGTACGCAGTCATGACATGAGGAAGACCTACCACCGGTAATATTTTTTTGTATTTAGAATTCGGAGTAGCTCGTAATAAGCATTCGGTTTCGTAAACGTAAAGATGGTAACGGTTATATAAACAAATCATCTGTGTTGTTTTTATCTAACTAGCTAGATTAGCCGCCAAACTACAGGAACAGGATGTTTTTCTTGTAGGGTGTGGCATGTTAAATTACAGACAGCGTGGATAGCCAAACATAATCTAGCACCTATGCGGAGTAGCCAATCCGGAGAAACCCGACAGGAATTGCACGGAAACGCCACGTGATATGTTTATAAAGCGGCAGGCGGAAGCTTTTCGGCGCCATTTCACTGTAGAACTGTTCGGCTTTTATTTAGTGGAAACATAACAGTGGACAAATTTGGAACAAAAAAAGAATCCGGATCCATCCTGATGGAATCGGCCGTTAACCCGCCCCTTGACAGGTACTTTTAGGAACATTGTACCTTCAGGCTCGGGTCGGAACTGATTTTGCAGGCGTGACAATTAACACGAATCGGGACTGAATGGATAAACCTAGTTAGCTAGTATTCACTGTCGGTGCATCAGCAAGATAACTAGTCTACTCCACTTGGACACCAAACAATTAAAATATTCATTTGGCTAGTAAGATGTAAATATAGAGATGTTTTTGTTTTGTTCCGAACACCCCCTTAGTTAGTTATGCAGTGAGGGTGGATATTGACATACTGTGTGTTAGCCTACTCAATAACTTAGTGCTGGGGGATTGTTTAAAATTGGCTGTGGTGATGAAACGCTTCATTGACCGGCACTGCGCCACCGCCATTTTCCTGCTATAAATCTTATGACAGAGAAATAAACAGAACTAGGGCCGCAGATGTGCAATTTATTTGTAGCTTCCTGGCTAAATAGCTTGGTAACTAGCCGGATTCAGTTGTTTACAAACGATGCGATGGTTCCAAGCTAGCTAGCTAAGTTAGCGCTTGTCACATAAACAAGCTAGTAACAAGAGGAGCTGATTAGATAGTTGTGCAAGGGTTTAAGTCACAGGAGTTTGAAGATTTTGACTGACGATCCTGAGGGTCTGTTTTGGCGTCGGTGTGTTTACAAACACTCATAAAAGGCGGGGCGGCGACACTGACTATAAACAATGACTATAAGCGCAGAAGCCTCGCCTCTGCCGGCTGAAATGATTGCCACAGTTAAGAATGAAAGCATATCACAATCTAACTAGCTAATGCCTTTGATTATTGCCTATTACTGGTCAACACCCACAAATCAAAGTTAATTCAACGAAAATACTTGGGAGGTTAGGCTAAGTATAACAAACACGCATAGAGAGGGCAGTAAACTGGTCAACATACTATCTATCCGTCTTTTTCCGGGTTATCAAGGAATAATATGACTAATGTGTTGACAGACACTCAGCTACACTTAACAAAGCCGTGTTGGTGTGTAAGTCCTGAGATGAAAAATCAGTTCATGAGCATTGCCTACTTTTGTGTCAGTGGGATGGCATGTGCGTGCTGTGAGCCTTGGGGTGACTGGGATAAAAATCATCAAAATCTGTACCACACAGTGCATAAGATGGAAGCGAATAGAGGGAGAACCTGCATGTTTTCACTATTCTATCACTGAATGGAAGTTTAACTGCCCTAAGTGTTGTACAGTACTGATGTTTAGTACAGTAGTGCTTCAATGCTGCCCCAGGGATTTTCCCATCCAGTGATCTGGGTTGCCAGGGCTGTGCCAAAAGTGGCAGCCTATTGATAGAATCCTCATTGCATTGGTGAGGGAGCAGATGCGAAGGGACTGTGTTGGCGAAGGGTTCCTTCCTAATGCTTTCCTGCTTGAATTGTATAGCCTGCACATTAAAGTTTGTTGTCATGAAATTTGGCCTCCTGTGCTTTCAATGCAGAATAAGTTGACACTGACTGTAGGGCAATGATGAAATATCGCAAATATCAAGCATATTGTATCTTACTACTTTTGAAATGCCAGGGCTGAGGGATAATTGTAGCATATGAATAAGTTTTCTGCCCAAAGGTATCTCCCCTAATACATCCCTTTCTGTCTTCCCACGGCCTGTCCTGTCTATCCCACTACTTCAACCTTTCCCACCCTCTGTTCCTCTCTCCTGGTCAGCAGCTCTCTGGGAGTGGTGGGGCTGTCTGGCGGCGGGATGGAGCACCATGCCTCGGGCCCAGGCAAGCGCATGCGGAAGCCCTCGCTGCTGTATGAAGGCTTTGAGAGCCCCCAGTTGCCGTACGCGCCGCCCCCTCCCCCGGTCCAGCCCCCCGTCAGGGACCCCGGCCGGCAGGGCTGCATGACCAACCAGCTGCAGTTCCTCCAGAAGGCTATGATCAAGACTCTGTGGAGGCACCATTTTGCCTGGCCCTTCCATGAGCCAGTGGATGCCTTCAGACTCAACCTCCCAGTGAGTTACACGGTTTGTCTATAAACAAGTGTAGAGATTAGTGGTCACCAACACTGGTCCTAGAAAGCCATAGGGGTTGCAAGCTTTCGTTACAACCCACCACCATGTAGGCCTACACCTATGAGTGTTTGTCCATAGTTGACATCCTTGTCACACCACCATTCAACAGTCATTACTCTCTTTTTCTTTATTCTGTTCTTTCTTGCTCTACTAGGATTATCACAAGATCATCAAGCAGCCCATGGACATGGGAACCATCAAGAAGCGGTTGGAGAACAACTACTACCGCAGTGCCAGTGAGTGCATGCAGGACTTCAACACCATGTTCACCAACTGCTACATCTACAACAAGGTATGGCCATAATATTTACATGTGTAGGTCAGGCTAATGCATCAATGACAACGGACCGAATATGTTTATAACAAGGTCTTACCATATTCACAGCAACTGTAGATGTACCGGTGTTAACTGGATGTTGATTATAAAGTGCCTGAGGCCTTTTCTCCTCTCCCAGCCCACAGATGACATAGTGCTGATGGCCCAGTCCCTGGAGAAGGTGTTCCTGCAGAAGGTGGCCCAGATGCCCCAGGAGGAGATTGAGCTGCCCCCTCCTGCCCCCAGGGGCAAATCGGGCAAGCCTGGCAAAGGAGGCCGCAAGTCCAACGGTGAGTCACTCTGGAGAATGTGGTGGGGAAAAGAACGCAAGGGCAATGTTCAACGAAGAGTTGGTGAATGTACTGTGTATGTTTGGTTAAATATGAGTTGGAACAACCTTGTTTAACGTGTAGTGCACTGTACATTTTTGGGCATAATATTCTTGGTAGTATTACCAGTATGTGTGTGTGTTCTTGTCTGATTTTTCTCTGTCCATCTTTCAGCGTCGAAAGCTCACCAGGTCCCTGCGGTATCCCAGTCAGCATACTCCCCCTCCTCCTCTGACACGGGTGACTCCGACACCCCCCCCCAGACCATGCTGCCCAAGAGTCTGCCCCCCACACAGCTGTTGAGCCTTCCCCCCACACTGCCCACCGCCAAGGTACCACACCTCACTTCACTAAGACCTGAATAGGAACTTGCTATAGTACTGTACATTGTATTGACGCTACACACTTGTTGCTGCCTTCACACTGTATATAGGCTACAGAACCTCCATTGACAAACAGAATACCATACTGTAACTTCTCTCTCTCTCTGTGCAGAAGAAGGGAGTGAAGCGGAAGGCGGACACCACCACTCCCTCCACTATGATGACCATGCCCTTGGCCGTAGGAGGGGGTCGGATTGTGGGCCTGGGGAAAGGAGGCCACGGGCAAGGCCTGAGCCACGACCCCTCCACCCTCTCCCTCACCCCCCTGGGGGACATGGACCCCCCTCCCAACCTGGTTAGAGGACCCATGGGCCCAGGAGGCCCCGTTCTGCTCCAGCCCATGATGGCCGGAGGCGGGAAGACCTTGGCTCGGCGAGGGGGCAGTGGACGCCCCATCAAGCCCCCCAAAAAGGATCTGCCGGACTCTGTGCAGCCTAAGGCGCCGCGGCGGGCCAAGTTGAGCCAACAGCTGCGTTACTGTAACAGTGTACTGAAGGATCTGCTGTCCAAGAAACACGCGGCCTACGCCTGGCCCTTCTACAAGCCCGTGGACGCCTCGGCCCTGGGCCTGCACGACTATCACGACATCATCAAGTGCCCCATGGACCTCAGCAACATCAAGGTCAGCTTGCAAGATAGAGATGTCGCACTGCCGTGACTCAATGTGGCTAGAATACACAGTTCATAGATTATTACCTCATATCTTCTCAGATTTGTTTTGCGTGGATATCTGTCACAGTATGAAACGAAGGAGGCTTATCCCTGTCTGGAGTCCTCTCCTTTATCAGTTGGAGTTTAAAAATGTCTATTTTCTCTCCTATCTTTCTCTCAGAGGAGGATGGACAGTCGGGAGTACTGGGATTCGCAGCAGTTTTCCGCTGACGTCCGACTCATGTTCTCCAACTGCTACAAATACAACCCCCCCGACCATGATGTAGTGGGCATGGCCCGCAAGCTGCAGGTGAGCTCGGTTCCGTCACCACAACTCACCCTGGAACCCTTAGTTCACCTTTGTTGCCAGACCTCTATGTCCACTGCATGCTGTGGGTTTTACTTGCAATGACTGCGGTATGTGGTCGTCTTACCTACCGTGGCTGAACGCACTGTGACTGCAAGGCACTCTGGATAAGTCTACTTAATGACTAATATGTCAATCGTTTTGGTCTCCATTTCTCTGTTCTGTCCCTACAACTTTGTCTCTCGTGATAACTGTTATTATTGTGTAACAAAACAAAAAGGGACATGATCCACAATGGAGTTAAAAACAAGCTCTCACTCACTCCGTTTTGTCCGTCTGTCCATCCAGGACGTGTTTGAGTTCCGCTTCGCCAAGATGCCCGACGAGCCCCTCCAGCAGGCTCCTCCCAAGTCCCGTGGCATGGGGGGCGGCATGGGCACTCACGCTCACGGCGGCGGTGACTCCTCGTCTTCGTCGTCGTCCTCCTCCTCGTCGGAGAGCAAACCCAGCAGCGAGAGCGAGAGCAGCCCCAGCTCGGACAGCGAGGAGGAGCGAGCACACCGCCTGGCCGAGTTACAGGACCAGGTGTGTACACAGGTAGACTCAACCCCCCCCGTTCACCTAACACACTGCACCACACACACCTAACAGGCCTGCTTTCATCTACACATCACAAGCATAGACTGCATCAAGAGTTTAGACTTCTGTCCAACACAGGTTTTTCTAATATTCTGACAAATCCATGCTTGTATACATACTTTCACTCATTTGGTGTACATGTTTATAAAAGTACTCTGTCTGTGTTCAAACATGCATGTACATAAGCCTGCCTTTTGCCTTATTTTCTCACTATTACACTAAGGTAGGCCGTCATTGTAAATAAGGATTTGTTACCAACTGACTTGCCTAGTTAAATAAAAAAAATATCACAGTATTCCTTCATGACCTAGCCATATAAGTGAAGTGTGTTTGTCCAGTTGAACACTCCACCTCTGGTCTGCCCCCCGGTCACAGCTCCGAGCCGTACACGAGCAGCTGGCAGCCCTCTCCCAGGGCCCAATTGTCAAGAACAAGAAGAAGAGAGAGAAGAAAGACAAGAAGGAGAAAAAGAAGAAGAAGAAGCCGGAGAAGCGAAGCCGAGGACGGCCCAGCGCGGAGGTAGGGGGTGAGGACTGGGAGATGCCGATGAGGACGCCGAAGAGTAAATCTAGTAGCAGGAGCTCAGCTCCCGCCTCCTCACAGGGCAAGAGAGGCCCCGGCAAGAAGGGCAACAAGTAAGCACACACTGACCTCAAACACGACCTTTCTCTTTGCTTTTACTCAACTTTTCCATCTGTGATCCATGTCCTCTATTTCTCCTACCTTGCTTGTTTCCGTCTCTCATTTTGTAGACTTTCACATTTCTTCCTCTTTCCACCTTTTCTGTTTCCTCGCTTTGCTTTTTTAAAGTTTCTTACACCATTTTATACTTCCACTCTTTCATCACATTCCAATTTCCAACTTGACCTGTTTGTCTCTCTAGAAACTGCAGTGGGGTCGCAGAGTACAGATTATTGTATGGGACCATATATCAAGTTCATTTTGATAAGAGATGAAAATGTAATTAATTGAAGGTGATTTGTTGATGTAAAAATGTAAATGTACCGAAATGTAGGTTATTATATTTTGGGTGGGGTCACGAGAAATTGTGACAAAAATGATAATTGGGTCCCCACAAGTTCAGGCATGAAAAAATTGTCCCCTGCTGGAAAAGTTTGCATACAACTTCTTTAGTACTACTCCACGGTCTCTACCCCCCCAACCCCCCCCCCCCCTTAGAAACACCAAGAAGTCTCAGGCTGCTACCATGCCCTACTACGCCTCGCCTACCTTCTCCATGCTACCCCACTACGACTCCGAGGAGGAGGAGGAGACGACGTCTCCCATGTCGTACGACGAGAAGCGCCAGCTGAGCCTGGACATCAACAAGCTGCCCGGCGAAAAGCTGGGCCGCGTCGTCCACATCATCCAGTCCCGCGAGCCCTCGCTGCGCGACACCAACCCCGAGGAGATCGAAATCGACTTTGAGACACTCAAGCCGTCAACGCTGCGGGAGCTGGAGCGCTACGTCATGATGTGCCTGAGGAAGAAGCCCCGTAAGCCCTATGGTGAGCGGGAACAGATAGCGATAGCTAATGCTAGCTGTGGTTAGCTAGTATGGTGTGAAAGGGAATGCATCATGTTGTCACTGCAGACACTTGCTAATGCCATGTTATGCTACAAAGAACTGATGCTACGAACTGGTGCTGTGGTGAAAAAATGCTACATGCTAGCGCTCTGGTTGACTAATACCATACAAAAGGAACCAGTCTTTCACTATGGAATTTTTTTATATGTATGTGTGGGCTGAGTATGTAACCTGTCCTCCTGTCTGTGTCTAACAGTGAAGAAAGGGGGCCCCGGCAAGTCCAGAGAAGAACTGACCCTGGAGAAGAAGAGGGAGCTGGAGAGGAGGCTGCAGGATGTCAGCGGACAGCTCAACTCTGGCAAGAAACCCCAGAAACCAAAGGGTGAGAACCACAGACACACGGAGCTGCTTTTGCACATGTAGCATTTAGCATTGAGATAAATGCTAATCCTATTCCCACTTTGTATCTCTCTCGCAGCGGAGAAGCTCAGCGGCGTGGAGCCCCATGCCCAGCCCTCCCGCCTCAGCGGCAGCAGCTCCAGCTCAGACTCTTCCTCCTCCTCGTCATCCTCCTCCTCTGACACCAGTGAATCAGACTCGGGTTGATGAGACAGTGGGAGAGGGAGGGAACCCCCCCGTAGAGCTCAGGGACATGCAGCAGCCCCAGGACGAGGACTCCTGGGACGGTCAAGGGAGGGAGAAGTATGCCCCTCCCTCGAAAGGCACCCCAGCACGAACACTCCAAGATGAATGATAATGGTGGGATTTGTATGCAGGGTGGAGGACACGTGAAGGTCACTAAGGATACTCAAGACCAGAAACATAGAGTTCAGCCAGGTTTAAGAACAGCTGCCATGTTAGCGCCTTTATTCTCAATGTTGGTAATGTAACAATACGAGAGCCCCTCTGACTGTTCTCAATGAAATGACCATTCAGGATAATGTATATCCAAGTCTTTACTGTGTTGTGGTGTCAACAAATTGCATATCTGCTTTCGCTGGACATCTTCATAGGTTTTGAAACTATCAGAAATAAACAGCACAGCGGAGAAGCGTCTATCACTTAGCAACAGCTATGGAGGAGGAAGTGGCGTCTATCACTTAGCAACAGCTATGGAGGAGGAAGTGGCTCTCAGAACGTTCAGACAGAAACCGCATTGGCCCAACTCTTTGATTCTGCTCAAGACCCCCTAACACAAATGCATTGTTATCCCTCTCCTCCCTGTGTAAATACTTGTACAATTTATCTACGTTTCTTTTATAAAGAATAATTTTATGGCGATCCCCCAAAGAGGGAGACTGCGGAGTAGTGAAAGGATGTGAGATGTGCCCAGTCCCACGTTGGACACTTCTTGATGTGCACTCATAGATTGATAAGAACTGAATGGGTATAAGCAGTATGGCAGAAACCCCACTTGCCCTCCCAGAAGCTATGTGGAGTGAGTATTGTAATGCTTACACTTATCTGTTCTTTCCCTACGAGGCCGTCACTGTCTAGTGGTTGATTTTCAGATCAGATTTTCAGACGTATGTATTTTCTGTCAAGTCTTATAGCTGCAGTCACGAGTCAGTACATTTTTGTTGTTGCTGTCTGTTTCATTTTACATCTTCTTACTGCTAACAGACCTACATTCAGCTGGACATAAAGTTCAGAGGCAAAAGGAGAGTTTTATTTCCATTCCATATGTTACTCTTAAGAGATCTAACTACTGAAACTGTTTTCCTTGACAGTGAGATTTGTCCTACATGTATGACACCTTACCATTTAAGAAACAGTCCATGTGTCATTTCTCAGGAAAGGAGTAGGTTTCTGTATGGTGACACTGCAGTCTTACAATCGCAGCAGTCATAGAAGCTGATTGGTCTTCAGTTCTAAGCAATTCCGTTAACTCTGTGCTTAAAGGAAAATTCCAATCAATCATTTGGTATTTGTTTCATTAGTCCACTGTTGATGCAGTTCCACAATGGTTTGCATGTCAGCCATCAACATTTCAACATCATCATGTATACAGGAGCAGACATCCTAAATTGAAGTTTGGACCAAGAGATACACCAGATGAGATGTACAGAAGCTAGGCTGTTAGATGTCTAAGGAAATTGTGTGTGTGTATATATATATTATATATATATATATTATATATATATATATATATATATATATTATATATATATATATTATATATATATATATTATATATATATATATTATATATATATATATTATATATATATATATTATATATATATATTATATATATATATGATATATATATATGATATATATATATTATATATATATATATGATATATATATATATATTTATATATATTATATATATTATATTATATATATATTATATATATATATATATTATATATATATATATATACTGTAAATATATATATTATATATATATTATATATATATAATATTATATATATTATATATATATATATATATTATATATAATATATATATAATATATATAGTACTGTATTTCAGTGGTCAAATGATCATGTTTCTTTCCACCAGAGTCTTTTCCCCCAGTCTTTTCTTTTATACTCTATATTTATCCTCCTCTTAGCCATGCTTTATTAGTCCAGAACATGTCCTGAACATTGTTTTGCCTCCTGGTTGACTGGATTGCTGCCTCAGGAGCATGCCACTCATTTGAAAACTGTATATATTAAAATGAGACCTCTTTTATATTTGTTTGTGATAATGTATATGCAGTACACCCCTATTATTTATACAGTGCCTATGGAAAGTATTCCGACCCCTTGACCTTTTAACACATTTTCTTACATTACAGCCTTATTCTAAAATTGATGAGGAAAACAAACAAGTTAATCAATCTACACACAAAAACCAATAATGACAGCGGTTTTTAGAAATGTTTGCCAATTTATAATATTTAAAAAAAATTACATTTACATAAATGTTCAGATCCTTTATTCAGTGCTTTGTTGAAGCACCTTTGGCAGCGACTCCAGCCTCGAGTCTTATTGGGTATGACGCTACAATTCTTCTCCGCAGATCCTCTCAAGCTCTGTCAGGTTAGATGGGGAACATCGCTGCACAGCTATTTTCAGGTCTCCAGAGATGTTTGATTGGGTTCAAGTCCAGACTATGGCTGGGCCACTCAGGGATATTCAGAGAATGTCTGCGTTGTCTTGCCTGTGTGCTTAGGGTTGTCCTGTTGGAAGGTGAACCTTCGAGCCCCGTCTGAGGTCCTGAGAGCTCTGGAGCAGGTTTTCATCAAGGAACTCTGTACTTTGATCTGTTTGTCTTTGCCTCAATCCTGATTAGTCTGCCATTCCTTGTCGCAGAAAAACATCCCCACAGCATGATGCTCCCACCATCATGCTTTACTGTAGGGATGGTGCCATGTTTCCTCCAGACGTGACGCTTGGCATTCAGGCCAAAGAATTCAATATTGTTTCATCAGACCAGAGAATCTGGTTTCTTATGGTCTGAGAGTCTTTAGATGCCTTTTGGAAAACTAGGTAACACATCAGTTACATTACATTACATTTAAGTCATTTAGCAGACGCTCTTATCCAGAGCGACTTACAAATTGGTGCATTCACCTTATGATATCCAGTGGAACAACCACTTTACAATAGTGCATCTAACTCTTTTAAGTGGGGGGGGGGGGGGGGGGGTTGGAAGGATTACTTTATCCTATCCTAGGTATTCCTTAAAGAGGTGGGGTTTCAGGTGTCTCCGGAAGGTGGTGATTGACTCCGCTGACCTGGCGTCGTGAGGGAGTTTGTTCCACCATTGGGGTGCCAGAGCAGCGAACAGTTTTGACTGGGCTGAGCGGGAACTGTACTTCCTCAGAGGTAGGGAGGCGAGCAGGCCAGAGGTGGATGAACGCAGTGCCCTTGTTTGGGTGTAGGGCCTGATCAGAGCCTGAAGGTACGGAGGTGCCGTTCCCCTCACAGCTCCGTAGGCAAGCACCATGGTCTTGTAGTGGATGCGAGCTTCAACTGGAAGCCAGTGGAGAGAGCGGAGGAGCGGGGTGACGTGAGAGAACTTGGGAAAGTTGAACACCAGACGGGCTGCGGCGTTCTGGATGAGATGTAGGGGTTTAATGGCACAGGCAGGGAGCCCAGCCAATAGCGAGTTGCAGTAATCCAGACGGGAGATGACAAGTGCCTGGATTAGGACCTGCGCCGCTTCCTGCGTGAGGCAGGGTCGTACTCTGCGAATGTTGTAGAGCATGAACCTACAGGAACGGGTCACCGCCTTGATGTTAGTTGAGAACGACAGGGTGTTGTCCAGGATCACGCCAAGGTTCTTAGCACTCTGGGAGGAGGACACAATGGAGTTGTCCACCGTGATGGCGAGATCATGGAACGGGCAGTCCTTCCCCGGGAGGAAGAGCAGCTCCGTCTTGCCGAGGTTCAGCTTGAGGTGGTGATCCGTCATCCACACTGATATGTCTGCCAGACATGCAGAGATGCGATTCACCACCTGGTTATCAGAGGGGGGAAAGGAGAAGATTAATTGTGTGTCGTCTGCATAGCAATGATAGGAGAGACCATGTGAGGATATGACAGAGCCAAGTGACTTGGTGTATAGCGAGAATAGGAGAGGGCCTAGAACAGAGCCCTGGGGGACACCAGTGGTGAGAGCACGTGGTGCGGAGACAGATTCTCGCCACGCCACCTGGTAGGAGCGACCTGTCAGGTAGGACGCAATCCAAGCGTGGGCCGCGCCGGAGATGCCCAGCTCGGAGAGGGTGGAGAGGAGGATCTGATGGTTCACAGTATCAAAGGCAGCCGATAGGTCTAGAAGGATGAGAGCAGAGGAGAGAGAGTTAGCTTTAGCAGTGCGGAGCGCCTCCGTGACACAGAGAAGAGCAGTCTCAGTTGAATGACTAGTCTAGAAACCTGACTGATTTGGATCAAGAAGGTCATTCTGAGAGAGATAGCAGGAGAGCTGGCCAAGGACGGCACGTTCAAGAGTTTTGGAGAGAAAAGAAAGAAGGGATACTGGTCTGTAGTTGTTGACATCGGAGGGATCGAGTGTAGGTTTTTTCAGAAGGGGTGCAACTCTCGCTCTCTTGAAGACGGAAGGGACGTAGCCAGCGGTCAAGGATGAGTTGATGAGCGAGGTGAGGTAAGGGAGAAGGTCTCCGGAAATGGTCTGGAGAAGAGAGGAGGGAATAGGGTCAAGCGGGCAGGTTGTTGGGCGGCCGGCCGTCACAAGACGCGAGATTTCATCTGGAGAGAGAGGGGAGAAAGAGGTCAAAGCACAGGGTAGGGCAGTGTGAGCAGAACCAGCGGTGTCGTTTGACTTAGCAAACGAGGATCGGATGTCGTCGACCTTCTTTTCAAAATGGTTGACGAAGTCATCAGCAGAGAGGGAGGAGGGGGGAGGAGGGGGAGGAGGATTCAGGAGGGAGGAGAAGGTGGCAAAGAGCTTCCTAGGATTAGAGGCAGATGCTTGGAATTTAGAGTGGTAGAAATTGGCTTTAGCAGCAGAGACAGAAGAGGAGAATGTAGAGAGGAGGGAGTGAAAGGATGCCAGGTCCGCAGGGAGGCGAGTTTTCCTCCATTTCCGCTCGGCTGCCCGGAGCCCTGTTCTGTGAGCTCGCAATGAGTCGTCGAGCCACGGAGCAGGAGGGGAGGACCGAGCCGGCCTGGAGGATAGGGGACATAGAGAGTCAAAGGATGCAGAAAGGGAGGAGAGGAGGGTTGAGGAGGCAGAATCAGGAGATAGGTTGGAGAAGGTTTGAGCAGAGGGAAGAGATGATAGGATGGAAGAGGAGAGAGTAGCGGGGGAGAGAGAGCGAAGGTTGGGACGGCGCGATACCATCCGAGTAGGGGCAGTGTGGGAAGTGTTGGATGAGAGCGAGAGGGAAAAGGATACAAGGTAGTGGTCGGAGACTTGGAGGGGAGTTGCAATGAGATTAGTGGAAGAACAGCATCTAGTAAAGATGAGGTCAAGCGTATTGCCTGCCTTGTGAGTAGGGGGGGAAGGTGAGAGGGTGAGGTCAAAAGAGGAGAGGAGTGGAAAGAAGGAGGCAGAGAGGAATGAGTCAAAGGTAGACGTGGGGAGGTTAAAGTCACCCAGAACTGTGAGAGGTGAGCCATCCTCAGGAAAGGAACTTATCAGGGCGTCAAGCTCATTGATGAACTCTCCAAGGGAACCTGGAGGGCGATAAATGATAAGGATGTTAAGCTTGAAAGGGCTGGTAACTGTGACAGCATGGAATTCAAAGGAGGCGATAGACAGATGGGTCAGGGGAGAAAGAGAGAATGTCCACTTGGGAGAGATGAGGATCCCAGTGCCACCACCCCGCTGACCAGAAGCTCTCGGGGTGTGCGAGAACACGTGGGCAGATGAGGAGAGAGCAGTAGGAGTAGCAGTGTTATCAGTGGTAATCCATGTTTCCGTCAGTGCCAAGAAGTCGAGGGACTGGAGGGAAGCATAGGCTGAGATGAACTCTGCCTTGTTGGCCGCAGATCGGCAGTTCCAGAGGCTGCCTGAGACCTGGAACTCCACGTGGGTCGTGCGCGCTGGGACCACCAGGTTAGAGTAGCAGCGACCACGCGGTGTGAAGCGTTTGTATGGTCTGTGCAGAGAGGAGAGAACAGGGATAGACAGACACATAGTTGACAGGCTACAGAAGAGGCTACGCAGTTGTTTCTTCACTATATGTGTCCAGAGGTTGAAGTGCACACGGACCACCAAACTGTAACGACAGCAGTGTGTGTTGGAAGTGTGACTCTAGGAGTGGTGGGAGTAGCAACAGGAGTCTGGTTTATCAAAAAAGCCAAGAGGTCTGGTTGGGCCTTAAGAACATAGGTAACAATCAACTATCAGCAGTACAGCAAGGGCTCCATGCAACAATACTAAGTACAATTATCATATTCAGCAACCTACAACTGTGCTGGCGACTATAATGCAGTTCACTATTGTGAGGGCAATTTCTGTTAAACCATACTGATGCTGTTGTACTAAAGTATGTCTTTAAGCCTAGGCATTGGGCTTGGATGGACTTCCTGTCATTCAGACCTGGGAGACACCAGCGGGTGAGTCAATCCAATTTTTGTGATGAAATGCATGAAGAATGTATCAAATGAAGTTAACAGATCTTTTGTAACAATACAGTATAACAACTCCACAAAGGCAATGATTAGGAGATTTTTCCTAAATGGATCCATGTTGTAAGCGACAACACATTTTTTGAGATGACCTCTTTGCACAATGACATGGAAAGGGATACAGCAGTCCAAATGAATGATTTGTTTCAGGTGGGTACCAGTTCCAGGGGATAGTTGACTGAATATGATGACACCATTGACGACATGATCTACTTTGTAAAAAAACATGTTCAACCAGAAATTGACGATCTATGGCTCCAGGGTTCAGAAGTATATGGGTTTTGGGGAGTATGGCATATGCAATGCAGATCACTACAACAGCCAAGCTTGGAAAATGGAGAAGTGTCCAGAAGTGGAGACTATTTGCCCATACAGTGCAAGATTCTTCAAACTGAGCACTTTGGAAAGAATAGGTAAGTCATTTTTATGTTTCTTTCCTTAGTGATTTGCACGTACTGTACATTAAGTCAAGTTTGATAAAAAATTTGTTTACAAACATGTTGCTGTTTCGGTCTGTGGACCTTAATCAGACAGACAACTTAATTTCTACGTCATCCAATGTCCCAGTGTCTCCCACTGTCAAAGTCTGCCTAACCAAGCCCTTTCGCAAAGGAGAGCTGTCCATGCTGGAGGGAAGTGGAGTAGTGAGTTTAATTATAAAAAATATTTAAAAAATGTCAATAGATTTTGAAGTTACTGGATTGGTAGCAGCTTTGTGGTAGTGTAATGTTTTACATAATTCCATTCCCAGATACCTCATGCCTGGATACTAAACGGTTTAAAATGGAAATAGTGGTGTGTTCCCTTTTCATTGGTGTAGCCATGGCTATTGGAGGATTTTACTCCTGGTGGAAGAACAAGTAAGGTACAACATCACATAATGGACGGAGATTTTATGTAACTAGAAATCTATTGGATTATTTTCGATATCAACAGGTTTCATAATGTAGACATATTTTACTGTTTCAGGTCAAGCTTTGTGAATAGGTAAGGCATTTTTCTATATTGTGTTTGACATATTTTGCAATAAATAAACATGTCTGATATATACTGCTGGAATCTTTACATTCCATACATCAAAACAGAGAATTGCATAGACAATCCTTGTGCACCCAAATGTCACATTTGAACTTTTTTTCTTATTTCCAGTAGGTCAATTGACTGCTTTGATGTGCATGGCATAAGATAACTCTTTCTTTGCCCAAAATGCCACTGCTTAACAAAGCAGAAATAATACTTAAAGTCTTTACCATACTATTCAAATTGTGTCCATATGATGGAATCAGTTTGCTTACCATTCGTTGTTTGCTTGTGTGAGGCTTTCCTAGCTTATATTTTCAAACACTACAGTCTGGTCCATAATTATTGGCACCCTTGATAAAGATGAGCAATAAAGTCTAAAAGAGCTCTATTTTCATGTCATCTGACCATAGCACTAGTTCTAATACAAGTCCCGATGCCGTTGATCAACCTCCAGGCAGTGTTGGTCCGATGATATGAACATAGAGCTTTTTGGCCACACACACCAGTGGTGGGTTTGGCGTTGACAAACGGAAGCATACAGTATGCAGAAAAGTACCTCATGCCTATGGCAAAATATGGTGGTGCATCCTTGATGTTACGGAGCTATTTTGCTTCCCCTGGTCCTGTGGCCCTTGTTAAGGTCAATGGCATCATGAACATCATAACCAGTCCCAGGACATTTGACCCCAAAACCTTGTTGCCTCTGCCAGGAGGCTGACACTTGGCGACACGTTGATCTTCCAGCAAGACGATAACCCCAAGCACACATCAAAATCCACCAACAAATGGTTAATTTACCACAATCTGCATTTTGCAATGGCCGCCTCCGGACTTGAATCCCATTAGTTTGAATTGAAGAGGGCAGTCTATAAGCGCAGACAAAGCACTAGCTTCGAATAGTCTCCGCGATATGCAACTTTTCAGGGAAGTCAGGAACCAATATACACAGTTAGGAAAGCAAAGGCAAGCTTTTTCAAACAGAAATTCGCATCCTGCAGCACTAATTCCAAACAGTTTTGGGATACTAAAGTCCATGGAGAATAAGAGCAGCTGCCCACTGAACTGAGGCTAGGAAACACTTGTCACCACAGATAAATCCACGATAATCGAATTTCAATAAGCATTTCTCTACGGCCTGCCACGCTTTCCACCTGGCTAACCCAACCCCGGCCAACTGCTCTGCACCCCCCGCAGCAACTGGCCCAAGCCCCCCCTGCTTCTCTTTCACCCAAATCCAGACAGCTGATGTCCTGAAAGAGCTGCAGAATCTGGATCCCAAACAGATCACGGACCATCTCGAATCCCACCGTACCTTCTCCACCATGCAATTCGGTTTCCGAGCTGGTCACGGGTGTACCTCAGCCACACTCAAGGTCCTAAACGATATCATAATCGCCATCGATTAAAAGACAGTACTGTGCAGCTGTCTTCATTGACCTGGCCAAGGCTTTCGACTCTGTCAATCACCGTATTCTTATCGGCAGACTCAACAGCCTTGGTTTCGCTAATGACTGCCTCGCCTGATTCACCAACTACTTCTCAGACAGAGTTCAGTGTGTCAAATCGGAGGGCCTGTTGTCCGGACCTCTGGCAGTCTCTATGGTGGTGCCACATGTTCAATTCTCGGGCCGACTCTCTTCTCTGTATACATCAATGATGTCTATCTCGCTACGGGTGATTCTTTGATCCACCTCTACGCAGACGACACCATACTGTATACATCTGGCCCTTATTTGGACACTGTCAACAAATCTCCAAACGAGCTTCGATGCCATACGATACTCCTTCCGTGGCCTCCAACTGCTCTTTAAAGCTAGTAAAACAAAATGCATCCCGCCCGCCTAGCATCACTACTCTGGACAGTTCTGACTTAGAATATGTGGACAACTATTAAATACCTAGGTGTCTGGCTAGACTGTAAACTCTCCTTCCAGACTCATATTAAGCATCTCCAATTCAAAATTAAATCTAGAATTTCATCTTCCTATTTCGCAACAAAGCCTCCTTCACTCATGCTGCCAAACATACCCTTGTAAAACTGATTATCCTGCCGACCCTTGACTTCGGCGATGTCATTTACACAGTAGCCTCCAACACTCTACTCAGCAAATTGGATGCAGTCTATCACAGTGCCATCTGTTTTGTCACCAAAGCCCCATATACTACCCACCACTGCGACCTGTATGTTCTCTTTGGCTGGCCCTCACTACATATTCGTTGCCAAACCCACTGGCTCCAGGTCATCTAAGTCTTTTCTAGGTAAAGCTCCACCTTATCTCTGCTCACTGGTCACCATAGCAACACCCACCCATAGCACGTGCTCCAGCAGGTATATTTCACTGGTCATCCCCAAAGCCAACACCTCTTTTGGCTGCCTTTCATTCCAGTTCTCTGCTGCCAATGACTGGAACGAATTGCAAAAATCATTGAAGTTGGAGACTTATATCTCCCTCACTAACTTCAAGCATCGGCTGTCAGAGCAGCTTACCGATCGCTGTACAAAGCCCATCTGTAAATAGCCCATCCAACAAACTACCTACAGCATCCCCATATTTGTTTTTAGTTTTCTGCTCTTTTGCACACCAGAATTTCTACTTGCACATCTATCACTGCAGCGTTAATTGCTAAGTTGTAATAACTTTGCCACTATTGGCATATTCATTGCCTTACCTCACTTTGCACACACTGTATACAGGTTTTCTATTGTGTTATTGACTGTACGGTTGTTTATCCCATGTGTTATCGCTCTGTTTTTGTCACACTTCTTTGCTTTATCTTGGCCAGGTCGCAGTTGTAAATGAGGACTTGTTCTCAACTGGCCTACCTATTTAAAAAAATAAAAAAATAAAAAATAATGTATTCTCCAATCTCATAGAATATTTTCGAAAAATACTGTTATCCTTGCAAGGACAGGGTGCTGGTGTACTGAAAACAGGAGAACAAAAAGTACCCAAAGTGTTTTGGCTCTATTTTTTTTAGATTTGTATTACTTGTTAAACAAAATCTATTTCTTTATGCTATTGTGTTAGTATAATTAGTCATTTTTTTAATAGGTTTTGTATAATATATATTTTTGCTCCTCTTTATCAAGGGTGCTGGTAATTATGGACGTATGTAATGTTAACATATGTGCATGTAATTGATGTGCATTTCAGACAATAATGCTAGATACAGCAGATACAAGAGGTTATACAACAAGGTCCTTTTTCTGTCTTTATTTAATTGGAAATGTAGACTCATTAACATCCATAGAATTGTTAGAATGTCGACTATAGCAAAAAAAATCATAAAATATCACAGCTCTGTTATACCAAACGTGAGGATAAAGCTACTCATTATGCAAGTCCTGTTGAATGAAAATGATTACTTCAGTTGTCTTGGGACTGCACATGCACAGCGATAACAGAAAGGCTCTTTATGTGAGGTAAGAAAATGAACATTTTGAAGTCGATGTAAATGAACTTATCTATTTTGATAAAGACCATGAATAACACTTGTTCCTTTCTTTTTCACTCTGTCACGCAAAACAAATGGTTAGGAGAGTTTGTTACATAACAGCATGGAAAGGCAACATACTGTTTTATAGTATCAGCGTTGGACCTGGTTTCTAACAATTAGAGGTTTTCTTTAGAATACGTCATAGCACGTAAACAGTCAAATTACTAACATACAACATGGGTCATAATTTGGTATGACAAATTATTGACACTTCATTAAGAGCAGGTGTAACTTTACCAGCTGCTTTTGAAGTCACTGCCAGTATTGCTATTTTTAACTCGAAGTCCTAGTACCACCTGCCTCTTCCCATGGCCAGACCACAGTGTTGTAAATAATCAATTCTGATAACAGTATGGAGGCACCATTTGGAGGCATGAGTGAGGAAGGTTATAAGAGTTCACTGTCTCTGTTCCATCCCTTCTGTGGATGAGACTGACTTCTGTCAACATGACTACCCCTCTGTTCACCGCTCTGTCCTTCCTGGCTGTGTTGGCCCTTGGGTCATGTCTACCTACCTTGCCTGAGGAGCAGCCCTATGTGGAGCATGCTGGTATTCAATACAGCGCTAGGCCTTACACCTCCCTCCTCACCGTGCACAATGGAGAGCAGTTTGGGAACTGGACCTGGCCCGAGATGTGTCCCGACAAGTTCTTTGCCGTTGGGTTCATGCTCCGGGTAAGCAAGTGCTCATTCATACATTTCAAACACATCTATCTGTTTGGATAGTATTTCTTTCAATTAGTCAATTCATGGATTAAATACCAGTCCTCTGTGGTCAAAATGCCTATTTTCGGACAACCCATTTATAAAAGTTATAAAATAAATCCTACTCCATTCAAATCCTAAATTTGATGTAATCAAAATGTATTTGTGTTGTTGATCCGTTACCAAACATGAGAGACCATTCTTCTTTTGTTTGAGCTAATGCTAGCATATGTCCATTAACCTTCTCTCAGGTGGAGTCCGAACAGTACGGTCTGGACGACACTGCTCTGAATGGCATTCGCTTGATCTGCGCTAAGGACGAAGATAGGAGCTTCTTGTACACCATTGAGTCTCACACTGGATTGTAAATACAGACTAGAACAACATTCCTCACATCGACCGATCACATTGCTCAATGTAGACACAATTGGAGATAATCATATTTCCTTTTAAGATACAGGTTTAACTGTAAAAGCGCATTTCAAACTATAGTGATGATGACAAACTCAGCAAAAAAAGAAACGTCCTCTCACTGTCAACTGCGTTTTATTTTCAGCAAACTTAACATGTGTAAATATTTGTATGAACATAAGAAGATTCAACAACTGAGACATTAACTGAACAAGTTCCACAGACATGTGAATAACAAATGGAATAATGTGTCCCTGAACAAAGGGGTGGTCAAAATCAAAAGTAACAGTCAGTATCTGGTGTACTAAGTAAGTACTGCAGTTCATCTCCTCTTCATGAACTGCACCAGATTTGCCAGTTCTTGCTGTGAGATGTTACCCCACTCTTCCACCAAGGCACCTGCAAGTTCCCAGACATTTCTGGGGGGAATGGCCCTCACCCTCTGATCTAACAGGTCCCAGACGTGCTCAATGGGATTGAGATTTGCGCTCTTCGCTGGCCATGTCAGAACACTGATATTCCTGTCTTGCAGGAAATCACGCACAGAACGAGCAGTATGGCTGGTGGCATTGTCATGCTGGAGGGTCATGTCAGGATGAGCCTGCAGGAAGGGTACCACATGAGGGAGGAGGATGTCTTCCCTATAACGCACAGCGTTGAGATTGCCTGCAATGACAACAAGCTCTGTCCGATGATGCTGTGACACACCGCCCCAGACCATCACGAACCCTCCATCTCCAAATCGATCCCGCTCCAGAGTACAGGCCTCGGTGTAACGCTCATTCCTTCAACAATAAACGCAAATCCGATCATCACCCCTGGTGAGAAAACTGACACGTCAGTGAAGAGCCCTTTTTGCCAGTAATGTCTAGTCCAGTGACGGTGGGTTTGTGCCCATAGGCATGTCTGGTGAGGACCTGCCTTACAACAGGCCTACAAGCCCTCAGTCCAGCCTCTCTCAGCCTATTGCGGACAGTCTGAGCACTGATGGAGGGATTGTGCGTCTCTGGTGTAACTCGGGCAGTTGTTGTTGCCATCCTGTACCAACACCTGCACAGGATCGGTATATGTGGTCTGCCACTGCGAGGACGATCAGCTGTCCGTCTTGTCTCCCTGTAGCGCTGTCTTAGGAGTCTCACAGTACGGGCATTGCAATTTATTTCCCTGGCCACATCTGCAGTCTTCATGCCTCCTTGCAGCATGCCTGAGGCACGTTCACGCAGATGAGCAGAGACCCTGGGCATCTTTCTTTTGGTGTTTTTCAGAGTCAGTAGAAAAGCCTCTTTTAGTGTCCTACATTTTCACAACTGTGACCATAATTTTCTGCCGTCTGTAAGCTGTTAGTGTCTTAACGACTGTTCCACAGGTGCATGTTCATTTGTTTATGGTTCATTGAAAAAGCATGGGAAATGGTGTTTAAACCCTTTAAAATGAAGATCTGTGAAGTTTATTTGGATTTTTATGAATTCTTTGAAAGACATGGTCCTGAAAAAGGACTTCTTTTTTTGCTGAGTTTATAACATGCCTCTTGTCATCCTATTTCATTGCCCAAAGAAGACAACTTATCAGCTAAACCCTGCATCTTCAAACTGCAGTGATAAGACATAATGGACCTCTTTTCTCTCTCTGTCTCACCGCTATGGTCAAACCTCATTCCAGACTGCTGTGTTGGTGAAACCTTATTCCATGTCACATCTTCCCTCTGTATGCCTCTATCTCCCCCCTTTCTTCCTCTCCCAGCTTTGGTGACTGGTCGGACCCTCAGTATTGCCTCAGGGGTGTGCTGACTTCCTTCCAGCTGCGTGTGGAGCCCCACCAGGGTATGTTCGGTGACGACACAGCCGCCAACAACATCAGGTTCCGCTGCAGCAGCAACCCCACCCTCACAGGCGCCGGCCTGGACTACGGCGAGTACAGCCTCTGGAGCCAGGATTGTGGCGATGGAGGAATCTGTGGCATCGAGACCAAGATGGAGGAATACCAGTACGGTCTGGATGACTCATCTCTCAATGACGTGCGCTTCCACTGTTGCGCCAAACTCCAGCAGGTGAGAAGATGGTTGTGACACCGGATCATTTATCATAGAGGGTCTGAATGAGTTGGTCTAGTGTATGATATTGATATCATGGCAGCTCTGGAACACTAAAGTGTATCACTCATTTTCTATCCCTCGTGTTCTTTTGTCTTATCTTCACAGTAATAATCTGAGGGAGATACCTCTTCTGGACCAATCTCAACCAACCAACCAGCCCAGACCTGTCAACACACAGGCACTGACCCATGGTCCATTCAAGCCAATCTACACCCAATATCTAAATCTACCATTGGTTAAAACCTAATAAATCATTCAACTGTCTCTTTATGGCTCCTTTGTTCAGTGAGGCTGAAACAAATGACATTAGCTCCTACTGAATATAACCCGCTCATCTGAGCTGAAGAACCCCCCCCCCCCCCCCCCCCCAGATCACTCCACAATACGCACTGAAATCCTCATCAGCATGAGAACAGCATGTTTTCATAGAGCGTCTCTAATGAACCAATAAACTCAAAAGCAAAGTCATAACAAGTGCGCACAAAATGGAGGTGCTGACACACGCATTTCTCCTCCTAGAAAGAGAGCTAATTAAGAAATGACAAGGGGTATTAAATAATTTACAGTTTAAAGGCCTGTAAGTGTCCGATAAGGCGGTGATTGGCATAGACAGGTAATTGTGTTAATGTGTAAGTGGGTAATCTGTAAACGCAGTGTGAGTGGAGAAAAAGGACCGTGTGACTTTATCAAGCTGCTCCGCAATGGTTTTCACCAGATACTCAAACATGAGGCAATGGAGGCATACTGATAACGACCCATAATTCACTGCTCTGGAGTTTCTCTTTCATGCTAATGAGTAAACTTCTGGTGAACTCCCAAGTTATGCTCAAACTTATTTGCCTCTTGGTACACAATACTTTCATTTAGTGTGGGTTAGATTGGAGTGATAGTAAAGAGTGATGACATAGGTCATCTGTATATGTGTGTTGATACTATGAAAGGGACTTTATAAGACCATGAAGTGTTTAAATGCAGACAAAATATGCATTTGTTTGCGCCATAAGCAGCATCAGAGGTAGGTACATCCAACCAGATGAGCAGGTGACTGGCATGACCACTAGATGGCAGTGTTATCTTAGAGGTGAATTGACATGGTTCAGTGGATGGATGGTATGACACGGGGGTATTCAACTCTTACCCTACGAGGTCTTGCTGGCTTTCTGTTGTGCGCGATAATTAATTGCATCCACCTGGTGTCCCAGGTCTAAATCAGTTCCTGGTAAGAGGGGAACAATGGGGGAAAAAAGCAATGGTGCTGGCTTCGAGGTCCAGAGTTCAGTTTAAGGGGTATGACAGAACCAACTACATGAAAACCAGTAAAAATAACAGTATACACAATGTAGATGAACAGAAATGATTAAGTGATCAGTTTGAATGTCCTCTTACAGTTTGCAGTAAATCAATTAACCTTTATGGCCCTCTGGGCACAGAATGATATTCCTTGAATTAATCTTGGCGTATCATTATACAAATAAATATTTAGTCTGATAAATTCAGATCTTAAAACAAGATTACCAAAATACTCCAGACATTCAGTATGGCACATTCAGCAGTTTTATCCCAAACCAAACATGAGTTCAGGTCTTAGTGGTAAACCCCATGGGCCACAGCGCTTTAGGCCATAAGTACAGTTGTTCAATACTACAACTGCAGGATGGAAATGAGGATTTTTGACACGCTCCAGTGGTCCACCTCATCCCCTTGGTCATTTAAGATCTAATAATGCTTCCTTTAGTGGACACCCTGGATATGATGTGGTTGTGGTTTCATAGCCCTCATTATAATGACCCTGTCCTCCCCAGGGATCCTAGCTCTCATGATGTATAGATCACCCCTGACCGCGAAACTCTACGTAAATACGCTTGTTTTCATGAGCATCATTACCATGAGTTATGAACATGTAATGTATTTTAATACAGCAGCATAATGCCTATACATCTGATCAACTGTGACCCCTTCATGGTACTGAAAATATAATAAGTAGATACGACAGATTTGAAACAATAGTTGTGTTTGTTTTTTTACCCCTTGTGCCCCCTAAGAAAATGACATTGTCTGTAAACGCATAGCTATAGCACTCAGGTCCAGCCTGATCCAACAATGGAGAGTCCTTATACTGTAGACTGTGAGGGACTGACGTTTTCTGCATTTACCTCTTTACATTCTTTCAGCACTCCAAGGCCAACCTACAAGAGCCCTTCATTCGGGGGCCGATTCCGACCCGAGTTAAGCATGTGTAAATGGAATGTAATTCCCTTTTTATGCACTTTTCTCTCTACGGGTATTCTGACCTTGAACTTGAGAATAGCATGCTATTCAACCGCTATTCATTTTGGGTGGGGATCAAATAAATGAAGGTGTTGTGGAGGTGTGTCTACAGATATGCCGTATTCTAACCTCGACTTAATTCCCTCATAATTACACCATCTTTACACATGACGAAACAATGAATAAGGTCAAGCAACCTGTTAGTTCCAAGTGGAACAACATCTACTTAATTTCTTCCCCTGATAGAAATAACACCATTCTCCATGCACTGTCATTTACAAATTGATAAGAGCTAGGTAAATGAGTAAGACGTTTGGATAAGGGGATTGTAAATATAAATGACAATAGTTTCCTAACGCTAAATAATACACATGATCAGAGTATTTTAAAATCTACTAACTGGTGGTGGAAAGGAGATAAATATGTGTGTATTAAGATGTCTTTTTCATTAATCCCCATTCTGAACCAATTCTCTCAATTACACTGAGTGTACAAAACATTAGGAACACCTTATTTTTCCATGATAGACTGACCAGGTGATTCCAGGTGAAAGCTATGATCCCTTATTGATGTAATTTGTTAAATCCACTAAAATCAGTGGAGATGAAGGGGAGGAGAAAGGTTAACATGGATTGTGTATGTGTGCCATATAGAGGGTGAATGGGCAAGACCAATATATTTAAGTGCCTTTGAACGTGGTAGTAGGTGCCAAGCGCACCGGTTTGAGTGTGACAAGAACTGTAACGCGGCTGGGTTTTTCACGCTCTAATGTTTCCTGTGTGTATCAAGAATGGTCCACCACCCAAAGGTCATCCAGCTAACTTGACACAACTGGGAGAAGCATTGGAATCAACATGGGCCAGTATCCCTGTGGAACACTTGACACCTTGTAGAGTCCATGCCCTGATGAATTGAACCTGTTCTGAGGGTAAAAGGAGGTGCAACTCAATATTAGGAAGGTGTTCCCAATTGTTTGCACACTCAGTGTCTGTCGAGAAAATTTGAATTAAAGGTACACCATATTTAATGGGATGGCTTTAGATAAATGTACTGAAAACCCTTCTGAATGAAAACTCCATGAGAAAATCTGTTGGCCAGCAAGTGGGAGGGTTTTCAGCAGTTGAATTACATTTATTCAGTGCATGCAAGGTAGCCACACCTGCAAAGCTTGTTACACACCTGCATACGGTAAATATGGATACCAACTACCGAGAAGTGCTTAATAAATCAAAAAAATAATAGATTTTCTGAGAGTGAATCGGGCACTTAGAGCTGAACCTGAACAAAACATGTCTCAGCTTGTTTTTCTCACTGGCCAATGTCATGTTTAACCACCCATGTGATTCTAATGTCTAATGGCGCATTTTAGTGTTTACAGAATCTAAGACATGGAAGGTTGCACATAAAGCTTTACAAGAGACTTGAAAATTGAAAGACCACTGATGAGTGAAATGTGTAGTGTTGGGTAATGATTTGAGTTTAGGAATGACCCCAAACATGGCAAAATGCATTGGTTTTCAGAATTCCCCTAGAAACATAAAACACCACAGGTGCACATTAAATATAAATAATTTTATAATATACAAATTGTACAGTCATGAACAGTAGGGATGTGGACATTTCCATGAAAAGCGAATACAAAGAATACCTTCGTTTTTACAAAGGCTGCAGTGCGTGACGGTAGCCGATGACCAAAGACACTCAACATTCAAAATGGCAGCGCAGGTGATGAAAACAGTAACATCGGAGATGTTACAATACAATTCCAGAGGCCACGACCAAGCTAAAGTGACAACATAAAGAGATTGCCCTCCTACTGTATCATGTTTCTGTCATTTCTAATCTGTCCATTTCACATCATAACACACAGGAAATGAACCCTGGAACACACATTTTGCACAGCATTATCAAGAACAATTGCACTGCCACTGACTGCTGAGCTTTAGACAATTATGGTTACATAAAGACAGGAAATAGTAGATTACCTTTTTTCCATGAGTGGGTTGGAGGCGCTTGGTCTAGACAAGGCTGAGGTTAGTTAGTCACAGGATGAGGGATCGTCAAGGAAGAGTAAGTAAACAACATTCAGCATCATTTAACTGATGAAGTGCCAGATCCTGCTTCACTTTCTCTCCATATCCTTGTTTTTCAGTACCAGGAAACATGTAGTCTACCCACTCTCCCCAGAGTCTACTTATGTCCAAGCTGAGCAAATGTACAATCACAAATCATCTCTTATCACGAGAGATGAGGGCATGGAGTTCACGACTCCCCAGGTAATACAAACGGATACAGGACCTGGTGTCATTTGACCCAACTCTGTGGAGGTTACAGTTGTCCATGTTAATGGTGTCCTACCGGAATGCTGTAGGTGTTAAAATACAATGATGTAAAGGATGAGATCACCTGATAGTTCCTGGCTGTATTTTTCCACACTTTCCTACCATAACTTGATGTACACTGTACTTGAACAGGCAGTATTGTCTCCGTGTAAAATAATATACAAAGGAGCAAGGATCACAGATATATAAAAAAAGACTCAAATTGGTATGAACAACAGAACTGATGAACACATAATAAACAATGTATGAATAAGCAAATATGACAGTCCTACATGATCTTATATCCGGGCAAAAAGCGATTTGTTTAAATCTAAAGAGAAAAAATGACTTGATAAGAAGCCAATGGGGAAATCTGTCTCAGGTTCCAGATAATCTCTACAGTTATCACAGAGGGGTGTTTTAGATGTACATTTCTTACTCATATTCGTCCTAGCCCCACAAATATTAAAACTGACAAGTAATTTATATTCTCTCTTTAGCTGTGACCCACAAAGCTAAATAAAATATGTTGAATACAACAAGTGCTTATTGAAGCTCATAATCGCCTAAAGCGAAGTGTCGCTGGAAAAACACAATACCACAGATAATATCACAAAATAAAAAAAGATCCTGACTTCATATCAAATCTGCTATTTGACATGTGGGCAAACGCCTTTCTACTTGAACAAGTAGCAGCTGTGGAAAATCCATCAAATATGGTTCAAACATGACCCCTGACCACTTGGCCATTAGTAATGACCTCACGCCTACAGCATGGACCATATGGTGGAAAAAGTTGCCAATGACGACTCCATAGCTACAAATCCCCAATATGCCTAAGGAGGTAGCTAGCTCCAGTATGAGCGTTAGAAAGCACACTTCAGCTAGCGTTAGCACGACAGAATACACTGAGCCTAACTTCAAATCAAACACAGAAACTTACCCTTTAAATCAACAACACCTGTTAAAGCCAAATTCCTTACCTCCCGTTCAAATCTAAAACAGAGAACACTGAACTTACCTTCGTGTTACCTTCAAACACTGATTGTAGCAACCCTCTCAGGCTATAACACTGAAACTTCTGACATTTGTACTTCACGATTTAGGCCCAGTATCACAATAAGGCTATCCTGGTCACAGTTTGGAATTCTATTCTATACAATACATCTGCCATTGAGATGAACATTTCAGAACAGTCGGTTATTCAGAAAAATACCACATCTACAAAACGGCGACAAGCCTATATTCATCTGTAAACATACAGGTTTCTACAGACTTTGCTTAGCAACTGCAGCACAAGAAAAATCAATCCCTATGAAAATCACAATCCAGATGAAGTGCTATTTGTTATTTTTCGAGGTGAGGTTTTCCACTGTCAATAGCCACATAAGTGACCCCCATTATAAATGTATGACTTGACTGACACCCCACTGACAAAGTCCATTAGCCGGTTAATGATTTCTCCACACAGCATCGATGCAGCACCACTTTAAAATGAAAAGCAACATGATACCTTGAAAGACTACATTATGATTTTGGTATGGTCAGAAATGACACCGCCAAGAGGTGCTTTAAAAGCTTGAGGTGAAATACTAAAGCAAAGTCAATGGAAAATGACAATTCGAACATAGCTATTCCAAATTGCTCAATCATTATTTTTTTTTAAACTTCTTCTGTGCTCCGTTTCTATCTTGAACAGCCAGTCATGGCACAGCCCATAACCTTGCCCTCATACTTGCCAAGTACTTTTTAATGACCATTGATTGGAAAAGCTATTAAAATCAAACGTGTGTAAACTCTCAAAGTTGACTCAACATTTACAAGTTCGGTTCTCATCACACTTCACTTCCACTCAACCCACACACACATTCAATGGAGATTTACTCCATTATCAAACCCTTGAGTTGCCTTGGATAATGACACATTCGGAATGCAAGGCGAATGCGTCATACCTACTATAAGAATCAAAGCGATTATCAGCATCATCTGTAGTACTTTACATTATGTGCTAAAAGTAAATCAAGTTCCATTCACCTTGCATTGGATTGCCTGTCGCAACAACAACCACTACATTTCCCACAGTGCTCCTCATCTAAACCCATGTGACATACAGTAACTGTACCACTATGGTACTGTACAAATAAGGACAAGCGAGTTTGCCTGGTTAAAGTCTGTGTTTCTTCAGACCCAAGCCCCATTGGTTCCATCAATTTGTCCATTATATGCAGTGACTCTCGTACATTAGTATCCTGCGCACCATTCTCAGTTATGTACGTTCACTATGTGTAGGCATAGGATCAGTCTGAGGCTGTGAGAGAGACTGGTGTGTCTCCATCTGTGGTAGAGATGTGTCCATTGTGGAGAGATGCTGCAGAGGATAGAGTGATTACATGGTAGGAGGATGTGGCAGCAATTTAGGCTGTTCCAAGGGGTAATGGTGACTTTGTGGAGCCCCTATCTCAGGTTATGATGTTTCGTAGGTACATGATTGATGGGCAGGAGAACCCTTAGGTGTGATGTCTGCTGTGGTCTGAAGAGGTTTACACATCCGACCTTTGACTTTCTTCGGGGCATTGATTGGTCAATTTGATCTGTTCATCATCCTTTACTGCCTTTTGCACCTCCTGCACTAAATGTTCATCCTGGTCAGTTGGGTCTTGTTGCACGTCAACATTCTCAGTTTCTCCATTCTCTTCCCCTCCATTTGTCTCTTCCTTAGTCTCAACCCCATTTTCCTTCACTTCCATTTCAGCTCCTCCCCCTTTCTCCTCTTTCCTCCCTTGCTCTTTGGTCTCCACCTCCACCTCTGAACCCTTGGTAGTTTCGGTTTCATCATCAACTGCCACCCCATTTTCTTTCTCTTCCACGGTCTCCCTCTCTCCATCTCTTTCCTCCTCAGTCTCTGCCCCTGCTTCTTCTCCCTCCTGCACTCTCCCCTCTTTGTCGCTCTTGTCATCTGTTCCTGCAGCTCCAACTCTCTCCTCCCCAGTTTCTACCCCGCTTTCTACCCCTTCCTCAGTTTCTGCCTCAACTTTTTTCTCTTCCTCCACCTCACAGGGAGCCCCACCCTCTTTACACACAGTCTCTACCTCCGCCTCTTTCACTTTCTCCTTTTTGTTCCCCTTGTTTTCCTTCGAGTTCCTCTTCTCTTTGAGCACCTTTTCCCCATCATCAAGAATCTTGGAATCTTCCAGATCTTTCTCTGCTGTCAATTGCTTGTTTTTCTTCTTCTTCTTGTTTTTTGACGCGTCTTTAACAGAGTTCTTGTTGGACTTGCTTTTGAATATCAGTTTCTGAAAGACAGGATGTTTGTGTAAGACGGTTTCTCTAAACTGCTGTTCTATTGGCCATGTTAAGGATGGACAGACAGACAGTTGGAAATTGACATAATAGCAAACTTGGAAAGAAAAAAATTAAAATGATTCTCATTGTGGGGAATGAAATGGTAATTTCAATGGAATTGATTGGTGCCTTCAGGGGTACAGACCAAACAAGAAAATATGGCTGGTAATATTTCTGAGATTGCCTCCATTGACCCTCTTTTAGCTGAGACTTACAGTATACTGAGGCAAACAGCATATTTCCTGCATACAAACATTCACATTATCATTCTCTGCCCCACTCTGCCAGGGTTATTGCCCATCAGTTTGGTTGCCAATGGTGACCAGAGTTTAAATTCAGGTCACAGACAATATCAGCATAGATTTATTCCACAAAGAACAAAGGTCAAATCTAGAGGTTATATCAGTACAATCTAGGGTCAAATGGAAAGTTCTTTCTCAACATGCATTGCAGTGGTTACCACAGAATGGCTCATATCTCAGGATGAAAGGGGTTAATTCACATTTGACCGGCAGTGTGCATATTTATCTATATGAAAACAAAAAGAAGTGTGGTATGGGGAGGGGTGATGTTGGCCTTGGAGCGCTGCTCTGGCTAGTGAACAAGCTGCAAGTCGACCCACATGTGCCAAGACAAACACTAGGAGGAATGAGAGGTCACACACCTTGGAGTCCCCCCTCTTGCGGGGAAGGACAGGTCTCTGAAGAAAAACGACCTGCTTGGTGGCCAAACTTCCATCACTAGGGCAGAGGGAGAGATAGGGAGATGGAGAAATAACAGGCAGGTGAAATTGGAGAGAGTGAGGGAGAGAGAATATAATTAGAACTGAAATACAAATAACTTTGGAAAGCATAGCCATTTTCTTGATTGTTACTTTATTTGTAGAGAACAACATCCGTACCATCGATAAAGAAATCCATGTCACACAAATCAGATTGCCACAAGCTCTTATAGAAATACTTGGTGTCATTTCAGAGCAAGGAAGAGAGGAATGGAAAATGCAGTTTGTATTATAATGCGCTAGTTCCACACGGGGGAGCAATCTACACTCCAGGGTAGACCTTATAATGGTTTGTGTGACTAGTATGGTCAGCGCTGATGCTATATTAATAGCTGACATCTACCACAGTGAAATGTGAGTTACATAGCAGTGGTCAACCTCGATAATTCTGCTTTCTTCCCTTTCTGTCCTTTCTTGTTAACACGAGAAACCAAAAAGGAATTTGGAGCAATGATGTATGTAAATGTGAATATGTTCTATGCTTAGGGGAGAGCTCAGACACCAAGAGAAAGAGACCATGTTTATTGGCTTCCCCAAAACATGGCTGTCCTTATAAACTTCTCCAAAATAATCCCTGTCAATGCACATGTCACACTCTGTGTTAATTTATGGATAATCCATACAGCACAGATGACAGACAGACTAATCCACCGAGGAGATTCTGTCATCAGAGGGCTTCCTGTCTCTCGTGCTTGCTCTCTCTCCTGTTCATCTCTCTTCGTTACATTTCACACGCACAACCTTCTCTTTGCTTCTCTCCTTCATCTTTCCATCCGACATGCACGTATCGACTCTGTTTCTTACTTTAGCCTGCTGTCTCTAACTATCTGTCTCCATCACTTTACTTCTCTGCTTCTTCCTCTTCTGTGAGCTTCATGTAGGCTTTCTCTATCCTTTCCCTTTTCCCTTCTCTCTTTTGTATTTCCCCTGATCTCCCTCTCCAGATCGCTCTCTTTGTCACTTCCTCTCTTGGAATCCCTCATCCGTTAAAATATATGTACTCTTATACACACGGGGAAGAAGCAGCTTTGAGTTAAGCTGGATCCTTAACTTGGCATATGAAGAACAACGGAAATGTATGATAGGGTGACAACGGTATGGCGCTGGCTGCAAATCTTCCCCACAACATCAAATGGGCTTCCAGATCTCCTGTAGAGGCTTACTATCTAAACCACCCCCATTTCCCATCCCTCCCTCCTTACCCTGCGTTTCCAACACCTATTTTCCAGGCTGTCATATTGCCGGACAGCTTCCTGCTGAATGAAAGCGGAAAAGCCAACCGGAGTCCTAAGAAAAAGCCCAAGCCTATTAAAGTAGAACGGAGCGGATGAATTACAGGCCCCCTTGTTGCTACAGTCCTCTCAGAGCTGTCAGTGTCTGCAGTACTGGAACAGAAACTTCCTATACCAGCAACAATACTTTCTTTGGTAGAGTGGTAAGGAACTTGGTGGTTACCTGTGGTTGTTCACATCAGCTTTATTCATGTTTTCTGTAGTGTAATGTTCAGCATTTATAACGGTATAATGAAGCACTTACTTATTTACTAAAACAGTTACAATGTCCAAACATCAGATTTACACCAAACGTAACATGTTTCATGTGGCAGAAATATACTGTACATTACCACGTGCACCTTCACATTCATGTTACGTTGATTAAAGAAGCCTCGAGTCCCGGTGGATGTTCACTTTAGATGCTAACTAGTGTGTAAGTAGGTCTATGCAGATCAGACTCCATGTAGACTCCATTGGAAGAAGTGCACTTTGCTCATCCTCGGACAGTATCCCAACGTGCATTAGCTTTAATACAGTTGTAAAAATGGAAGAGTCAACATAACACAAGTGTAATGAACAAGCTAATCTGAAATGGGTCATCAGCTATCGTTGCTGTGCACAACGAGACGAGTGTTTCAGGGATGGAGAGAAATGAGCGTTGCTGTGTTGTAATCTAGGCCGGCTCTCTGATTAATTAGCCATGTTGCGCTGTTGCGTTGTTGCAATTTGAGAGAGAGAGAGGGACACAAATAAAGAGGGATGAAAAAACAAGGGATGAAAATAGAGCGGTAATTAATCAGCTATGCTCCGGAACGGTCACAAACACGACCACCAGAGACAAGGTTACGCAAGGTAAACCTATAACTGCAACCGTGTTGAACTCTAAGCATATACTTGGAGTCTTCAGAAGCATGACATAACACATAACTCGGACTAATAGCGGCAATCAGTAGTTGAAACAATAACAAAGCGTTCTCCTCACCACTGTTTCAGTCACAAACGGGGGCATGGGGTTGGAGAAATGTTACCACTCAAATTCTATGGATGCAAGGACGGACCATCCATGATATTAAAATGATAGTTTTAACCATGTGTTCAGGCTATACAGTGTTTGTTTGCATTTACTTTGTTTACAAACATTGGAGTAAAACAAGCTTATATTTTGGGTTCTGATGTGGTATGACAGTTGAACTAAGCTCACAAGACATCTATTTATAAGTTATATTCTTCAAGAATCAATGCAAGGGGTACATATCATTGGATTGGACATGTTCTGACGTGTGATAATGATGAGTGCTTGTGACTGTGTAAAGTGGGGTTTCAGGTGGGAAACAAGTATTATTGAAGACTTGGAAGACATGTTGTGACTGCTGATAGATGATTGAGCTGTTGACTGTTAGCGAATGTGTGCGTGCATAGTCCTCATATAAGATGAATGAGTCAGCAGAGGCTGAGCAGAAGAACCGTTACATTTCTCTGAAGGGATTTTCCAGTAACACACAATTGTGGGTTTAAACTGTCTCGCACCACACGCTGTTATGAATGAACCCGCCAATTGGGGGGCCAGTTAGTATTTTCGTTGAACAACCTGTTGAGTTCTTCTGACTGACTTCACAATCCATTTAAGTTGAGCTGTTAACTGACCAGTGATATGGGCTGACCATCGCTTTGTCCAAATGAGATGGGTGCTCTTTGAAATCAAAGAGAAGGCAGTGTAATCTCCAGAGGGTTAATCAGGTTGACCAATCAATACCAGCGTTAGGTAACCAGGAGATATGGTGGTCGTTCAGGCTCTAACTCAATATTAGTGAGAGTGTGTATTGGAAGGTGAAAGTAGTTACCTGTTGGTCTTGATGATGGGTGTAGGCAGCACACACGTTAGTCTCCAGCCGTACATGGCAAGAGACTGGAGCAGGGGAACATAGTCTGTCTTCACCTGCAAGCCCTAAAGAGAGAATACAAACACATGAATATTACATACTCCAGTTATACACAAACACTACACACACACATGCATACACGTATGCACAAGCACAATTACAAGTAGGGCTGGCACAATTATCGTTTAATCCTATAACTGACAATTTTAGACGATAACTGTGAACGTCAAAAATAATTATCATAATAGTCATAATGCATATTCGTTTTAAGAGAAGGGGGGATTCAACTTCATATTCAAGTAGATATAAATGACTCAATAGCAGTTTTTCATTTTTACGTGAAGTGGGTAAAGTTGGTAGTCATTTTACGGGCAGAATGGCACCTTTGGGAGAAGCTTAATTTCCAAAAGTTCCAAGAGATTTTTGAGACAGGGTTGTTACCAAAGCTGGGTTGTACTCATTAGGTTTGTCGTAGCTATTTTTCAGAGATGCATTACGATGCTCAAAACATTTTAACAAAAATGACAATTATGACAATAACTGTACCCATTTGCATGACAAGTAATCTTTACCCCAAATTCCAACGTATGAAAACACACACACAGGCAGACAGGCACACACATGCATAAATGTACGCATGCATAAACACATAAACCATTAAAACCCCATCAAAAGAGCCACTATTACCCAAGCCCTTGACAACAGATTATGAACTATATATGATGCATAGCAAAATACATGCATTTATGTTAGATTGTTCGCTGGTATGACAGTGTAGTGCACATGGGATTTGGGTTAAAGACACACGCTCGTCGCACGCACACATGCGCTAACGCATCTGCTCACACAGGAAGTGTGTTTGTGGTGTTCCATCTCCTCTGCATCTGCCCTCACTGACAAACCACAGCACGTGTCAGATATGAAAATACATATATATGTATATATATATATACACTGCTCAAAAAAATAAAGGGAACACTTAAACAACACAATGTAACTCCAAGTCAATCACACTTCTGTGAAATCAAACTGTCCACTTAGGAAGCAACACTGATTGACAATACATTTCACATGCTGTTGTGCAAATGGAATAGACAAAAGGTGGAAATTATAGGCAATTAGCAAGACACCCCCAATAAAGGAATGGTTCTGCAGGTGGTGACCACAGACCACTTCTCAGTTCCTATGCTTCCTGGCTGATGTTTTGGTCACTTTTGAATGCTGGCGGTGCTTTCACTCTAGTGGTAGCATGAGACGGAGTCTACAACCCACACAAGTGGCTCAGGTAGTGCAGTTCATCCAGGATGGCACATCAATGCGAGCTGTGGCAAAAAAGGTTTGCTGTGTCTGTCAGCGTAGTGTCCAGAGCATGGAGGCGCTACCAGGAGACAGGCCAGTACATTAGGAGACGTGGAGGAGGCCGTAGGAGGGCAACAACCCAGCAGCAGGACCGCTACCTCCGCCTTTGTGCAAGGAGGAGCACTGCCAGAGCCCTACAAAATGACCTCCAGCAGGCCACAAATGTGCATGTTCATTGGTGACGATGACATGAACATATATTGGGGTTGACATCCATACAAGCATTATACTCCAATTTTTACGTCAACATGGTGTGAAATACACATATAAACAATAGCCTAAATGTATGCTAATTTTGCACAGGGGCAATGAGGACATTCGAAATCTCTGGAGGTCATTTTGTAGGGCTCTGGCAGTGCTCCTCCTTGCACAAAGGCGGAGGTAGCGGTCCTGCTGCTGGGTTGTTGCCCTCCTACGGCCTCCTCCACGTCTCCTAATGTACTGGCCTGTCTCCTGGTAGCGCCTCCATGCTCTGGACACTACGCTGACAGACACAGCAAACCTTTTTTGCCACAGCTCGCATTGATGTGCCATCCTGGATGAGCTGCACTACCTGAGCCACTTGTGTGGGTTGTAGACTCCGTCTCATGCTACCACTAGAGTGAAAGCACCGCCAGCATTCAAAAGTGACCAAAACATCAGCCAGGAAGCATAGGAACTGAGAAGTGGTCTGTGGTCACCACCTGCAGAACCATTCCTTTATTGTGGGTGTCTTGCTAATTGCCTATAATTTCCACCTTTTGTCTATTCCATTTGCACAACAGCATGTGAAATGTATTGTCAATCAGTGTTGCTTCCTAAGTGCACAGTTTGATTTCACAGAAGTGTGATTGACTTGGAGTTACATTGTGTTGTTTAAGTGTTCCCTTTATTTTTTTGAGCAGTGTATATACGTCATATGCGTGCACACATTGTAGTGCTACACAGGTATCTGCAGTACAGGCTGAGGGCATTGGGTCCCAAACCAACAGATAGACAAAACAACTATAACCACAATCAAATCTTAAGCCACAAGCCAGTGAGAATTAGCCAGGACCCATTGTTCGAGAAACACTGCAGTACGGTAGAGAGGGCTCTGTTGAAACTGTTATTTACATTGGCATTTGCCCTCCCAGCATCCCTCCGAAAATCCAGAGCTGTGAGAGCTGTGTTTTAAGGTTTGTGTTGGAACCTCTGCCAGGAATGGACACATTTTCAAAGCCATAAAAGCAAAGTAAATTGGGAAATAAGTTTTGTTTAATGGCCCTCTTCATTCCTGAGCGTAACTGAGACTCGACAGAGTGAATCATGTTCTGGAAGATTCCCTCCCCCTGATCTCACCATGGTCACAGCTCACCATCAGCACATGAGAAATGGAACCCGGGGCCTTAGCAGTAACTCTGTGTTCTGATTTGTGTGTTAAATGTAATCTACATATAAAAACAGGGTGGGGTGCAAGCTAGGGTGGTAAAGGGCTACATTATCAAGAGTGGAGAACAGTGAGGTAGGGGCTAAGATTTGAAAACAGAACCGTGTTATAGAGTAAAACTAGCAGGGTGGGGTTGAGTTCACTAAGAGTTGGATGAAAGAAAACAGAGCTCTATTGTTTTGAGGTAATTCTCCACCGTTTCTATTTGAGAAGAATTGACAGACATCGCTCCCTTTTTGCAATAAGTCTAATTCTACCTTAATGTTTTTACAGGCCGTAGTCTGGTCTATCAGCCCAGGGAAATGATCTAGGCTACTCCTCTAGCCTTCTAGCTATCACGTTGTCTTTGGACCGGGCTGCACTTCTTCCACCACAATCTCATTATATTTTTATGGACAGTGTATCCTGAAACGAGGCTTAAAAGTCCCTACTCTGCATGTCAATCATTGAGAGATTGAGAAAACATGTGAAAACCAAAAGTTGTGATGAAGACTAATCACACCATATACAATATAATAATAATTATAATTATAATCAACATAGTTTCAAGAGAATATGTCAACATTTTGACGTTTAACCATTGTAGTTTGCCTAGATGTCAACCAAGCTGACATATTAGTCACATATTTAGGTGAGCAGAATTCTCTGGGAACTTCCTCATCCACAAGCCATGAGCGTAATTTCCACATCCCTCATCAAACTAGTCTGACCATAGGAGTGGACTCATGCAGGGAAAGTGAAAATTGGTCTCTGTATCTAGGTCAGCTCTTGTCTCACCTCAGCTTCAGAGGAAAAATAAATCATTGGCAAAGGATACACTTTAATGATCCCTTCAGTGGTCTCCCTGCCACAACGGCTGCTACATGCCTATTGACATGCCTTGGTTAACTTTTGACCAGTATGTGTTAAAATAAATATTTCAGGAAAAAGCCAAATAACAAGCACTATCTATGCTTAAATAATCTTTAAAAAGTTCTGCAAGTTATTACTAATTTCCCCAAGACCCATTGATGCTGTTGAATGAAAAACTCATCTCCAAAACAGAAACTTTTCAGGAAATGGGGAAAAAAACGGCCATATTTTCTCATTAATGAACATAAAATTATGAAACTTCAGAAGCTATTTTGAATACATGTTCTTGGTCCTGAAATGTCATGAAATGTTCAGAATTAATTGAGGGGGGTTACTGATTTCAATACATGTAGAAGAAAACAGTGCAGAATTGTAGGTACAAGGTATTCATCTGACAGCGATGTATAGTTTAGTCTATTCTGACTATTCAACATTTTGCAACACCCACTGCATGCTAATTGGCTGCTCAAATCGGGCAGCACCAATAGGATTGATGGCAAATTTCAGCTCATTACATCAATTAAGTCAAGCGTAGCACCATGACAGACAAATGTTGGGAGACTACAAGTTAACATGAGAGGCCCTCTGACCATGACACCTGTTAAAATGACCAGCTTCGGTCAGCTGATTCTAGCCATCCTTTATGGTTAGCTCTAGTCGGGCAGATTAGTCTCCTATTCAGAGGCCCCCCACTTTTGTTAGTGTCTTATTGGCCAAGGTCACGCCAAATACTTATCACCACATCTTGTTCAGCCTATCAGCATCCTTATTTTCCCCATCCTTTCCCCATCCTGATGAGAACTTCCACAGTTTTCCCTCCTGCTGAAGTTTTCCTTCTGTGGACTGAATCCCAGTATGTCTGATGTTTAATTGTGCGTGCATCAAAACGTAAGTGCCTTGAGATCTGTGTCATGTTATGTGGAGCTAAGTTTTGTGGTTTATTGTGTACAATTACCATGTGTTGAGCTTGTAAGCTAGCTCGCGCTTCAGGTTGCACTACCGTTAGCATTTTGCATTGGAATGCATGAGTATTTTAGCATGACTGTTGGCGATTAGCGGTTTGTTAGCCTTGCATCATGAATGAGCAATGCTATCTTATATTCCATATATATATATCACTCATGCTCATTGTATTTATATTATGTATACATTTCAACATTACTGTAATATTTATTACGAACACATTTGCCTGAGTTTCATGTGTACAAGTCCAATAGGTTGTTTAGTCTATTGCCATGTGACTAAGACTTATGCTTGCTGTAGTGCATAGTCCTGGCTGTTATATACTTACCTGTGCTAGCTTATACAGCCATGCTGTTCATGTTATAGCAGTGCTATAGCCTAAGTTTTTTTTCTCCGCTTTCCTTTCAGAACCATAGTTAATGTCCGTTCTCACTGGACATGATTCTCAGTTATCCGAACCATGAGTGGTCAGATGTGTGTGTGATGTGTGAATGTGGACATCTTCTTCCATTAAACTCCCCCTAACCTGGACATCCGCCTCATCCTTCTGACCGGACATTCTGTAGTGGTTGCTACCGGCCTTAAGCCAGCACCTAAGATTTCTTATTACATTTATGGTCCTTCGATTCTCTACAAATCTACCCCTATTTTTCAACACCCACCCACACACCCACATACACAGCCACACAGACCCACGTCTAAAGTGTCCTCTGTCTGACATTCACTCTTCAAACATCCTTTATTGGCATCTTTACGCTATGTTGTTGGTCTTTAATCCTATTTTGACATGATTTGGTTTCTGGTGACTGAAGTGGTGCTCTTCTAAGCTCAGGCATTTATACAATTGCTGGGAACGAATTACAACAATGTCAATGCTGTTAACTGGTGCCTCAAGCACACAGTAGTGTTACTGGTAGAGTTCTATGTATAATGCCTCTCTGGAGAATAGCCATGCACTTTTGGGTTAAATGTAATATAGCCTGTGAGAAACTGAGGTAACACTGGGAAAACATGACGCCCTTGTTGTTCAATGTAATGGCGGAAGGCATTTAGTATGACCTTTTTTTGTAGTAAGGCATCTTAATGAGCATTTAGAAAACCATTATTGAGTGTTAAACAGTTAAGCATGTTAAGTCCTATATATGTTACACACATAGCCATGTTGTGAATAGATGCAGTGAAGAGGTCAATGGAACTCGACCAAAACAATGGAAATGCCATGGAAACGCGTGGGGGAAAGATGCCGTTGTGGAAAGATTTCGAATGTCCTCATTGCCCCTGTGCAAAATTAGCATACATTTAGGCTATTGTTTATATGTGTATTTCACACCATGTTGAAGTAAAAATTGAAGTATAATGCTTGTATGGATGTCAACCCCAAAATATGTTCATGTCATCGTCACCAATGAACTGCGTTGCAGTTAAAAAGGACTTTGACTACCACCACCGATTTCTGTGTGGTACTGTAGCTATTATACCAGTTTATACGAACAGGAGTTAGCATTAAGCAGTCACTTCTTCTAAACCTGAAAAGGAACAACTACTAAATGTTATGCAGCGAAAACAGCCAAATATATCCAAATCGGACATTAGTAACCACATTGTGGTCCTGTTACAATACATGAATCATGACGGATTTGACGAATATCCACTTTGTTAGATTTATTGAATCTGCACCAATCCGGCGCCATTCTATCCCTGTGGTCTAAGTTCTATTGACCTCTACCGCATCTATGCTATATGAAGTTGCCAAGAATGTGTTTATGACACATTTTGCAACGGATGGGTCTAATCCTGAATGCTGATTGGTTAAAACCGCATTCCAGCCGGTGTCTATTCCACAAGTTACCCCCGGCTAAATCTATGATGTTAAAATGCCTATTTACTCTGTTTCATCTGGCTGGGAAATCCACTGTCTCTCATCAGCCCAGGCAATTTATAAACTTGATCTCCACTATAAAAAGCAGCTAGACATTATCTAACATTTAGTTTTCAACAGCAGAGATTTGTATAAACCTTCCTATTTGTCTCTCTGACATTGTAACATTGTTTCAATATTCAAGTTCAATCTCCAGCTGCCGCATAGTAATTGTTGGGAGTCAGGATGAGACAGACAGGCAGCTTTTCTCAGCCAGTCGAAATCATGAAAAGGGCCACATTTTTATGTACAAAGAAATATCATGAGAAAACAGGTACAAATAAATAAAATTAAGCTAGTTTGCAGTCTTTCCAGCTTCAGTTTGAAGTGATTATGTTAGCTGTCTTGTTGGCTAGCTCCTCTAAACAACAGTGTCCTCATCGTGCCTCATTAGCTCATTGTTATGGATGTGGCTTGCGAAAGTATTCTCCCTACCTTGGCATTTTTCCTATTTTGTTGCATTACAACCTGGAATTAAAATGGATTTTTGGGGGGTTTGTATCATTTGATTTACACAACATGCCTACCACTTTGAAGATGCTAAATATTTTTTGGGTGTGAAACAAACAAGAAATAAGACAAAAAAACAACTTGAGTGTGCATAACTATTCACCCCCCCAAAGTCAAAACTTTGTAGAGCCACCTTTTGCAGCAATTACAGCATCAAGTCTCTTGGGGTATGTCTCTATAAGCTTGGCACATCTAGCCACTGGGATTTTTGCCCATTCTTCAAGGCAAAACTGCTCCAGCTCCTTCAAGTTGAATGGATTCTGCTGGTGTACAGCAATCTTTAAGTTATACCACAGATTCTCAATTGTATTGAGGCCATTCAAAGACATTTAAATGTTTCCCCTTAAACCACTCGAGTGTTGCTTTATCAGTATGCTTAGGGTCATTGTACTGCTGGAAGGTGAACCTCTGTCCCAGTCTCAAATCTCTGGAAGACTGAAACAGTTTCCCTCTAGAATTTCCCTGTATTTAGGGCCATCCACCATTCCTTTAATTCTGACCAGTTTCCCAGTCTCTGACAATGAAAAACATTCCCACAATGTGCTACCATCACCATGCTTCACTGTGGGGATGGTGTTCTCAGGGTGATGAGAGGTGTTGGGTTTGTGCCAGACATAGCGTTTTCCTTGAATGCCAAAATGCAAAATATTCATCTCATCTGACCAGAGTACCTACTTCCATATGTTTGGGGAATCTCCCACATGCCTTTTGGCGAACGCCAAACGTGTTTGCTTATTTTTTTCTTTAAGCAATGGCTTTTTTCTGGCCACTCTTCCGTGAAGCCCAGCTCTGTGGAGTGTATAGCTTAAAGTGGTCCTATGGACAGATACTCCATTATCCGCTGTGGAGCTTTGCAACTCCTTCAGGGTTATCTTTGGTCTCTTTGTTCCCTCTCTGATTAATGCCCTCTTTGCCTGGTCTGTGAGTTTTGGTGGGCGGCCCACTCTTGGCAAGTTTGTTATGGTGCCATATTCTTAAAACATTTTAATAATGGATTTAATGGTACTCCGTGGGATGTTCAAAGGTTTGGATATTTTTTTATAACCCAACCCTGATCTGTACTTCTCCACAACTGTGTCCCTGACCTGTTTGGAGACCTCCTTGATCTGCATGGTGCCGCTTGCTTGGTGGCACCCCTTGCTTAGTGGTGTTGCAGACTCTGGGGCCTTTCAGAAGAGGTGTGTGTGTATATATACTGAGATCATGTGACAGCTCATGTGACACTTAAATTGCACAACGGTGGACTTTATTTAACTAATTATGTCACTTATGAAGGTAATTGGTTGCACCAGATCTTATTTAGGGGCTTCATAGCAAAGGGGGTGAATACATATGCACGCACCACTTTTCCGTTTTTTTTATATATATATTTTTTTTAAACGTGTCATTTTTTTCATTTCACTTCACCAATTTGGACTATTTTGTGTATGTCCATTACATGAAATCCAAATAAAAATCTATTTAAATTACAGGTTGTAATGCAACAAAATAGGAAAAATGCCAACGGGTTGAATACCTTTGCAAGGACCTATACACAAATAAATGTAACTAGAAAACAGCTTAAACAAGTGCAAATTTATCTACTTTGTTGTTGTTCTGACTGCACTGTTTGACGTGACTCTAAGTTAGCTGTAGTTGGCTAGCTAGCAAGCAAGGGATAAGAATGTTGCCAGCCAGTGTGGCAATAGAACATTTAGAACGAACGACTGGGTCATGTCCATAGATACAAAACAAAAAGACTGAACAACTGTGTCGCATCTCTGTCAACCGAACCGATAGAACTAATGACCAGCCTGCTTGGGTAGCAACCCTATTTGTGTCGGGACTATACCTTGTGGAAGGATGAAATAGTATAAAAAAATTCATCTAAATAATGTTTTTAATAGAAATATGTAAATCATTATTTGAATGTGTTGGTAACCCGTTGTATAAAAGTGATAATGCCCTCGAAGTCGGTGTTTGGAGGATATATTGTGAGCTCCCATGTGGCACAGCGGTCTAAGGCACTGCATCTCAATGCAAGAGGTTTTACTACAGTCCCTGGTTCGAATCCAGGCTGAATCACATCTGGCCGTGATTGTGATTAGAAGTCCCATAGGGCGGCGCACAATTGGCCCAGTGTCGGCTGGGGTAGGCCGTCATTGTAGAATAAGAACTTGTTCTAACCTGACTTGCCTAGTTAAATAAAAAGTTACATATATATTTTTTAACAACACCCGTGCCAATATATCCTCCAAACATTGGCTTTTCGGGCATTACCACTTAAGTATAACACTTTATAAAATCTCAAATGTAGAGTAAAACCCAAATATTGACCACATTGCACCACATGCATTCCAAATTCCCAAAGGCATTAAATATTAGCAGTAGTGCTATCATAAAATAATATTCACACACATCCACTTCCTGTTGTTTTCAGTTGTCATTCATGTTATGTGTTAAATAATATATCTAGAAACTGAGTGTTAGTAATACACTAACATGCCGGTATACTAAGTATTTCATTCCCTTCCATCAATATGAACTGATAACAAGGTTGCAAAATCTATAAAGAATATTTCTCAGACAACTTTTTGTTGCAGCTTTAAGAGCTCAATGAAAAGGGGAGGCATTGCATTATATCCAAGGCTGAACTTTCATATTGATTTTCCTTTTGATACGAGAGACGGGAGCACAGTCCTAATTTGAATTTCATTGTGTAGGAAATGATGTCTAGTTATTCATTTTGCGGGCTCCATGAACATCTACTGTATGTCCCATTCAGTTAATTTAGTCATTTATTGTAGAAATAGGAAAAAGTCTTCCAGTCAGATGCAAATTTCTTTCATTGTAGCCGAGCTTTGTCAGTCGGCCTTCATCAGAGCATAGTCATTTGTTGAAGAAAATGAAAAGTATGTTTCTGATTGGCTAAGGTAGAATGTCCATCCATAGACCTACGCAGAATTCTGAGCATCTGTACAGTTATTATTTAGCCTTTTCTTGATTTAAATGGTCTAACGTATACATTCTTATATGGTGAATACATATTGACTAATATGAATTTAAAGTACCAAATAAATTGCTGTCTCCCACAAAAATGTGAAATTAGTGACAGTTGAGGAAAGTCTGACTTTCTAGATTACCAGACCACAAACAGTTATACCACAAACAGTTTGGCGACAAACAGCTCCACATATCTACACTGTACCAATCATACCACATTCTACCAACGTGATTGTGAATACTGCGCAAAAAAATACAGTAATAACTCCTCATTTATGTTTAAAGTCAGATTTGTTTTAAAAGTTTGCTATCAATTAAAACAGAAGTTTGACATGTTCTGTGCCATACGAGAACAACATCTCAGAGAAAAGCTGCACTTCCTGCTTCAACACAACAATATTGATTGAATTCTCAGTGAACCAGCCTGTTTTCCTGTTTTCGCGGCTCATAAATCCAACCACCTGTCAGTCTTTCAGCAAGACGGGAACGAGAGCGCTGAAGAAAAATATCCCAATCAATATTCTGCATAATTTTTCAGTGTAATTATTCTGGCACCGAAACGACAATGAGCGGTGAGGATAATTTGCATATACATTTTAAGCAGTTATCATAATGAATGTGCCGGGTATGAAGTCTGATCATCCTTTGTAAAATAGTGTTATCAATGGGCCTCCCGGGTGGCGCAGTGGTCTAGGGCACTGCATCGCAGTGCTAGCTGCGCCACCAGAGTCTCTGGGTTCGCGCCCGGGCTCTGTCGCAGCCGGCCGTGACCGGGAGGTCCGTGGGGCGACGCACAATTGGGCTAGCGTCATCCGGGTTAGGGAGGGTTTGGCCGGTAGGGATATCCTTGTCTCATCGTGCTCAGTGCACGCTAACCAAGGGGGCCAGGTGCACGGTGTTTCCTCTGGCTGGCGGGTTGGAGGCGTGCTGTGTTAAGAAGCAGTGTGGCTTGGTTGGGTTGTGCTTCGGAGGACGCGTGGCTTTCGACCTTCGTCTATCCTGAGCCCGTACGGAGTTGTAGCGATGAGACAAGATAGTAATTACTAGCGATTGGATACCACGAAAATTGGGGAGAAAAGGGGATAAAAAAATAAATTTAAAAAAAGTGTTATCAAGCTAACTTCAGGAGAGATTAGTCTAGCAAAATTGCTTTTGATAAAGTCCTGGCCAGCACATTTTGATTGGATCCAATGGAAATATAATGTGGAACATCTAAAGTTGTTACACATTGTTGCTTTGTCCTTCAATTAACTTCCAAAGGTGCTTCAAAAAGTCTATAAAATCCCTGTTATTTCTCAGTGGCTGACAAAATAATTGCTAAATCTTTAATAAAGACATTGTTGCAGCATCTTTACCACAGTATTCACATAAAGATGCCTACATACTCCAGGATGCACAGTGTATAACCTTCACAAGACACAAGCACCTAGGTTTTTGTGTGGTGTTGGGACACTGACAAACATGACATTTTATGGTGGCGAATATTGTGTAGTCTGAATTCTTAAGTCATTTTAAAGGGTTAAGAGCATTTTGATGTCGAGGGTTAAATTCTGTCTTTGTGAGCCGATTTCCTTCCTGAGCTGGACGATGCTCCAGTCACATTTAGGGGACATAAGTTTATTTTCACACTTCACCAGCCTCAAACTCTAAACTCTGACAGTGATACACACACATAGAAGAAAAAAAAGCCTCAAACCCTTCAGAAGTAGACAGAAAACAATTTCCAACTTGGATTTGCACAAACTGGGGACTTAATGGCTGGCCAAATAAGGGCTTGTTTGCTGCAGATAAGACAAGCCACCGTGACACATGTGCCATAGCCACCATGGTTAGAGGGAATATTTCCATACGATGACTCTCACAGTAAAATGTAAGGACAAACGGCTCCAACCTTGGAAAACACTCAAACACTCCGAGCCATTTAAAAAGCCCACTCACATCAATGACAGTCCACTGCTCCACAACGATGGCGTCGTACGTGGTGGTCACGCTCTGGTCGCCGCCCTCCGTCCCCTCCTGGAAGATGAAGACGCTTTCCACTGACTTAAGCTGCAAATCTGTAGAAAATGGAGAGGGAGGCCATAAAGGAGTTAGTATTTACAGAATGGAGGGTGTCTGTCTGTCTGGCTCCCAGGCCTCAAGGCTGTGCAAAGAGGAGAGGGAAGTTAATGACATTACGCAGCCGACCAGCAACCCACACACACACTGGGCCATTTATTACCAGGCAGGGCTGCAGCATGGACCATTTGTATAAGCAAGGGCTATGGATTATGGATTATGTAGCTATGACAGAACAAGAGAGAGGGAGAAGAATGTTTCCTTCAGGGAAGAAGCTTGGAGAGGTTATAGATGAACAGACAGGTATTATGGACAGATTGTTGAAGCATAACACGATTAATTTGAAAACAATGATATGCTTTACATATTGTAGATATTTACATGGAACGACTATTAGACCAAGACAGGGCCATGGTACCATAAAATTGCTTTTCTGTAGACTCCACTTCATTTGAACCCCATGGATAAGGGTAACATTCACAGTTTGGGCATTATTGGTATAGAAACATTGGTGAGCTTCTCCATCCCGCATTTCTTTTGATTCCATTGAGCAGTGTGCTAGAACCTCTTGCCCTTCAGACCAGGGCTCTCAGTTGGCCTGAGTGCTTTCTCATTACTCCTGTACCATTTACACACTAATAGAGTTTGTGCGGCCCAGGCTCCACCATGAGACACTCCACATTTCATTACTCTGCCCTAATAATGGGGGAACGAGGGCCGGCTGGAAAGGGGGGGACGACAGGGTCCTTTATTTCCCCCCAGAAAACCCATTTAAGGCTGCTGGACGAGCTCAATTGAAGATCTCTCCGACATCTATTGGCTCCTTTCAAATACAGACATTGTCGTTGTTCATTCCCCCCCTCTCCCGCCCTCTCTCCCTCTGTCCTTCCTCCACCCTACCCCTCCTTTACATCCCCCCCATCCATTGTTCATCAGACGTCTCCCTGCTTGGCGTGTAATTGGAAAGCCCTCTTGGAGATTGTGTTGGCCTGCCGATGCACTGGGATCACTCAGGTGAGATGCACACAGGGATTGAGTCCCTTTGCTTCAGGAGAAACACGCTGCCTCCTAGCATGATGCTGCCAGACACTGAGGCACCGTGGGGTTGAGAGGTTTGGGGGACATGTAGTGCCAACACAAATAACAGCATAACGTTTTGAGTTGAGTCTTGACTGACAATGTAGTGAGTAAAATGGCTTGGAGGGAAACACGTGTTCACTTGCAATGGGACAATGTAATCTCATCGACTAGCCTATCCTCTCCAGGCACCTGAGGTTGAACATACTGAGTGAGATGTGCGCATACTATCTCTGACACATAGTGAGGGAACTGAAAGACAAAGAGTGACAGACGTACTGATAGATAGTGACAATGGCGGCATGAGTCGTGACACCGACTGACACGGAGCACCAACCTAACTAGGGCCCAGTGACAACCAGTGACGGGAGTGGAATGAAGACAGGCACTAAGTGAGAAAGGCTGATGCTAGGTTGACATAGACTTTGAAGGAGAGACACAGAGGAGTGAAAAACAGGGAGGGGAATCTAAAGCCTTATTGACCGCAGAAGCAACCGAATGACCCTGCCCCAAGTCCTGTCTGTTACTGACATGACTTAAACATGTGTGCTTAGCACTGCCGGGGAGAACAGGAGGGCTGTGACAGCTTATCTATATTTTAAAACGGAACAGGCAGGAATCCAGAGAGAGAAGGAGAGATATAGAAAGAGTGGGGTTACTAATGTGTGTGGATTGGCCAGGGCTTTCCTCCTATGAGCCAAAGGTTTGGAGGCTGGGAGCCACGTACCTGTGGTTACCGGGCAGACTTCTGGTTGTAGCTAGGGTTTTGAGGAATATGACATGAGTAATGTACCCTGCCTTACACAAAGGCATATACTTCCAAAATCACACTCACAATCAGTGGTGTTAAGTACTTAAGTAAACATATTTTAAAGTTCTACTTAAGTCATTTTTTTGGGGTGGGGTATCTGTACTCTATTTTTGACAACTTTTACTCCACTACACTCTATTTTACTCCACTACCTTCTATTTTACTCCACTACCTTCTATTTTACTCCACTACATTCTATTTTACTCCACTACATTCTATTTTACTCCACTACATTCTATTTTACTCCACTACATTCTATTTTACTCCACTACATTCTATTTTACTCCACTACCTTCTATTTTACTCCACTACCTTCTATTTTACTCCACTACATTCTATTTTACTCCACTACATTCTATTTTACTCCACTACATTCTATTTTACTCCACTACATTCTATTTTACTCCACTACATTCTATTTTACTCCACTACATTCTATTTTACTCCACTACCTTATATTTTACTCCACTACATTCTATTTTACTCCACTACATTCTATTTTACTCCACTACATTCTATTTTACTCCACTACATTCTATTTTACTCCACTACATTCTATTTTACTCCACTACCTTCTATTTTACTCCACTACATTCTATTTTACTCCACTACATTCTATTTTACTCCACTACATTCTATTTTACTCCACTACATTCTATTTTACTCCACTACAGTCACCATAAATTTTTCCGGACATTCAAAAGCACTCGTTACATTTTGAATTCTTAGCAAGACTCCAATTCACACACTTATCAAGAGAACATCCCTGGTCATCCCTACAGCCTCTGTTCTGGCGGACTCACTAAACACAAATGCTTAGTTTGTAAATGATGAGTGTTGGATGTGCTGCTGCCTATTCGTAAAAAAAACATCAAGCAAATCATGCCGTCTGGTTTGCTTTATATAAGGAACTTGAAATGATGTACACTTTTACTATTGATACTTAAGTATATTTTAGCAATTACATTTAGTTTTGTTACATAGTATTTGGTTTTAAATATACTTATCAGACTTTTTCTCAAGTAGTATTTTACTGGGTGACTTTCACTTTTACTTGAGTCATTTTCAACTAAGGTATCTTTACTTTTATTGGGTACTTTTTCCACCAATGCTCACAGTCACACACACACACACACACACACACACACACACACACACACACACACACACACACACACACACACACACACACACACACACACACACACACACACACACACACACACACACACACACACACACACAAACACACAAACAAACACACACACACACACACACACACACACACACACACACACACACACACACACACACACACACACACACACACACACACACACACACACACACACACATACAGGCCTTCAAGCCCTATTGCACAACCAATCTTTGGCCATAAAAATTGCCAGCACAACTTTCCTCCAAATTCTTTTCACTCTGAAGTAATACCTTATTGGAATTTCATATTCTGGGGGACTCTCACTCTCTTCAGCCGGCTTTGCCTGAATATAGAAAACCAAGCACTATGCTAGCTGTCATGCATATGAATAGCTCAAATGTTTCAGTGCCGGCTACAAATCCTCATTGTCGCGGCGGAGATAGTGTAAGCTAAGTGTAACAAAGAAAACACCTCCCATCAACACCATTAGTGTCAATTCACCAGTAAACAAACTGCTCCCCCTCAGAACTCCAGCCGTGGCGTAGCCGTGTAGGGCTGCAGGGGTGCTGTGACACGCTGGGCTGGGTATAAATCTTTAATGCCCCTCTCATGACGCCGCAGGGTGGCGGGGCCGTTAACGTTACACAGGAGCCGCCTGCCAGTGCAACGATCTGCAAATTCAATAACAAACTAATATCCGACCCTCCGTGCCGGCGAGGTCTCTTCCTCTCTGAACCCACTCCCACCAGTCTCCCGCCTCCATCCCACCTAGCCACGCCGGGATATTAAACAGGACTTATTCCCCCCCCCACCGCCCCGCCTCCTCAGTGAGCTTCACCATGGAAACCCATCTCTTCAGGGGTGAGGGCAGAGGAGCAGGAGGAGAGACTGTATGTGTGGTATTCCCCTGGTATGGTGTCGACAGCCAGCCACAATGTCGACAGCCAGCCACAATCGGGAGGTAGCGCCGAGTTTAGCAAAAGGCCAGCCGAGCAGGGAGAATTCATGAATATGTATTCGAAGAGGCGTAGGACTGTAGGAGTAAACAACAGCGAAACAAGTTCAGAACAATGGAGGGAAACTTTACATTGCTGAGAGACGATTCCTCTGTAACTAGAAGGTACAGGGAGATGCATAGTTATTAGCATTGTTAATTCTGTTTTCAAAGAGAACCTAAAAGTGGTAACTGCCTACCGGTAACCAAATTTGCTTGGCTTGTTTTAGGGTTGTTACATATACAGGTTATTCCACTGGTGGTTACTTTGGTAGGCCTATGATGTCATGGAAAGTGTGAGAACATCGGGGAAGTAGATGCACTACCAAACAGTTCAGAGGAAGAGCTTAACAACAGGAGCAACAAGTCCTCTTTCAGAAAACATTTTTAAAAAACAAGGCACAAGAAGATCATGCAGAGTACTGGTACACAGTTGTGTTGCACAGGGGACACGATGACAATCAGAGACACTTATTTTGCACTTCTGCTGTGACTGTCATTATAATCTCCAATCAAAGCGAGTGTCATCGCCACTGACACGCTACATCTTTTACTGTGCTGCTTCACGTTCCAGAATGCCCTTGATGTTTACAGAGAAGAGACGGTCCCAAGCGCCAGGGAGAACAGCTCCTTCTCATACTCTAATGGATTCAGAAATGGATCTCAAAGAGGTGCTAAATTTGGAGTCGTCTGTACGGCCATGGGTTCTCAGGCTTGTTAAAACCAGACGCTCCTCCGTTTTGATGTAATTAGCAACAAACACATGATGTTGCCTTGGCTTTGATATCCTACCGTTCACAGTTCCCAAGAGGGTCACACGAACACAGCGTTCACCTAGACAAACTTGTCTGTTTTGCAAAGGGTTTGGCAGACATGCATCGACAGGCTGTTCCCGATACAGTATACTCGACAAGCTATTTCGGATAGAGAGCTGACATTTTCCAGATCAATACAGAACACGGCCTAGCCAATTTATTTATTTTTAGAATACACTCATTCTGTAATAAAAGATGCATATCTTAACCACACATAAAAATGGTAAATATATTAGAATAACCTACTAGAAAATAAGGAATTATAATAACGCGGTTCATTACCCCATTCTAAAGAGAGAAAATATGCAAGGAGGCACTCATTTGCCATCAGGTTAATTATCTGTGTTTCAGAGGCGCTGATGCGTTCACTTTAGGAGATGAATGAATTATGACTCTTATTTACTCAAGCTTAGGTTTTTTGTCACCATCAGAATTAAGTGGCATGCCCCAGGGTCTAGATGCAGAGTGCCGTGTGCAGTAGAGGAGTAGTACAGCACACTACCAGAACAACAGCAGCACAGACTGGACCGTTTGAAAGGGGACAGGATATGGAGACATTTTGGCAATAGCTAAGTCAGCATTTCCTTTGTCTTATTATTATTATTATTATTATTATTAATTGTTTACATTACTATTATTATTATTATTATTATTATTAATTGTTTACATTATTTACTAATGTGGAACAAAATAAGAGGTTTGACAGACGGATGAAAAAATGACTGAGTACTTTCCATAACTAAACTCAGCATAACTAAACAAAGTCCTCTCACTGTCAACTGCGTTTATTTTCAGCAAACTTGTGTAAATATTTGTATGAACATAACAAGATTCAACAACTGGGACATAAACTGAACAAGTTCCACAGACATGTGACTAACATAAATTGAATAATGTGTCCCTGAACAAAGGTCTGCACCAGATTTGCCAGTTCTTGCTGTGAGATGTTAACCCCACTCTTCCACCAAGGCACCTGCAAGTTCCCAGGCATTTCTGGGGGGAATGGCCATAAGCCTCACCCTCCGAGCCAACAGGTTCCAGACGTGCTCAATGGGATTGAGATCCGGGCTCTTCGCTGGCCATGGCAGAACACTGACATTCCTGTCTTGCAGGAAATCACGCACAGAACAAGCAGTATGGCTGGTGGCATTGTCATGCTGAAGGGTCATGTCAGGATGAGCTTGCAGGGAGGGTACCACATGAGGGAGGAGGATGTCTTCCCTGTAACGCACAGAGTTGAGATTGCCTGCAATGACAACAAGCTCTGTCCGATGATGCTGTGACACACCGCCCCAGACCATGACGGACCCTCCACCTCCAAATCGATCCCGCTCCAGAGTACAGGCCTCGGTGTAGCGCTCATTCCTTCAACGATAAACGCAAATCCGACCCTCACCCCTGGTGAGACAAAACCGCAACTCCTCAGTGAAGAGGACTTTTTGCCAGTCCTGTCTGGTCCAGCGACGGTGGGTTTGTGCCCGTAGGCGACGTTGTTGTTGATGATGTCTGGTGAGGACCTGCCTTACAACAAGCCTACAAGCCTACAAGCCCTCAGTCCAGCCTCTCTCAGCCTATTGTGGACAGTCGGAGCACTGATGGAGGGATTGTGTGTTCCTGGTGTAACTCTGGCAGTTGTTGTTGCCATCCTGTACCTGTCCCGCAGGTGTGATGTTCGGATGTACCGATCCTGTGCAGGTGTTGTTACACGTGGTCTGCCACTGCGAGGACAAGGCGCCTCACAATACGGACATTGCAATTTATTGCTCTGGCCACATCTGCAGTCCTCATGCCTCCTTGCAGCATGCCTAAGGCACATTCACGCAGATGAGCAGGACCCCGGGCATCTTTATTTGGTGTTTTTCAGAGTCAGTAGAAAGGCCTCTTTAGTGTCCTAAATGTTCATAACTGTGACCTTAATTATCTACCGTCTGTAAGCTGTTAGTGTCTTAACGACCGTTCCATAGGTGCATGTTCATGATTTGTTTATGGTTCATTGAACAAGCATGGGAAACGGTGTTTAAACCCTTTACAATGAAGATCTGTGAAATTATTTGGATTTTCACGAATTATCTTTGAAAAACATGGTCCTGAAAAAGGGACGTTTCTTTTTTTGCTGAGTTTACTTTGCTAGTACGATACCAAAGCAGAACAGATGTTACATTGAAATGTAATGTGTGTAAAAACACAAAGTGGACTTTGGATAGTTTGTTTACCATTGTCGTTGCCCAGGTGGAAGTATCCATCAACGAGTGAGGCCCCGTTGTTGAAGTGCTGGGTCATGTGATCCAGCCAGTTGGCCTCCACCCCTTTGACCCCCTCGTCACGAAGTTGAACCTTCAGCGGTACCTTCACAGTGTAGTACTTCAGCTGGCCCTCACTGTCAGTTGGGTGGTTGAACAGGGCTAGCAACTCCACTCCTGAGAACACAGAACACTCAATCTCAATCTCTTTAGATTGTGCTGATATGAAACATGTCATGCAACAGAGATTCATAACGTGACAGAGTTGATACTTTGTAACAGAGGTGATTTATAACACTTAACAGAGTTGACTCATGACTCATACCCCATAACAGAGGTGATTTATGACACATAAGAGTTGACTCATACCCCATAACAGAGGTGATTAATAACACATAACAGAGTTGACTCATCATCATTTTTCCACAATCCCCTACCAAAGGCTTGTGCCTCAATTGAAATGGTCCTTTAATATGGACCAATGCTTACAAATTTGAATGGACTGTTGTTTTGGCAGCAGCCATTTAAATCAAGTGCAGCATAATCTTCTCTTTTTAATGCTAATATCTGCCATTCCCATGTGAACCAGACGGAGGGCCAGAATGTGTTAGACTCCCACACACGAAGACTCACAAAAGACACACGCTTCACGCACAGAGTGCATCAGAGGGGACCATGGTTCAGTTGCTCTGGTTTTCTGTCAGTCATTCAGTCAGACACCCAGGAAGAATGAATCATTTATATCCATTTCCTTTCTGCCACGTCTGACTGATGTGACAGCTGGCTACCAAATTCCCAAAATCCTGTCGTTTTCCACTCTTCAAAGCTCCAGAATGACAACTGAATGACAATAATGCATCACAACTCTCCCTGCATACGTTAGAGAAACTACAAACTTATTGAAAACCAAGCCAAGTCAATACAACAAAGTCGCTCCACTAATCTTAATTTTTCTGTTTTGCCTCAAGAGTGAATTTAAATGAGGCTTTCACATGATATTAAAGTTGATGTTTACTCGTTCAAGGCCATCGGTTTTGAGGAACTGCTAGCTTCACCATTCCACTAAATGCTCTGTGTCTGCAATGTGTCACAGACCGTTTATAATTTATGCATAGCTGACAGAGACCTTGCACTAATGCATCCGACTAAACCAGACAGCTCAATGGTAACGCATTTGGAGATGAGATAATCGTGGTAAACTGTACACCATACATTTTATAACAACACTTATAACAATTTGCGGCATAGGTTATTTCCATTTGACAGCTAGCTTTGTATGCTAGGTTAAGTCTGAATTACGGTAGAGGTATGACCTGGAGATAAAGATAATCCAGGGTCCATACCTATCGGATCATTCCCACATGATGACCACTTCAAAACGCAACTGACTCGACAATTTCAGCATCGGGGGCATCAAAGTTAAACAAATATTTTAGGATCGCCCTTGACTTGCCCTGAGAGTTGGATGGCGATAACACAAACAGTATGGTGTATTGGCTATTGAGACCTGCCATGCCACAGTCGCATGGAAAATGACAGACCTGCTATGAGACGATACCTTGTGTGGTCCAATCATTTGAGAAAATTGACGACTAACGAGTAAACGAGCACATGAACGCAATTACAACATTCCAAATGCGTCTCCTTTTTAAAGTTTGGTCTGATGGATGCCTGTCCAAGTGACAAGGTCAGGCTCCATAATCCTAACTGGTAATATGTACTGTACAGAACCACTGTTGAACATGACAGCATCTGTTCTGCTAATCCACCCTCCTCAACACTGATTTAATCAGGACTAACATTTCATAATAAATACATGCTCAAACCAACATGTAGGCCAGCTTTCTCTGCAACGTGATTTTTAGTTGAAGAGTGGTTAGCTTCATACTGCTTAATTTCTAAGAGGTAACGGCAATAATGTGAGTGACCATTGTGATGTTTGTCCAATCTGTCTTTATTTTATACCATCACTTCCTCCTCTCACACCTGTGATCCCACAGGAATGTTCTCAGCACTATTTTCAATAACCTCAATGCTCTTTGATGCTATTTTAGAGCATGTCGGTTTCAAGTCCCAGTTTCACTTCTGACTGTTGGCTTGTGACCCTGTTCCCTGTTCCACATTTTGCTGTTCAGGAGGATTATGGGGGCAAAGCCACCCAGAACTGAGACTTTGAGTCAATTTCAGCAGAGAGCATTAGCGAAGAGGACAAGGGCACTTGGCACATGGTCACACACAATGTTGGCTATGCTGTGGTGTGGACTGTGGAGGTTTGGGGAGGAGGGATGAGGCTAAGTGAGGTAGGGGGGGGGGGGATTATCTCACTGCAATACACACTTGAGGGACGTCCAGATGGACCAGGGTGCTGTGTCTACAGGGAGCCAAGTATGTATGGGCACACACGCACAGAGGGGAGCATTCAACACACATGCACATTTATGAGCACGTTTTCCAACTGGGGTTGAAAGAGAATGTGTGAGAGAGAGAGAAGAGCTGTCCATCTGGTATTCTAAAATGCTGAAATATGCTAATTTAATCCAACTTTATGCTGCACCACAGTCTGAGGAAATTGAAGAACTATTTATGCGGTTTCAAGTTGAATCTTGCCTGGCATACTGTATACAAATCCAATTACATAGTAACGAATGGAAATCTGACAATACTCACCATTGGCTCTCTGAGGGTGACGGCTTGGCTTCTCCTTCAGTTCTATGACGTTTGTCTTGTTATTGTTGTGTGTCAGTGTGTCTTCCACTATAACATCCTGATCATCATCTTGCTTGCTCTCTGTGGATGGTGTTATGGGAAGAGAGGACCCATCATGGTTGCTTTCCCCGACAGTGGTTTCACTCCCCACAGTGTCCCTAGTCTGGTGCTCCCCCTCCCCACCCTTACATAAGGAGACTTGGCCCTCATCAGCCCCAGTGTCCATCGCCTGCTCCTGGGCTCCTGGTTCTCCATTGGTCCGGGGGCTAGTGGGGCTTCGGCTGCTCAGGGAGCCTAACATGGAGCTGGGGCTGGAGTGGAGGGAGAGGGAGGGCGTCTCTGGTTCTCTGGTCTGGGTACCTCGTACCCCACACGGCTCCTGGATGAAGCCCACAAACATGACCCCCTGGTCTGCAGCATCCTGGATCTGCTGGAGAGACAGACAGCAAACAACCGCCTTAGAGAGATCCGTGGACGACCTGACTTTTACAAATACAATTTAATAATACCAACCTTTCATACTGTATGCTCTGTTGTGATGGACTGTTATTTAAGATCACGTTGGCTAATCGTGAGTAAGATCAAAGTTGTAGCTAGTGCTCAATGGACTTTCTAAAAAATGGGTGATAACCTTGAAACACAACCTAGAACATAAGCACACATTGCTAAGTTATACCATTAAAGAACCATAGCTATTTTTTCCCCCAGAATTTCCCCCATTTACTCCCTATTTTATCAACCAAATGGATTCCAGGGGAACTGTTTCCATACCTGGTATTATCATATAATTATAGAGGCACTCCCCCTCCCTCCACCCCTCTTCCCAGCATCAGCCATTCAAATTGAAATAGAGTTGATTGGATTGCAATGGCTCCAGCCCTGGCAGGACAGCATCCCAAATCAAGAATTGCTTTTCCCATTTCATTGTCATCTGGCATTTTATGTCAATATTGGGATTTTCCATCAAAATGAAATTGAAATGTTAACTGTCAAGCAGTGTTAATGATGCCATTCTCCATTCACATTCTGTCATAAGATCCAGCCAGAGGCAGTACGTTCTGCAGCCGGGGACCAGGAGAATCCAAATCAAATCAGCATGGGTGCCATATCACAGGTTATTCTCTATGAAATGAAATTGTAAAACAGTCACATCGTTTCCTAGCTCCATTGTTTAATATCTATTGAACGTTCACTCAGAACTTGCACATTTTTATTCCCAGACAAATTGCAAAATGGAATTGCCAAGATGAAAATAAAAAATATTGGATCTCATTTGAGGTTAACGTTGCCAGTTCAATGAGGGAGAGGGATCATTTCTACTGTGTGTGTGTTAATGTGGGTCGACTCAGGTGTGAAGGTAATGGATAGCCTTTGAAATGGTCCGCATTGACTGGAAAATCACACTACTGTGTAATGCACATGCCCAGGTCAGAGAAACAGGTAAGCGTCATATGTTTCTGTTACATTGCTATTTATAATGACAAGTCTCTTTGCTTTTAATAGACGTCTGTGATATCTCCTAATACGATATGGTTATGGCCATCAGCTTGCTTGAGAGTGGTTAGTGCTAACATGTCTTCACTGCAGAATGAGAGCAGCCCTCTGTAAAGACTTTAATTTTCCAGTTCTACATAGGCTACATATTTCCTATTTTCCAGATATTAGAGAGAGTGCTCCAGGAGCTGAGAGTTTGAAGGTCAGAATGAAACTCAGGTCCTCAGGCGACTGGCCGGCTGATTTGATAACCCATTTCTACTCCCCAATGTTTTATTAAAACTACGGACCGTCTCGTCTACTGGCTGTGGAAAGCGAGTCGAGATAATGAAGAAACCCAACAGATAGTTTTTGCCCACAGCGCCTTTAGGACTTATGGGCTGGCCAGTTGTGTCTGTGATCTGAGTCCACTATACCCTTTTCACACTATCATGCCACCTGAACAAAACTGTGCAGGCTTAATATTTCCGTTCACATCGATGTCCTTTTCAGCACAGGATGCCTAACCACTAACCAAGCCAGCTCAGTGCAACTTGGCTTGGCTCAGCTCGTCTCAGTAGTGTGACAGGGCCTTATCTGAGGCTCACCTTCTTGACATAGCCCTGGATGAGCTCAGGGGTGGGCACCTGGTCGGTAGACAGACACTGCTCCAGCTGCAGACGGTAGGGAGCACAGCTCGACTGGCTTTTCTCCAACCTGCGGTAGCAGCCCACACGGCAGGAGAGAGAGGAACAACACATTTCAGCCACAGTCACTTCAGTCATACACGATACAGACATACACCACATTCTGTAATACATATCTGAAATGGTTGCACAGGAAAAATCCTTGGAAATTAAGTATTTATGGATTTATGAAAATAATTTATTAATAAATCACTTATGAGCCGTGTTAATGTAATTGTTGGCCTGTATGACAAAAAAAAAGGAGCACTTAATGTGGACACAAATCAGGATTGAAAGGGACACATTAGGGTGGGATAGGAAACTCAATGCAATACAAATCTTGTCTTGTTTTTCCACTTATCAGTATTATGGGTGGATGGAATCTATTTATATGGGTCGGTATGTTTCTAATTTCTCTGGAGGAAATCCCACTGCTTGCCCTGGAGGAGTCCAATGCCCCAGCTTCCATCGCTCTGCTTCACCTCTCATCCTGTTGACAACACGGATGGGACCCTTCCACCCTCGCCACAGCATGTGTGTGTATGTACAGTACGTACCTGTGTGTGTAAGGAGACTTTAAACATTATCACATGCAGCCCAGGCCTAGCTCTCTCTGTGTCACACGGACTTCACAACACAGCGGGAACCTGAGTCATCTCTCACAGTCAACAACACCCTACAGAAGTCAGACATCACTGTCACGCCAGTCCCCCATCTTTATGCAATGCAACTTATCCCAGATCAAATGTCAGTAGCAAACTGTGTCAAGGAAAATCTGCACATTGGATGCTCTGAATCAGGTAGAGGTTTTTGCAAACTTACTGTGCAATTCACAGCACCGTGAAGCACCAATGTAAAGGAAAACCTCGGAATTTTGCTAATTGTTTTCCACGTTCTGTTATTGGAAATCATGATAAGCAGATTGGATCTGTAAACTTGAGGAGGGCTCAAATCCATAATGGACAAAGTGGGAGAAAATAACTAGTCTCCCATCGCCTCTCTAGAGGTAAGGACTTCTTTAAAAATAGCCCCATCACCTGCAGTCCATTTTCTCGTTGTAAAACAGGTTACTTGCATTCAACCCCATAGATCTGCTGTCTACCGCCAGGCCGCTAGAGTAAGTGTCAAACGCATGTCTGGCTCCAGCCTGCAGCTGGGCTGACTTCAGCCTCCTCCTGGGTGTACGTCTGCCGGACTTCCCACTCCTTATGCAGACTGCTGCTGCTATCTATTCAGCTGCACTGTCAGTCAGGTTCAACCGCTCAAGGTTCTGTATCCTGGACCACAGGAGTATTAAAGGCACAGTCTGGGATTTGGAATCTGGGGATGGTTATTTTAATTCTTGATATGGTGGGGCGTGATTAAGTTTTTCGAAACCCAGAATGTAGCTCTAAACCCAGAAGCCCTCACATCGGGCGCCAAAATCGCAATTCCAAAAATCACAATCTCCATGACAACGGCTCGGTCAGGATCCACCATCGAACCTGTGTTTAGCAATCTTTCATCCCTGGCCTTTAATAATATAGCACATCTTTTTCTAATGTCAGCTTTTCACAGAGTCATGAATAATTTCTTTGGACGAATCCCCTCTAATGGTTTCTGGTCCATACAGCTCTCTCCCAGAGCGCATGTGAATTCTACAATTATCCAATAGATGATGAATATATCCCATCAGACACTGCCTGCTGAACTGTAACCCCTCTACGCCGCAACCAAATTGAACATTGGGAAATTTGACAGTTGACATTTGAAAATTAAAATGGTCCTATCTATTCTCTCTGATCCACAGATTTGAGCAGGTTACCACGGTCACCAGTGACAAATCACAGTCAGAGACAACAGGCTTTTAAAGTTATGGCCTACTTAAAGATGCACTCCATGATTTTAAGCACAACAAATTGGAACGTATAGTATAAATTGGATTTGAAACAAATAGTTGCAAAAAAAATCGACAACATTTGCAGGACATAACATATCATACAAAATGAATGACGTACTGTAGTACCCAATTTGATGACATAGTACACAAAAAAAAAGGGACTACTTTTGGCTCGTGAGCGCCACTTCAAAACTACTGGCTGAAATTATACAAGTTTGAGAGATTATCTTAAACTAAATAGTTATTCCAGGTGACAGTGTTTAACATGAACAATACTGGCTCCCAGCTCTATATAAGCTACCTGCCCCTGTGTAATTCCTGGCTCTAGAAGCTTTTGCAATGTCACACTACTGTGCAGCTATACCCTTGTTCACTGAGGCTTTACAATTGAGGCTAATACTGTAGAAAATTGGCTGGGATTGTATCCAAAGAGACATTGTGTGCATACTAAACACAGCACATCCAGCTGCTGCTAAGCATAGCCTAGCTGCTGTTCTTGTTCTGGTTCTCTCACACACACTATCTCTCCCCCTCTGTCTGTCTCTCCTTCTGTCTGTCTCCAGCTGACGCATAGCGCACTGCAGAGCGAAGAAGACACTTTTGGGTCTGTTTGCTTTGGGAGAGTGATGAATGGTTGCGCTGTCATTGCAGTTTTCGCTCCCTGATTCAAGGGACTGACAAGGGAATAGGAGTGGAAGATGCTACCTGGTTGATTTTTGTTTTGTTCTTTCTCTTTTATCCCCCCCCCCCCCCCGCCCCCCGCCCCTGGGGCTGGTGCTGATGTGAGCAGCTGTCTCCACGGTGACAGACTCTGAGATAAAGCAGGACGGTTTGGCCGGAGCCATCAAAGGATGGCAGCCCTTTCTCTCTTTCTAACTCCTGCTCGTTCACACTCCAGCTGTGATCTTGTTTTCTCTCTCTACCGCTTTCTATTCCTCTCCTCATCTTCTCTTTTTTTCTTCAGAGGAAGGCAACCATGTCGGTGTGTAAAAACCATACTGCTGCCCATTCATCCATCCCTTTTCATACAAAATCAATATTTATGTGCTCCCAGCATAGGATTAGTGTCTTGAACTTGTTTGTGAGTGGTTTTTGTGTAAAGACAGTGGGAGAGAGGTGTGATGTATTTCCCTAGACCCTAGGAGCTCATTAATGGGCACAGGCTGTCTTTAGAAAGAAGGCAAGAGCCACCTGAGTGGACGGATAGTTGTGCTTTACAACTAACTAAATCCTCCACCTGTACCAGCCAAATGGTTTGATCCTTTCAAGACAACACTAGGCAACCAGGAAGCACCAAACAAGAACAACAGGGCAAGGAGCCTAAACCCCAATATACTGAGGAATGTGCAGGAATTATCTTTCCATGTTCGGAATTATTTATTTTAGGAATCTCGAGATGAATTCCTGGATCATAATTCAGCGAGGGGAGAGTCCAGGGATTTATGGAGTGTGGCGTCACTGTCCGACCCCAGGACTCTGGATCCACGAGAGAGAACAGACCAGGCCATAAAACACTGTTAAGAGGGGAGGGTGAGAGGTTTAACTGCTGCCCCTCTAACCTCTCTGTGGGGAAAGTGACTAGTGAGTGTCTGATTCTACTTCACGCAGGCAGTCATTCCCAGAGACAGACCTTCATGTGGCCTAACACGCATGAAACCGCTGTCCTTCATAACAGCCAGCTGGTAGAACACGGGGCACACGAGGCAAGCCAGACAGGGCTTCAGCCGGAAACCACCACTACCAGCACCACCCCACCATGCCCTTCACATACACTTGGAGTAAAACCATGCCCTGATCCAAGCTGACTCTCACCCAGGGCTCGCGACACTGACAGGTGCCCGGGTGGAGGGCAGACATGGGGGGCAGCTGTGACTTTGGCCCATTCCACATGTTGGCCGGAGCATCAAAAGCTTGGAAAGAGATTATTTGCTTGCTAACGACCAAAACAACAGCCCTGTGACAGCTAGCCCAAAACAACCTCTGTAATACCAATGTCTACATCCATGTAGTAATATACATTTGTATTTGCTGTTCATATTACGTAATTACAAACCTTACATAAACGCAAATGTATTGACCCTGGATAAGGCTTATGCTAATTGTGTTAATGTAGGTGCTCTGAATAAGTGCAATGTGTATGTACTCGTACCCATCATCGAGTCGGATCAGCACGGCCCTGTAGAGCTGGTGCTGGGGGCTGACTGCGTCGGAACCACAGGGATGAATGAAGGGGTGAACGGCAACTAGGGAGAAGCCCTGCTGGTACAGGTCCTGGAGCTGGACTGGGAGCTCCCGCACAGACGAAAGACACAGTGTAGATGAGCCATCTGAAAGACAGGGAACGAGAAAAGGTACAGATTCTGAGGAACATGTGTGTGGTTGGTTCAGGTGTTTTGTCATGGCAGTGGAAGTTATAGTGATAGTACTGACTATAGTAGTAGTCCAGTGAATGATACTCAAATTCAGGTGAAAGTGATAAACAGAGAGGAGGTTCAGCAACATTTGGAGGACAATGGAATTCAATAAATAAAAGCTTCTTTATTAAAAGTAGAACCGAAGCGTTTCGGCTTTTGGATTTCTTTAGGACTTTTAAACATACACAGGGAACTATCATGGACAACCAAGAAAAGTCTCACAAAAAGGTTACATTCAAATGGAATCTAGTTGAACTCATCCATGACCAGGTCAAATAGAGATACGGAGGGAGGTCAACCAAATTGCCTAACAGAAAACGTCCCTATCGAATGTCATACTACTTTACTGCAGTACAACAACCCAAACGTAAGCAGGACCGGATGTCAGTGTTGATCCACGGAGCATTTTCAGTTTGTTTTGGCAATTAGCATCATGCCTTTGGCTTTGGCTCCCTGGTCTGAGAGTTAATAAGACAGGATAAAAATCCAATCAAAGCTGATTGTTTAGCTCTATGATACGAGCCGTTTTCCGAGGAGAGCTTTGATGCCTTCTCGACAGGGCTTAACCTCCCAATAGCAGTGGTGAAGACAGACGCTTGGAATTAACAAGATAGTAGACTCGCTGAGTGACCAGATATTTTGACGTGGGGGGAGAAGGAAAGGGGGGGGGGGGGGGGGGGGGGGGTGTATTTTAAGCCTAGTCGTCTCCAGTCGTCTCAGCACAATCCAAGCAGCTTGGGAACAGGTCCAAACAGTTGGCCCGCTTGGGAGACAGTCAAGACAAAGAGCAGGATGGAGGGAAGGAGGAGGAGAGGAGGGGTGCTGAGTCTGTTGTAATCTGTCACCTGAAACAAGTTGTGGGAATGTCACTGCTGGTAATTGGAATCAATGCGGCTTAAAGTGGGAAGAAAAAAGGTAAAGTCCATGGGAACGTCGGAACGGAAAGTATATGAGAGGTCGCGGTCAGGGAAGGATCATTTGGTCATGGAGAAATACTCACAACTTCATATCATCAACAAGAAAATGCTTAGGACAAAATTAGTGTAACTCTCACATTAGCATTTGTGGTTGAATAGATCCAACAGAGTGATGGTGCTATAGACATGGGTTCACTCAAGCGAAATGATGAAGTTAGTGTTTTCCCAGTCAAACTACAAATCAAAAAGATATACTGTGCCTGTTTCTATTTGCCAATTACTGTGGTTGATACATTTCACTGTGTTAACTGAGTGTCTGTGAATTAATATAACAACTCAATTGTTCTACCAGTCTAGAGTACACTACTGTAACACAATAGTGTGACTAACAGTACAGTATATCGGGTTTCCCAAACTCTGTCCTGGGCCGAATAACCAAGTCATCATCAAGCTTTGATTATTTGAATCTGCTCTGTAGTGCTAGGGCAAAAAACAAAACGTGCACCCGGGGGGCCCTAGGACCGAGTCTGCAGGATATCACCAGAACAACAATAGAGGAAAGGGGAGCAGTGGAGCAAGCCTTGTATTGCCAACCAGGAAACAGCAGCATTGTGGAGGAGATGAACACTGATTCAGTGAGGATCTGAAGTCTCTCCTGGGCATGGAACCAGAGGTTCATTGTGAAACAGCTACAAAAGAATCCACTGTCCCCTCAGGCCAGTAACTGGTTGGCTAAAAATATCCCCACATTTTCTCAATCACACTCTGTCCTACTCCGACACAATACAGGAGCTCCCAGAGCTAAACGGCATGACAGAGAAAAGAAATAGGCCACCCGATCAAAATGTGTGGAACATCATTTCTTTTCTGCCCTACTGCCGTTGGAAATGTAATTAATCCTTCTGTGATCCTGTGATTTTATTTTCCTGTTTTGGTGATCAACACACCCTTTCCCTTGAGGCTTGGTTCTGTGCTGTGTATGTATGCCGGGTCTGTGAGATGGTGGATATAAAATAACGTGACTAGAATTCTCTCTGCTTACTTTCTGAACACTCCATTGAGATGAGTAAATATGGAATATGTTTTTCATTAAGAGCCAATGGAAACACACCCATAAGGGGACTTCTTAAGTTGCCTCTAGAGCTGATCCTGAAATCGAATCCAAAAGCCTTCCTACTGTGGCCAACCGATATGTATATTTATCATTCAAACATCTCCTTTGAAGCCTAGTGCAGGATAATGCGAGGTCTCACAAAAATGTGTGACGCGGTGAGAAAATTTATTTGGCAATAAGACCCTGTTATCCATACAGAAACCCATTTTTTTAAGTAGATAAATTCAGATTAGATTCTGTGCAGTATATGTATATCTCATGTCAATGTTTGCGTTTAATATCGTAAACGTGAGGGCCCTTGTTTGAAAAGCCCATATTCAGACTGAGGCAGTCTGGTTAACGTTATCAACAAATTGGAAGCCAGTTTCTTTTCCCTTTTTTGTTTACCCAGAAAATAAATTAACTTACATAAACGGAAGGGAAAAAAATTAATCGTACCTTGACAAATAATGAAAGAAAAGGCTCCTGGCTGACAGCCAATGAATTGGTTTTCTGTAAAAATTCTGTTAGCACAGAGTCATCAAACAAAATACTCCCATTTAACAATGAAGAGAAAACAAAATGTGGGGTTTTTTCATTATTATCTGCTTCTCCAGGTTATGTCCACACACAGGCCGTATTAGATGAAAATAAGTTTAACTGTTGGATCCTATTTTTGTAGAAATAAAAAGCTTTTAGTTAAGTTGATCATCTTTACATGGCAACTGCCTGGCATTGACCACATGTGCACATGAATACATTTTCTTGTGTGTAAGTCATCCTCAAGAACATGATGATCCAAACAAGTTTCAAATACTTCTCAATCATCTTGGTCCTACTACACAATACATTATAGTGATATACAGTGCTTTCGTAAAGTATTCAGACCCCTTGACTTAATCTAGAATGTATTCAATTAAAACAATTCCTCAGCAATCTACACAAAATACCCCATAATGACAAAGTGAAAAAAATAATTTAAATAATTTTTAGCAAATTTATTATAAAAAAAGAACAGAAAAATCTTATTTACATAATTATTCAGACCCTTTGCTAGGAGACTCGAAATTGAGCTCAGGTGCATCCTGTTTCCATTGATCATCCATGAGATGTTTCTACAACTTGATTGGAGTTCACCTGTGGTAAATTAAATTGATTGGACATGATTTGGAAAGGCACACACCTGTCTATATAAGGTCCCACGGTTGACAGTGAATTCCAGAGCAAAAACCATGCCATGAGATCGAAGGAAATGTCCATAGAGCGCCAAGACAGGATTGTGTTGAGGCACAGATCTGGGGAAGGGTAGCAAAACATTTCTGCAGCATTGAAGGTCCCCATGAACACAGTGGCATCCATCATTCTTAAATGAAAGAAGTTTGGAACCACCAAGACTCTTCCTAGAGCTGGCTGCCAGGCCAAACTGAGCAATCGAGGGAGAAGGGCCTAGGTCGGGGAGGTGACCAAAAACCTGATGGCCACTCTGACAGAGCTCCAGAGTTCTTCTGTGGAGATGGGAGAACCTTCCAGAAGGACAACCATCTCTGCAGCACTCCATCAATCAGGCCTTTATGGTAGAGTGGCCAGACAAAACCACTCCTCAGTAAAAGGGACATGACAGCCCGCTTGGAGTTTGCCAAAAGGCACCTAAAGTACTCTCAGACCATGAGAAACAAGATTCTCTGGTCTGATGAAACCAAGATTGAACTCTTTGGCCTGAATGCCAAGCGTCGTGTCTGGAGGAAACCTGGCACCATCCCTATGGTGAAGCATGGTGGTGTCAGAATCATGCTGTGGGGATGCTTTCAGTGGCATGGATTGGGAAACAAGTTATGACCGAGGGAAAGATGAACGGAGCAATGTACAGATAGATCCTTGATGAAAACCTGCTCCAGAGCTCTCCGGACCTCAGACTGGGGCAAAAGTTCACCTTCCAACAGGACAACAACCCTCAGCACACAACCAAGACGACGCAGGATTGGATTCGGGACAAGTCTCTGAATGTCCTTGAGTGGCCCAGCCAGATCTTTACAGACAATTTCTTCGACCTCATGGCTTGGTAAGCATTTCAGGGTAAGATCTGCACCTGTTGTATTCGGCGAATGTGAAAAATACAATTTTATTTTATTTTACTTGAACCCGATCGGACATGGAGAGACCTGAAAATAGCTGTGCAGCGATGCTCCCCGTCCAACCTGACAGAGCTTGAGAGGATCTGCAGAGAAGAATGGGAGAAACTCCCCAAATACAGGTGTGCCAAGCTTGTTGCATCATACCCAAGAAGACTTGAGGCTGTAATCGCTGCCAAAGGTGTTTCAACAAAGTACTGAGTAAAGGGTCTGAATACTTATGTAAATGTGATATTTCAGTGTTTTTTTATTTATCAATTTGCAAACATTTCTAAAAATCTGCTTTTGCTTTGTCATTATGGGGTATTGTGTGTAGCTTGATGAGGAAAAACGAATTAATTCATTTTAGAATAAGGCTGTAACGTACCAAAATGTGGAAAAAGTCAAGGGGTCTGAATACTTTCTGAATGCACTGTGTATTTCACCTAGGCTGTATATTCCACCTGGGTATTCACACCCCTTGACTTTTTTACATTTTGTTGTCTTACAGCCTGAAATGTAAATGGATTACATTTAGATTTTGTGTCACTAGCCTACACACAATACCCCAACATGTCAAAGTGGAATTATCTGTAAGGTCCCTCAGTCGAGCAGTGAATTTCAAACACAAATTCAACCACATAGACCAGAGAGGTTTTCCAATGCCTGGCAAACAAGGGCATCTATTGGTAGATCTGTGGAAAAAAAGCAGACATTGAATATCCCTTTGAGCATGGTGAAGTTATTAATTACACTTTGGATAGTGTATCAATACCCTCAGTCACTACAAAGATACAGGCATCCTTCCTAACTCAGTTGCTGGAGAGGAAGGAAACCACTCAGGGATTTCACAATGAGGCCAATGGTGACTTTAAAACAATTACAGAGTTTAATGGCTGTGAAAGGAGAAAATTGAGGATGGATCAACAACATTGTAGTAACACTGTCATGACCCTTATATTTACACCTGATGTGACATACAGTATATTGCGTTATTTTATGGCTGGTTATGACGCATTCATACGTTTCAAAACCTACATTTATTAAAATGTGTCAGTTGTAATCACTGCCAAAGGTGATTCTAACATGTATTGACTCTGGGGTGTGAATACTTATGTAAATTAGATATTTCTGAATTTCATTTTCAATACATTTGCAAACATTTATAAAAATACGTTTTTACTTGGTCATTATGGGGTATTGTGTGTAGTTAAATATTTAATCAATTTTGAATTCAGGTTGTAACACAACAATGTGGAATAAGTCAAGGGGTATGAGTAACTTTTTGATGGCACTGTAAATGTGACATATTATTCAACGGTGGTTCTAATCCTGAATGCTGATTGGTATAAACCGCATTCCAGCCGGTGTCTATTCCACCAGTTACCACTGACTAAATCTATGACATTAAAATGCCTATTTACTCTGTTCCATCTGACTGCGCAATCTGCTGTATCATCAGCCCAGCCAGGCAATTTATAAACTTGATCTCCACTATAAAAAGCATCAAGACATTATCTCACATTTATTTTAGACTAACATTTAGATTTCAACAGCGGAGATTTGTATAAACCTTGCTGTCTGTCTCTCCAACATTTGCAACGTTGTTTCAATATTCAAATTCGACCTCCAGCTGTCCCATAGTAATGAACATTTTGGGAGTCGGGATGAGACAGACAGGAAGATTTTCTCAGCCTGTCAAAATCATGACTCAGCATAATTTTTATGGATATATACAAATAACTATCAATAAAAAACAGGTCAAACTAAACGAAGTGCAGCTAGTTTGAAGTCTTTCCAGCTTCAGTTTGAATTGATTGTGTTAGCTGTGTTGTTGGCGAGCTCCTGTGAACAACAATGTCATGACGAGAAAGCACATTTTCTATGCCAGGTGAAATCGTACATCATCAGCTCCTTATTATGATTGTATCCAAATAAATGTCACAGTTTAAAGAAATGTTAAACAGCTTAAACAAATGAAAATGCAGCTACTTCGTTGTTATTCTGGCTGCATTGTTTAACGTGACTGTAAATTAGCCGTAGTTGGCTAGCTAGCAAGCGAGGGATTAGAACGTTGCCAGCCAATATGGCAATGGAACATTTAGAATGAATTCCTGAGTCGCGTCCGTAGACACAGAACAAAAAGACTGAACGACTGGGTCGCATTTCTGGCAACCGAACCTATAGAATGAACGACCAGCCGGCTTGGGTAGCAACCCTAGTTTTGTGTCAGGACTATTTCTTGTGGAAGGGTGAAATTGTATGAATAAAATCATAAAAAAATATATTTTTAATGAAAATGTCAATCATTATTTTAATATGTTGGTAACCCGTTGTATAAAAGTGATTATGCCCTCGAAGCCAGTGTTTGACTTCGTCTCGTGCCTAACACCCGTGCCAATATATCCTCCAAACACTGGCTTCTTGGGCATTATCACTTAATTATATCATGCGAGGTATATGTCATCAAAGGTGACATTCAACTAATGTCAGCCCAGGTGAAATATACTCTACTACAATGGGTAGATGTCACTATTTTGACATCCTTTGACATGTTTACAATATATTAGCATCATACACCCCACTTGCCATACAGCATTAAGACATGTGTAGACTCTGACATCCCTTATAATGACACCGGCTCAATTGTTCATTCGCCCTCTACCATCAGTTCCATGTAAGCACCGTTAAGCTCGACTGTTGCACTTCCATCAGTCAATGTATTAAAAATTAAATGAGTAAATAGGAAATTAATAAGCTGAGAGATTTGAGCGTGTGGGCTCCACCGACACTCGGTACTCCGCCGCTGGGGGACATGGTTCAACACGATTTGCATGAAACTTGAGTGGGGAAAAATAGACCCGGAATAAATTAGCTATTAGGACTCAGGGAAAAGTAAAACGTTCTTCCTGCTATCTGCTGTTCAGCATCATTTTCCCTCATCACAATTAAAGCGCTGTATATTTTCCTACCACACTAATAACTCATTTTGCTTATGGACAATATCAGATTCAAACTGATGTACAAACAACTTGAAGATTATAGTATCATTTCATTCAATTGAAAAAGTTAGCTGCTTTGAGATCAGGGTATGGGAAGTGGTGTTTTGCATGACAAAACGAGATGCATACTGTAGAGTAGAATATCCTGAAACCATATCCATATGACAATGACTAATGTAGCACCGTGCTCAAAATGACAATAGCCGCCACCCCTTCCCTATTTCTCCCCTAACGGGTGTACATGGTTGTGTATTGTGGGAATACCTACGGGGTCTACGGCAGTTCATAAAGCCTTACAAATGACCACAGAAGAACATTTAAAGTCTGTGTTAACCCACCCTTGCAGTATACTGTAAGTATCCAAAGTTCTCATACCCTCATCTGTGTCCAATTAAAATACTCTGTCTCCCTGAACCCTTCTTTCCACTGAGCACAACCTCTGGACCCGAATCCCCTGTCCAGGCCCTGCCCTATGCCATTAGCTTTCATAGACGCATAATGAAAATGTCGGCAGGTCCCCTGTCCGCACCTCTCCCCCATTTCTTCCCCCCACCACCCTCCTTTGTTGAGAGCAGAACCTATGGACCATACTCTCCTTACATCCCTCTCTGCTCTGAGCCTAACAGTATCATTAGCAGTCCTAGCTCACAGTGCTCCACTGTGGAGCCCCGGGGGCACAGCCTTGTGCCTTAATTACCTAACTAATGAGTCATTGTGAGAGGCCTGCTGGTGCCGTGCATTGGCCCGCCACTCGCTCAGAGGTAAACAAAAATGCACACTCTCTAAGACTTAGGCACAGCAACCCCGGTAAGCACACAATCTCTCAAACACACACAAAGAGACAGACACGCACACACATGTATGCTTGCTCTCTCACGCGCGCACACACACACACACGCAGGCATTCACACCTCTGGCGAAGTGGGAGATAACCGGGAGACAAGCTGCTCCTGTTCCCTTCTCAGATACAGTGTTGAAGATGACCACATTCTGTTCATTTCAAACTGAACTACTACCAGGGGTCATGTTCCGGAGGGAGGAAGAGTCACTGCTAGCCTGCAAGATGTTGTTACAGGTTATGCAAGTCTTATGACAGCTTACACAGTGGCACCGTAACAGACTGCGTCATGAGAAGAGTAGGCAGTCTGGACCCGTCCGAAGCAGGCATAATCGATGAAGAGCTTTGCTTTAGTGTGTCGTTTGACTAGGCAGTGAGTCTCAAACAAGGACTGCTAAAATGCTCATTTAATTGTACTTTTGAAGTCTAGACAGTGCATTTAAGCGTCCATCTGTAGATCACCATGCACATATGCATCCCCTGCTACTTTCAGTCTCAGCACAACCACACATAAGCCTATAAAAGAGCTGAAAAGCACAGAGTTAACTTAAAGCTCCCTCTTTAAATGTCTAAACACTGTACGTTGTGACGGCTAAATGAAAAGGCGCTCGGCGACTTGATGGAGGGAAAACTACCTGTAATTTGTTCAGCCAGTAAAAAGGTTTATAAATAGGAAAAAAGGGCTCTCTGGAATTAAGTCTCTCCCTCCATCAGATTTTCTTGACAGGAAGTCTCTGAAGCAAGTTTTCTGAGAAAGTAGATCCGTTGACAGCCCTGTTGCTCGGAGACGGGCAGCTCTTGAGAGACAAGCAGTGTTAAATGAGCAGGCGTTTATCAATGCCCATATGAGTCCATTGACAACGTTCAGCGGTGCATCACAGCAGACGTGGGTTCAAATAGTATTCTGAATCTTTCAAATTGAAAGCCGCAATTGAACCAATCGGAAAAAAATCCCAAAAGTGAAAACCCTGCCCACCTGGCACTCCAGGCAGGATCAAGTAAACACTCAAAATCTCAAATACTATTTGAACCCAAGTCTGGCTCCACATCAGTACATGAGTTTCTCCTTCCTCCCTTTAGGTTTGAGTCCATTTCCATAACATTTTCTGACATTAGGGTTCCATTGAAAGAAGCCACACTTGAATAAGAGAAGTGTTCAACGCCAATTGATTGGAAGATCCAAAATTAGAATAGTAAAATATGGAGATTAGAATTTGACAAAGTAGCTTGTGATTAACATAAGGAGTAGACCCCTTCAACAAGGCTAGATTTCCATTCCTTATTTACAGGCACCTTGTTCCTGGCATCAAATGCATTTCTGTTTACTCTCTAGTCCATAATCTTCTTTACTTCTGTTCTTGGTTAATATAGTATATGAGAATGTTTTGGGGAGGGATACCAATGACCACAGTTCCAGTTGTGAGAATATTTATTCTTAGGAAAACATGGGGAATCTGTCTTAGTGAAAAATGAAATAGTTTTTATGTTATCCTCCAGGGTTCATCTATAATGCCTACCGTCTGTGTTTGTACTAGATGTATAAATCACCACCACTATGACTATGGGGATCATATCTTTCCATATAGAGAGATATTATAAACCACAAGGCTGTATGGTAGGTCTGTCTGGGTACCTGTGGGTGGCGGAGGTTGTGTGTGTGTATCTGTTTCTGTATTGTACGTGGGTGGAAGGCGGTATCCACATTGATAATGACATGCAAACAGCCCTAGGTCCCCGGCATTCCTCTGGGATCACCAGTTTAAACATCTCATGTAGTGCCCTTGGTACGGAGTACGGAGAACCACCACAACTGCAACTCAATACATAAAGCCTAGTTAAATAAAAGGTCCAACATTTTAAATAATAACCCAATGGAGTAGAACACCTCAGTGCAGTAGTAGACAATGTAGTGGTATACCTCAGGGCTGAGTACAAGCCCCATCTCAAAGGCTGTGAACTCGAATATGTTTGATGATAAAATGTGGCAGCGTAAAACTATCAATGAGGTGTTACATGTTTTTCAGCTAAATGCAGGCCTCTTGAGAAACCACATGCTGTGCCTTCAGAAAGTATTCATACCTCTTGAAATATTCCACATTTTGTTGTGCTACAGCCTGAGTTCATAATGGATTACATGTATTTTTTCTCCCCCATTTATATACACCCTATAATGACAAAGCGGAACATGTTTTTAGAAATGTTTGCAAATGTATGGAAAATAAAATTCATTAATCTAATTTACATAAATATACACACCCCTGAGTCAATAAATGTTAGAATCACCTTTGGCAGCGATTACAGCTGTGAGTCTTCTTGGGTAATTCTAAGAGCTTTGCAAACCTAGATTGTACAATATTTTCACATTATTCTTTAAAAATGTCTTCAAGCTGTCAAGTTGTTGAATGATCATTGCTAGACAGCCATTTTCAAGACTTGCCATATACTTTCAAGCTACTTTATGTCAAAACTGTAACTAGGCCACACAGGAACATTCAATGTCATCTTGGTAAGCTAGTCCAGTGTATATTTGGCTTATGTTTTAGGTTATTGTCCTGCTGAAAGGTGAATTTGTCTCCCAGTGTCTGTTGAAAAGCAGAATAAACCAGGTTTTCCTCCAGTACTTTTTATCCTAAAAATCTCCATCGTCATTGCCAATGACAAGCATACCCATGACATGATGCAGCTACCACCATGCTTAAAAATGTGAACAGTGGTACTCGGTGATGTGTTTTGTTGGATTTGCCCCAAACATAACGATTTGTATTCAGAAATTGCCCCAAAAAATTCTGTTTTACTTTCGTGTCTTATTGCAAACAGGATGCATGTTTTGGAATATTTTGCTTCTGTACAGACTTCCTTCTTTTCACTCTGTAATTTAGGTTAGTATTGTTGAGTACTACAATGTTGTTGATCCATCCTCAGTTTTCTCCTATCACAGCAATTAAACTCTAACTGTTTTAAAGTCACCATTGGCCTCATGATGAAATCCCTGAGCGGTTTCCTTCCTCTCCAGCAACTGAGTTAGGAAGGACGCCTATATCCTAGTGACTGGGTGTATTGATACACTATACAAAGTATAATAACTTCACCATGCTCAAAGGGATGTTCAATGTCTCCTTTTTTTACCCATCTACCAATAGTTGCCTTTCTTTGCGAGGCATTGGAAAACCTACTGGTCTTTGTGGTTGAATCTGTGTTTAAAATTCACTGCTAGACTGAGGGACCTTACAGATAATTGTATGTGTGGGGTACAGAGATGAGTCATTCAAAAGCATGTTAAACGCTATTATTACACAGAGAGGGTGAGTTCATGCAAGTTGTGACTTGTTAAGCTAATTTTACTCCTGAACTTATTTAGACTTGCCATAACAAAGGGGTTGAATACTAATTGACTCAAGACATTTCAGCTTTTCATTTTTAATTCATTTGTAAAAATGTCTAAAAACATAATTCCACTATGAAATTATGGGGTATTGTGTGTAAGCCAGTGACACACAATCTCAATTTAGTCCATTTTAAATTCCGGCTGTAACACAACAAAATGTGGAAAAAGTCAAGGGGTGTGAATACTTTCTGAAGGCACTAAGTGTTTTCATAACTGTATAGAGTAGATGATCCACTTCTATGTCCAGCCGGCACTGTAAAACATGTCTGCACCTGCACACATGGTGTGAATCATCTCATTCATAGCATAAATAAATAACTCTACTCTTCATCATATTTTCCATAGAGATGCACTAGCATTTGCCGTAACAAAAGTTAGGGAGGCATATGGGAAACAAGAGGACCCCAAACTCTAACTGATTCCCCAGACTCTGAAGGAGCCAGTGGTATACATCAAGAGACGCTATCCTAAATGAATAAACAGATACTCTAATCATCCACACCCTCTTCAGTAGTCATTAACTCCCATTACAGAAAGCCCTGTACTCACACCTCAGTCTCCCAGCAGATGGGAGCTCCACCAGACAACAGGTGGTAGATCGTCATGGAAACCTACCCGGCATAATGATTGAACCCATGGTAACAATGCCTGGGACCTCGCTAACAACTCAGACGTATGAGTGAAATACGTGACAGATCTGCAATAATTACGGAATGTGTCTATGATCTTTATTAGAATTATTTGCCAACAGCGCCTGCAAAACACCTCCATCTTTTGTTTCTAAATGACCAGAATAGACATAGAGGATTATTATATATATAATTGACGCTGTGATACCTACATACTTCACAAGCGATGTACTGAATTCTTGAAGGACAAGACCCGTGTTCCCATGAATTATGAAATAAGTAAGATGCAGGAGAATGACTGAAAAACATATGAATATATTATTAAAGAGAACAGATAGAGACGACTAGTGCTACGTACGATTGACTCAGTTTACACAGTATGAGAGACAGGCTCATGGAGAAAGCACACGCAACCAGTGTGTGTTGGTGAGGTGTGCTCAAACCTTGACATGACTATTTAGAGAAGACATTTTGTCAATACGATACTTTTCTTCGGTGTGGTTTTCAGAGAACCCAGATAGCCCAACGGAGTTGAATGAACACCGTTTGGCAAACATTTTCCCAAGTTTGTCAATAGCTGAGGATAAGTCATCAGTGGGTAGGCTACTCTAGTCCTTCAGGTTTATTTGAGGGTTGATAATTTCTCAGTGGAGTCTTGTGTTGGTTCTCACAGCAGAAATCTGAAGAGAACCCCCCCCCCCCCACCCCCACCCCCCCTCCATATCTACATCGATCTAATGAGATATAACTGAAAAATATGCTTTTGAAAAGTCAGACTTTTCATAACACGGCATCTCAGAGGAGTTCAAACAGCTCCAGAATGTCTGAAGTTCTACATTAGTGGTTGATGGGAGAGAATGGCTGTAGGATAACCAGTAAGTAGCATAGCAGTCTCGAGCTGTGCATGTCAATTATTCAGTGACACTTTTTGAATGACAACTGGAATTCCACTAACTGAATGAGAATGAAGATTAATGAAAAACAACTGTCCATGTTCAGATCTGCCATTTTAAGTGTGCACATGTATACACTCTCAGTACATTCTGTATCTTGTCATTCCAATTTCAAGCTTTCACAGAAAACCAAAGCCTCATGCACCTTGAGATTAACCTTCAACCAAGACCTTCTTTGAAAACAGAAATGTTCAAACCTAGCTTTCAGGAAGTGAGGTCAAGATTTTCCAGAATGAGGACACTTCCTCTGAACAGTGAGCAACAACCCAGTGCCTGCCTTCTTTATAAAGTCCAAGAACAGCCATGAGAGGATACAATATATCCTCTTTTTACAGCAGACAAATATCTTTGTTCCTCATTTGGGTTGTGTGAAGGCTAGGGCAGAGGTGTTTGGTTAAATTGAGCTTGTTTACTCCTCTGCTATCTTTGCCTAGATTGCATTTCAACACAATCAATACTGTCATATTGGATCAGAGCAACAGGATAATAAGACCCAATAAAGCTGTGAGGGGGCGTATAGGGGGTATTGTGTATCAGATTAGCGGGAAGAAGATGGAAGCTAGGATAGAAATGGGGTTGGTAAAAACAGGCATTCAAACACACACAGCACGCGCACGCATACACACACACACACACACATTCTTACAGTATATATACAAACACATAATGCACACAGACCCCACACTCAGAAATCCCCACACACCTCTAGAGAGAGAAAGAGAACTCTCCTGAAGCTAAATAAGACAGGTTTATATCTGGGCTGCCAGTAAAACCAAATCATGAACAGACTATTTGCCTCCAAGAAGAAGAAGGGACATATTTGTATGTACACATATTTCACATAGCAAATGAGGTTCTGTTCACCACAGAAGATAGACCCTTAGACACAGGAAACAGTATTTGCAGAATTAGAGGAATTTCCTCCTGTAGAATCAAGGCTAATCTGAAACATATTGCCTCAGACACAGGCTCAGATACAGGAGGTAGAGAGAGAGGGGGAGAGGAAGGAACTGTACAGAAATCTGCGTTTCCTGTTGATGAAAACGTTGTCAGCAGTTGCTCTTGTTTGAAGCCTAATGATTTAAGAACCTGCTGAGTTTTACAATGTCAGACGTTTTAATGCTGCTCCAACACATTTTCTTTTAAAAACAATAGGCTGTTATTCGACTGCTTGAGGGGTCCAACGCAATAGTAAGGAACATTCAGCACTACATAGTAGCATAGTAGCAATCATCTGTTGCTGTATGGACACCTGTATCGAGCAACCTCAAAGGGTATTTATATGTGACGTATCTACAGAATAGTTAAACATCCTACTTAGTGTATGACATACACTGAGCGTACAAAACATTATGAACACCTGCTCTTTCCATGACATAGACTGACCAGGTGAATCCAGGTGAATGATATGATCCCTTATTGATGTAATTTGTTAAATCCACCTCCATCAGTGGAGATTAATGGGAGGTGACTGGTTAAAGAAGGATTTTTAAGCCTTGAGAAAACTGAGACATGGATTGTGTATGTGTGCCATTCAGAGAGTGAATGGGCAAGACAAAATATTTAAGTGCCTATGAACGGGATATGGTAGTAGGTGCTGCTGGGTTTTTCAAGCTCAACAGTTTCCTGTGTGTATCATGAATGGTCCACCTCCCTAAGGGCATCCTGCCAACTTGACACAACTGTGGGAAGCATTTGCATCAACACCTTGTAGAGTTCATTCCCCAACGAATTGAGGCTATTCTGAGGGAACAAGGTGGGGTGCAACGCAATATTAGGAAGGTGTTCTTAATGTTTTGTACACTCAGTGTATTTGGTTACCGATTTAACCAAGTAGGAGCTGTCTGCTATCCAAACCCTTCTGTGGTTTATTGATTGACAGTGTGATGTTACTGGTCGGATTAACATAGAGGTTTCCATTGCTATTGCAACATCTACAGTTGAAGTCGGAAGATCACATACACCTTAGCCAAATACATTTAAACTCAGTTTCACAATTCCTGACATTTAATCCTAGTAAAAATTCCCTGTCTTAGGTCAGTTAGGATCACCACTTTATTTTAAGAATGTGAAATGTCAGAATAATAGTAGAGAGAATGATTTATTTCAGCTTTTATTTCTTTCATCACATTCCCAGTAGGTCAGAAGTTTACATACACTCAATTAGTATTTGGTAGCATTATCTTTAAATTGATTAACTTGGGTCAAATGTTTTGGGTAGCCTTCCACAAGCTTCCCACAATAAGTTGGGTGAATTCTGGCCCATTCCTCCTGACAGAGCTTGTGTAACGGAGTCAGGTTTGTAGGCCTCCTTGCTCGCACACACTTTTTCAGTTCTGCCAACAAATTGTCTATAGGATTGAGGTCAGGGCTTTGTGATGGCCACTCCAATACCTTGACTTTGTTGTCCTTAACCATTTTGTCACAACTTTGGAAGTATGCTTGGGGTCATTGTCGATTTGGAAGACCCATGTGCGACCAAGCTTTAACTTCCTGACTGATGTCTTGATGTTGCTTCAATATATCCACATCATTTTCCTGCCTCATGATGCCATCTATTTTGTGAAGTGCACCAGTCCCTCCTGCAGCAAAGCACCTCCACAACATGATGCTGCCACCCCCGTGCTTCACGGTTGGGATGGTGTTCTTCAACTTGCAAGCCTCCCCCCTTTTCCTCCAAACATAACGATGGTCATTATGGCCAAGCAGTTCTATTTTTGTTTCATCAGACCAGAGGACATTTCTCCAAAAAGTACGATCTTTCTCCCCATGTGCAGTTGCAAACCATAGTCTGGCTTTTTTTGGCGATTTTGGAGCAGTGGCTTCTTCCTTGCTGAGCGGCCTATCAGATTATGTCGATATAGGACTTGTTTTACTGTGGATATAGATACTTTAGTACCTGTTTCCTCCAGAATCTTCACAAGGTCCTTTGTTGTTGTTCTGCGATTAATTTGCACTTTTCGCACCAAAGTACGTTCATCTCTAGGAGACAGAGCACGTCTCCTTCCTGAGCGGTATGACGGCTGCGTGGTCCCATGGTGTTTATACTTGCGTACTATTGTTTGTACAGATGAACGTGGTACCTTCAGGCGTTTGGAAATTGCTCCCAAGGATGAACCAATGTGGAGATGGAGGTCTACAATTGTTTTTCTGAGGTCTTGGCTAATTTCTTTAGATTTTCCCATGATGTCAAGCAAAGAGGCACTGAGTTTGAAGGTAGGCCTTGAAATACATCCTCAGGTACACCTCCAATTGACTCAAATTATGTCAATTAGCCTATCAGAAGCTTCTAAAGCCATGACATCATTTTCTGGAATTTTCCAAGCTGTTTAAAGGCACAGTCAACTTAGTGTATGTAAACTTCTGACCCACTGGAATTGTGATACAGTGGATTATAATTGAAATAATCTGTCTGTAAACAATTGTTGCAAAAATGACTTGTGTCATGCACAAAGTAGATGTCCTAACCGACTTGCCAAAACTATAGTTAGTTAATAACAAGAAATTTGTGGAGTGGTTGAAAAAATGAGTTTTAATGACTCCAACCTAAGCGTATGTAAATTTCCGACTTCAACTGTACATTCACACTTTAAGGCAGATGTGCATCCTACATGGGGCAATAAGTAGCCTAGTGGTTAGAGCTTTGGACTAGTAACCGGAAGATTGCTAGATCGAATCCCCGAGCTGACAAGGTAAAAATCTGTGATTCTGCCCCTGAACAAGGCGTTTAACCCGCTGTCATTGTAAATACAAATTTGTTCTTAACTGACTTGCCTAGTTAAATAAAGTGTGCATGTCTTGGAATATAAAATACCCATAATCATTAGTAGGCCTACAGGCTCATTCATTTGTCATACCTCTAATGTTAGGATTAGGGGGTATAAGGTCATGGGATCCTAGATCTGTGGTTAGGGTCAACATCTACCCTAAGCGTGTCTTTTCTGTTTAGGTCATATCTACATTATAAACAACATGTTGAATGGAATCGAGCATGTGCCATGCAAACACTTCACCCATGCAGTGAGAATATAATGGAAATCTAAAGTAAAACCTGATGACCGTGAATTCACTTCAATGTCATTCCCCGAGAACCGACCGCTGTTCAATTCTCCCTCTCGGGGTGGTGAACTGGGATAAATTCTGGCTCCCCGCATCCAGGGGCTAATCTCCACTCAGAACACACTACGGTGTTCTAAAATTTCACTGACCTCTCATTTCCGTGCTCCATATTCCCGCTTCCGATCAGAGCACAGGCGGAACGCCGTAGCTTCTACATGTCAGTCACACGGAGCGGTGAGAAAAGCTTATATTAACAAGAGGACTTCAGGCTCTGGGGGTTTTGCATATAAATAATGTGTCTGGAGCCAAGATGAAATCAAATGGTGTGTGTGTGCGTGCGTGCGTGTGTCTGTCAGCTGGATTTGATTTCAAGGACAAAATCTCCGTAGCTATATGCTGTCTACTGGAAACTAACATAAGTGTGTTTTCAATTTTTCATCCTCTTGACATTTTAAACATTTGAAATCACATTTTCGGAAATAAACTACGTGCCAAGCACTCCAAGAACCTTTCTATGTGTGTACGGTGAGATGGTTTCTTTCCACACCGGTTAGCACAGCACTCCGTTTGTCCTTTCCCTATGGGGCCATGGTGTTAATATCAAATCATTCTTGCCTCTTTGTTTCAAAGCCATTTTCTGAGGTAAATGAAAGGTAGCAGCATGGCCCTGTTCGTGAATGTGAGTAATAAACTTACATAAAACTTGGGGTTATTGCTTGCTAGCTAAGGCTGCCTGGTATTTACAGTTGCAGTTTATTAAAAGCTCATGACACATTGCTCTTCATATCTTGATCCGGTCTTTATGTGGCTCACCATGTCCCCCTGTCATTTGGTAATTTAAGGGCGCTTTCACATATCCCCTTATGATCCTGATCCTGGAGCGGTTGGTACCCTGATCCGCGATATAAAGCATGTGTGAAACGCAAACGAACCCTGGCTGAAACGAATCCTGGACCTGTGTGAGTAGCGGGGACAAGATCCAGGACCAGAGTACCAGATATTGTGACACAGCAGCGCGAGTTGCGTGGAACTTTTTTTCCCCCAGTTGTAAAAGAGCTAGCTTGCTAACATTATGGAGAATGTGCATCTTGCTAAACGCACCCTGAAACTGGTATTTTCAGGTCTTGTGAAAGCAAAACGTATTCTGTAGAATTGCTCCAGGAAACCAAACCAGGGTGCTCCAGGGAACCGAACCAGGGTGCTCCAGGGAACCGAACCAGGGTGCTCCAGGGAACCGAACCAGGGTGCTCCAGGAAACCGAACCAGGGTGCTCCAGGAAACCGAACCAGGGTGCTCCAGGAAACCGAACCAGGGTGCTCCAGGGAACCGAACCAGGGTGCTCCAGGGAACCGAACCAGGGTGCTCCAGGAAACCGAACCAGGGTGCTCCAGGAAACCGAACCAGGGTGCTCCAGGAAACCGAACCAGGGTGCTCCAGGGAACCGAACCAGGGTGCTCCAGGAAACCGAACCAGGGTGCTCCAGGAAACCAAACCAGGGTGCTCCAGGAAACCGAACCAGGGTGCTCCAGGAAACCGAACCAGGGTGCTCCAGGGAACCGAACCAGGGTGCTCCAGGGAACCGAACCAGGGTGCTCCAGGAAACCAAACCAGGGTGCTCCAGGAAACCCAACCAGGGTGCTCCAGGAAACCAAACCAGGGTGCTCCAGGGAACCGAACCAGGGTGCTCCAGGAAACCGAACCAGGGTGCTCCAGGAAACCAAACCAGGGTGCTCCAGGAAACCGAACCAGGGTGCTCCAGGAAACCGAACCAGGGTGCTCCAGGGAACCGAACCAGGGTGCTCCAGGAAACCAAACCAGGGTGCTCCAGGAAACCAAACCAGGGTGCTCCAGGAAACCAAACCAGGGTACCAAATTACATTTGTGAAAACACCCTAAAAGTAACTGGCAGTGCTATATAGTGCCTGTTTTAGAGATACATTGAGCTATGGACATGATTGGAAACAAATAAACAAGAACATTTGTAATCTTCCAATTTTTTGCCTCAATTCTTCTAGATTTGATTAGTTGAAAGTGTTTGGTTAGAGCTTGTTGCTGAGACCTAAACACTTTTTAGAACAGGAAAGTATGAACTCGGATTCACAGAGGCCACATTTACATTACAAAGGCCTTATACCCAAGTAATTGGAATGAACAGGCTAGGTAGTATATACAGCCACGAGTATGTATAGTGCACTTCTGTGATCATATTAATTGTTGTGTATTTTGTAGGAAACAGCACTAACAGTTGCAGGAACTATGAATCTCCCTGTAGCCTAGTCACATGCCTGGTACAATATAATTACATACAGTATCCGCCAACAGTTAGCCTAAAAAACTGCTTTAGGTAATGTAAGGATTTTCAGACAGACCCAAACACTACAGGGACACAACTACACAGACTCAATATAGTCCTAGGAGACATAAACAGGCACAGCTTTAAAAAAGAGCGAGGAAGAGAACTGAGAAAGAACGAGCGAGAGACAGACAGACACAGTGGGGGAGAGAGAGAGAGAGATGCACGCATACAGCCCCAGACACCCATTCTCTCCCCGTCAGATTGACTAGCTAATGGAGTCTAATAAACTGTCACAGCCAACACACAGCACACTACATCTCCCAGCTTCTCCCGACTCCAGAGGGCTGCATCTCCCACCAGCCCACCACCATTCACACTGTTTGAATTGTAACTTCTCATGGAGGGAAATAAAGTGATGGCTATATTTATCCCCAGCTTCCTTAGGTCTGCTGCTCGCGCAATATACCGCCCCTGAGCCATGAGCAGAGCAGGTCTCAGGAAGCAACCTTGCATCTCATCAACACTTCAAATTGCAACAAGAAACGCCTCTGTGGGCTGGGGGTGTGTGAGTAGGTGGGAGAAGAAGATGGAGTCTATTATGGTGGAGGAATGTATTTCCATCTAACTAAGTGTGAGGCGGAGGGCAACATGTTCTGTGGTTGGAGTGCATGTTGTGTTTGTCAGTTTAATTTCTGGTACTGAACTTGAACAATATGATAGTTAAGCATATCTTTGGTGTGTAAAAAGAGAGTTGGAAAACATCATTTGGTATTCTTACTGTAACAGTGATTAGTACATTTTTCAAACGGCTTAGAAATAACCATTGAATTCTCTCTCAAAAGTTGCATGTCTTACCGTCTTTCCCTACGAGGAAGTTGACGTATTGGTATGTGTAGGCTACGCCCACCTTGGTCTCCACCTGTGGTCTCTTCAGGGTGGAGTAGATCTTCCCTGGACTGCTCTCCTCTGATGGCTTCAGCTTCCTCAGTCCACAGCCCATCTCCCCAGAGTGTGTGTGGACCCTACATAGGGAATAGATGGGGCAGAAAGAGATTCCTGTAAGAATGTATGTGTGTGTGTGTGTAAATAATAATAAGGTGTGTTCATATTTTTGTCCTATTTCACACATGTACAAGTGTTTATTAATATACGTGTGAATTGGAAATTCGTTTATTTGCATATCCTAAATCCCCCTAAGACACCCTCGAAGAGTGGGGTCACGGCCAGGGTCTGCCATCACCTTGTTGACTCTGGGATTTAAACTAGCAACCTTTTGGTTACTAGCCCAACACTCTATCTGCTAGGCTACCTGATGCTTGTGTGTGTGAAACTGGACACCAGTCCCCAAAGCATAAGACATGTTCAATTTAGGGAGAGATGGATTAATCTCTCTATCACACACACACACACACACACACACACACACACACACACACACACACACACACACACACACACACACACACACACACACACACACACACACACACACACACACACACACACACACACACACACACACACACACACACACACACACCTCACGTATGGGGCCCCAAGGGAGTCTCAGAGGGAAAACCAATAAAGAAAAACATGCTGGATAAGCGGCTCCAAATAAATAAATAAATAAAAAGGCATAAATGAGCTTGATTTTTCATGGGTTCCGGAGCCCTCGTTCCCTGGGGGACAAATTAACAGAGACAACCGTGAAAGACTATGGAAAAGGGCCTCTAAAGAGCCTGTGCACCGGGCGTCACCCAAATGGCTTGTGACAGCGGTGCTGCGTCTCCATTGGCTCAGGCTGGCACAGGTAATATCCCATTGTGCTCTGCTGATTAAACCCGGGAGGGTGTGTTGGGGGTTCCAGGGGGCGCCGGCCCCCCAGCTGATGAGGAACGCACTGTATTATGTTCCCCTCTAATTATACGCCGTTCTGGGCTCCGCCAGCGGACTAATCCAAGAGGCCGTGGCGGAGACAGGAGGATGGGGGGGGGGGGATGGGAGAATGGGGGGGGGACAGGAGCGAACCGGTGCTCTGTTAATGAGGTGAGCAGGAAGAATGAAAAGGTGAGAATCAATCAAGGGAAAAAGAGGAAATGGGTGGCTGGTTGGAGATTGTTCGCTAGAGAGACGAGTTAGGTAATGCATGGCAAGTAGAGTCTGGAGAGATAGGCCACTGTAATTAGACCCTGTTGAATAGAAGTGACGAGAAGAGGGAGATGACAGAGATTCAAAGGTATTGTCATGAGAGCCACTGTCTTCCACAACACCTACTTAGATATCTGTGTTTGTATTATGAAATGAAATGTGTGTATCACCTATAATCTTTGTCTCTTTTTAATAAATGTCATGCGTGTGCATAAAATGTTTAATTCATTACAATACAGGCAATGGCTTTCAAGTCAATACAAGCAGTGGCATACCACAGTTTTATTGACCATCTCATACTATTCTACACATTTTGCAATGAGGCTGAGAGAATTTAGCATTCTTTATGCATATTTCCTGCTATTCTACACATTTTGCCATTACTTATGACCTGCCTTGCAGTGGCTGCAGGGCGTGTAGTACACCAGTGAATACAAGGAATGCTTGCAGGATCTGATGTTTTGTATTTTTGTAAATATGTTTCAAAGAAGTTTTAAAATGGGTTTTAAAATGTTTTAAATAGAGCTCGGTGAGTCATCTCTGGGAATTGTGTAATTTCTTCTCTGTGTCTTTAAACTGGGGCTCATGCCTCCGCTACAAAATCAGAGCACACATTTCAAATCCAAAAGAAACAAATCTTCCATTTCCCTAAAAGTGTTCAATTTCTCCTAAACAGCCCCCCAGGACTGAACTCTAAAGCAACTCGGCTCAATGACATCAACATTTTTCTGTCATCAAAGAAAACAGGCGAATACTACAGTAAAATATGCATAGTTTTTAATATTATCTCAAATGTGCTCTGTCTAAGTTCCAGTGAACTCCGGAGAGAGGCTCCGTAATGTAGTGTACAGGAAAGGCAGAAGAAGTCTGAACAAAAGAAGAGAGAAAAACAAAAGGCTGAACATTTTAGAAAAACGTAGGGGCTCTTATTCATATAGCTCCTGGAGACCAACGGGGGGAGTGAGGCGAGGCTGGGGTATTTTTAGAGTTGACAGAAGAAGTGTGAGATGTTTATGATTTTCAGAGTGACTGTTTTCCCTCTCAAACTTCTCTTCAGAATCGAGGTGCATGTTCTGAGCATGCCCTGTCTGAGCTCTGCCTCTATGGGCCCGCTTTGGTTAATCTCCTCTGCTTTTCAGACTGACAGCGAGGGAGTTTGGGTTACACCAGCAGTCTAAACAACGGCTCGATATTGTCAGAAAAACAGAAAGGCATTGATTCTTTGCTGAATTAGTAACGATCGGTTCACTGTTTCTTTCCTTTTGTTTGGAGCTAATTGTATTTGAGGTTTTACTCGATAAGACTTTGTAAGGCAAGATGTTATAGAAGTCCAAAGGGTTTGTTGTAACTGGATGCACTTAAATAGGACAGATGTACACTGAACAAAATATAAACGCAACATGCAACAATTTAAATGATTTTACAGTTCATATAAAGGAAATCAGTCAATTGAAATAAATAAATTAGACTCTAAGCTGTGGATTTCACATGACTGGGAATACATATGCAGCTGTTAGTCACAGATACCTTAATAAACAAGGTAGGGGCGTGGATCAGAAAACCAGTCAGTATCTGGTGTGACCACCATTTGCTTCATGCAACGCATCTCCTTCGCATTGAGTTGATCAGGCTGTTGAGTGTGGTCTGTGGAGTGTTGTCCCACTCCTCTTCATTGGCGGATATTGGCGGGAACTGGAACACGCTGTGGTAAACGTCGATCAAGAGCATCCCAACATGAAATTATCTGGCAACAGCTCTGGTGGACATTTCTGCAGTCAGCAAGCCAATTTCACACTCCCTCAAAAATTGAGACATCTGTGGCATTGTGTTGTGTGACAAAACTGCATATTTTAGTGTCATTTTATTATTCCCAGCACAAGGTGCATCTGTGTAATGATCATGCTGTTTAATCAGCTTCTTGATATGCCACATCTGTCAGGTGGATGGATTATCTTGGCAAAGGATAAACACTCACTAACAGGGAAATAAGCTTTTTGTGCATATGAAACATTTCTGGGATATTTTATTTATTTTTCAGCTCATGAAACATGGGACCAACACATTACATGTTGCATTTATGTTTTTGTTCAGTGTAGAAAGTCATGTTTGTTAGCCATGAACCTGTTGGGTTCCTAAACTGACCTATTTTGTACCTTCTACCCAACGCCAGCCTCACAAGATACTTTTCACGTACACGTGGATTTTGTATTGTAAATATGTGATAGTGGAGTAGTGGCCTGAGGGGAACACAATAAATGTATTGGGTAAAGTGTTATGAAATGTAATTCTTAAACTGAATATAGCTGTCTTAATGGTGCTGGACCCCAGGAAGAGTAGATCCTTAATAAATATAAAATTCAATGGTTAAACATCCTTCATAACCACCAACGTCTCCACAGTTGCTTAGCACAGAATTGATGTTATATCTGCATGGGAGTAAACTTAATACATGAGCTAATAATGTACGATGATTCTGTAAAAAAGTATTTGGTTGGATATTATTGTCAAATATGGGCAACAATACAACACGAGTGATGATTCATTATCTTTCCATAATGCTATCTAATCATAAAATAATTTGTCTTCTTGGAAGTGTCATGTAAAGATACATATCCCTGAGAACAAAGCTCAACTTGTGATGAAAAGATCTCTTTGGACTAGAAAGGATTAGAGCAGTGGTCACCAACTGGTCGATCGGATTCTAAGTTGATCACCAAACATTTCTGTAAAAAAAACAACGATAAAGCCTTGTGTTCCTATTTTTCAAAAAAAAATTGTGGCGTTGCCGGTAGGTTCACAATGATTCAGCAGCCCTAGTGCCGGGAAGTCTGAAGGTAGAACTCTGCCTACCCGACATGTCCAGAGATCAAATCAAGTGCACCTACAGGCCTACAGCTGACCAATCAGATAGCTCAGATCACTGTGTCTGCACGGTTTCCTCGAGCCATAGACTGTAAAAAGCCTCGCACAAACAGCAAAATTGCTACTCTGAGATTGGTACTCTGAGATATCAAAACCAAGAAATACAGCACAGAACTGCTGGTTTTACGAGTAAGTTAATGTTTATTCAGCACTGTCAAAACTTTGTTCAACACTTTTGTCATAAATGTGCGTTCTCCCTACTTTCACTCATGCTACAACCAGCACTGCAGCTGCAATTAATGAGTATAATGTTAGAAAAGTGTTACGATAAGCTTGTGTTGTTGTTATTAGCGGCTTGTGTCGTTTTTAATATGGAGGAATATTTCACTTTCTCTGGTCATAGGAATAATATGAATTGGTGTATGAGGCAAAAATAATGCAGTGTGACTTGAGTTTCGCCATCAGATGGAAGACTGTGTCCCCTTTTCTCGGTGGAGGGAGGGAGAGCGGAGGTCGAGGAGTCGGGTGAGAGGCAGCATCAGTCCAGTAATAAATAAATAAAAAATATAGAAACCAATTATTATGCTTACTTAGCTGTGCCTCACAAGTAATACAACACATTATCTACTACCAGTGTGATCATATACCTCATTTTTAAATATAATTCCAAAATGGTCTGAGAACAACATTGGCAGGGTAATTCAAGCATAGCCAATATGCAGTGACAATGTTTTGGGTGGGCCCACTGCACAAACCTTATTGCTACAGTACTGTTTTTAATTAGGTAATGTTGCATAGGCTTACGTCATTTAAGTCATGTTAAAAAAAAATCTGAGTGGTAGATCTCGGCTTGCATTTTGACTTAGAAAGTGATCTTGATTCAGAAAAGGTTGGTGACCGCTAGATTAGAGGAAGAGTTAGCCATCTCCAAACTTAAAGGGGGGCTGAACTTCCTGATTTGGCCTTGTTTTTCGGCTTGGTCATTAAGAAATGCAGCGAACATGACTGAAGGCAAACAAGGAGTTGTTTTGGGGGAGGGGGGGGGGGGGGGGGTAGTGTGGGTGTCTCTTGTGTGTTTGTTCGCATGTGGCAAGAGTTTGTACATTCACTCTGACAAAATGCTGCAGAGTTAGTCACTCACCCTTCTAAATAACTTGAAATAGTCTAATCAGGTCTTGTGTCTTGAAGTCGCCTAGGCTAGCTAGTGCTATCTAACTTCTTTCGCAAATTAGCTTCAGCCGGCTAGTGTGCGACTGTGGCAAAGTTGACATTGGACAGCCTAGTTCTGGGGCTAGTTAAGGGCTCTTAATAATTTACGCAATGCAAATGGACCAATATTTTAATGTTGCACATATTTTAGTTATCTCATTAAATGCTTTCAATATTTGTGTTTCTACAATTTATAGTTGGTTTAAGGTTAAGTCATAGAAATGTGGAGTTGTTGACATTTAAAAACTCTTGTCCCATGTACAGTAAATTGTGTAATTTACTATTGGTCCCTAACTAGCCCCATAGAGATACCGAATGTCAAACCAAATTGATAGGCATTACGATCAGGTCACATGCAGCTGTGCCCCAAAATTATGATAACTTGGGTGCTGTGGGCAAATGTACAGTACCCTTCATTCCGTGACATACCAATATTTTCCTATCATCTCGCAAATCTCTGTTTTGGACAAGACTGACTTTATGACCAAAATTATCCTATTTACACTTTGTAGTCAATTTTCACAATCAAATAAACGTTTGACTCCCATCGATGCCACATAGGCATGCTGTATTCAAAACTAAGAAGTTGCTTTTCAGGGGCAGACGCTCTTTAAAACATAGCCAGCTCTTACATTGCCTCCGTCTCTACCCCGGACTTCTGCCTGTGTCTACCACAGTAACCCTGATTACCCCGGTTCTTAAATGTGACAAATAAAGCAGTTGTGCACAAGGCGCAGTTTCCTGGCGGCTGTTGTGTTGTCCACTCAGAGGGGAGAGTGCTTTCAGGGGCCCGGAGCAGGGCCATTCCCTGTTTGGACTTCCTCCCTCCTTCCTTCCTTGGCTCCTCACCTGGGAGGGACAGTGGACAAAGAGGATAGGAGCAAGGGGCCCGACAGAGGTGGGCTGGGATTTAGGTTGTGTTGGTGACCATACTACAGCAACAAAAACAATTAGACCAGTGCTAATATTACATAGCTTGAAAGCCCTGTAGTTAAGATGAAAACAATGACCATAACGCATTCCCAAATACTGGGCCTTCTCTGAAAACTGGAATAGCTTTTTTGAAAACCCACAGCTAGACACAGTTTATTACATTCAATATAAATCTCCAAGGACAAGACATAATGACACACATAAAGAAAGAGCCTTGCTGAAAGATGAGGGGAGATAAGTGCTGGTAAAAACAGAGTGTAGTAAACAAGCGTCTGCTTGAGCCTCTCCAGTGCTTCAAGGCTGAGTGTCCTGGCTGGCCCGGTGGTTGGTTCGATCTGGTTCCAGCTAAGCCATCCCTCTATCGTCTCAAGGCCTGGGCACAGCCGGCTACATATGCTGCACCCAGACACACATGTACGGTAGGGAGCTATTGCCATGGGAACCAGCCCCTTTAGAACTACTTCCCCTCTCAGGAGAATAATAGACACCAATATCTCTATTTACCTCTCTCCAAGGGCTAAGCTCTCGTCTCTCCCTTCTCTTTCTCTCACTGCCTGTAAGGTCTCTCTAATTTCCTCCCAGTCCCTGTCTTTCAGGTCTGTATTTTGCATTTGCTTTGTTTGACTGTCATTATCTTGATAAAGTATGTATAATCTATTCACTCTGGGCTTTATATAATACCCTGAACTCAACGCATTTCCAAATCTATCATGCATAAACATTGCAATGGATGAGTCCGATCATGGCCAAAGTGAATGGCACACAGCAAGAATGAAAAGAACAATACGAAAGAGGAAAATCCGGTTAATAATATTATATTTTCCAAAACATAGGCACAGAGATTTCAAGGAATGACTCATTGTTTTCATGGGAACTTGCTGGAGGCGGGCCCTTTTTTTATTACAGCCAACTGAAGCTAAGTTTTGCTTTTCAGATACAGTATTGACAAGTCCTTGAACATTACTTGATCAATACTGCTGCAGTTCTTGACCACCCAGTCAATTTTCCTTCGAGAAATGCAGTATCAAAGGGGATTTTTCTTCTTCGCTTAGCGACTACAAAACAAGTGAATAGTGCATACCACCATGTTTTCCTTCCAGCAAAGGGATTTCTCTTAATATCCATTCTAAGTACTTTAAGGCTATGCCAAAGGCTTGAATAAATTGGTATCTTCAAAAGCCCATCACCAAAGAAAGAAAAAGGTACAATCTTTGCCACAGATCATGTACCCAAGCATTTCAAAGGACATAGATGTGATGCTTATGCAAGAGTATAATCCATTTAGACTGTCATCGCTGTCAGGAGAAATGCAAAGAATTACCAGTCATCTTTCAGCAAGTAATCAGGCTAAGCTGTTTACCCAAAAGGCCTAAAATACGGTGGGTAGGTACTTGTAGGGAGGCAAATAAGGATAAATACAGTATGTGTGTGTAGAGTCTTTCAATATGGAAATATTATTTCAGTAATTCTCAGTTTTGGTTCTTGTTTAAAATATGTCTTATTGGAAGCCAAAACTATGTCCAAGTACTATCCCAGGTAGCACAGTGGATCTGGGCCAATTCTGGCTGAGAGTCGGGACACTCGGCTGAGAGTCAGACACGGCCGACGTCATGTGTCTCGAGTCTGGGCCGCCTTTCGCAGTATTACTTGTGGCTAGGATGTGGGGATTGAGCTCGGGCCGATTCCGGTGTGAGTTATCTGGCCCAAATATATTACTTGAGGCTTGGGCCGATTGGGGCTACTCTCTGGCAGATGATTACACAGGCTGCTTTACATAATTAACATTTCATTATTTATTTTTCCATATTTTCTCATTGTGTCTGTGATCAAAAAATACAATTAAATGAAATTCTGTAAGAGTCCTGTGTAGTATTTTAGTATTTTTGTCACGTTCCTGACCTATTTCTGTTAGTTTGTTATATGTGTTAGTTGGTCAGGACGTGAGTTTGGGTGGGCATTCTATGTTTTCTGTTTCTGTGTTGGTTTATTGGGTTGCCTGGTATGGCTCTTAATTAGAGGCAGGTGTTTGGCGTTCCTCTAATTAAGAGTCATATTTAGGTAGGCGTTTTCACAGTGTTCGTTGTGGGTGGTTGTCTCCTGTGTTTGTGTATATGTTTGCACCATACGGGACGGTTTGTTCGTTTTATGTAGTCTGTTCCTGTTCATTGCGTTCTTCACGTTATATGTAAGTTCGTCGTTCAGGTCTGTCTGCATCGTTTATTTGTTTTGTTTGTTTATGCAAGTTTAGTTTGTTTTTCCGTCGTGTTCAATAAATTATGTAATTTCACTACGCTGCGCCTTGGTTCGATCACTACTCCTCCTAGTCTGATGAAGAGGAGGAGGATTACCGTTACAGAACCACCCACCAAATCTCCAGAACCAAGCAGCGTTGTAAACGGAGTAAGGGACAGAAAAAGGAGGAATGGACTTGGGACTATGTATTGGACGGGAAAGGTTGCTACACATGGGAGGAGATCCTGGCTGGTAGGGATCGCCTCCCATGGGAACAGCTGGAGGCACTGAGGAGAGCAGAGGCAACCGGAGAAGGGAACCGGAGTTATGAGGGGATGCGTCTTGCACGGAAGCCCAAAAAGCCCGTGAGTAACACCCAAAAATTTCTTGGGGGGGGGGCTAAGAGGTAGTGGGCCAAGGGCAGGTAGGAGACCTGCTCCCACTTCTCAGGCTAACCGTGGAGAGCGGGAGTACGGGCAGGCACCATGTTACGCAGTAGAGCGCAGGGTGTCTCCTGTACATGGCATAGCCCGGTGCGGGTTATTCCACCTCCCCGCACTGGTAGGGCTAGATTGGGCATTGAGCCAGGTGTCATGAGGCCGGCTCAACGCGTCTGGTCTCCGGTGCGTCTCCTCGGGCCGGCATACATGGCACCTGCCTTACGCATGGTTTCCCCGGTTCGCCTACATAGCCCGGTGGGAGCATTCAACCAGGTAAGGTTGGGCAGGCTCAATGCTCAAGAGAGCCAGTACGCCTGCACGGTCCGGTATTTCCGGCGCCACCTCCCCGCCCCAGCCTAGTACCTACAGTGCCTACACTACGCACTAGGCTACCAGTGCGTTTCCAGAGCCCTGTTCCTCCTCCACGCACTCTCCCTGAAGTGCGTGTATCCAGTTCGGTGCCTCCAGTTCCGGCACCACGCACTAAGCTCCACACTCGCACACTCCACGCACACTCCAGAGCCCTGTACACACTGTTTCTTCTCCCCGTACTAATCCTGATGTGCTTGCCCTCAGCCCGGTGCCACCAGTGCCGGTACCACGCACCAGGTGTAGAGTACGCTTTGAGAGTCCAGTGTGCCCTGTCCCTGCTCCCCGCACTAGCATGAAGGTGCGTGTCCTTAGCCCGGTGCCTACAGTTCCGGCACCACGCACCAGGTCTACAGTGCGCCTTATCCGGCCAGAGCCATCCGTCTCCCCAGCGCCATCTGAGCCATCCGTCTCCCCAGCGCCATCTGAGCCATCCGTCTCCCCAGCGCCATCTGAGCCATCCATCTCCCCAGCGCCATCTGAGCCATCCGTCTCCCCAGCGCCATCTGAGCCATCCGTCTCCCCAGCGCCATCTGAGCCATCCGTCTCCCCAGCGCCGTCTGAGCCATCCGTCTGCAATGAGCCTGCAAAGCCGCCCGTCTGCCATGAGCCTGCAAAGCCGCCCGTCTGCCATGAGCCTACAGAGCCGTCCGCCAGACAGAAGCCGCTAGAGCCGCCCGCCAGACAGGAGCCGCTAGAGCCGTCCGTCAGACAGGATCTGCCAGAGCCGCCAACCAGACAGGATCTGCCAGAGCCGCCAGCCAGACAGGATCTGCCAGAGCCGCCAGCGAGCCATGAGCAGCCAGAGCCGTCAGCGAGCCATGAGCGTCCAGAGCCGTCAGCGAGCCATGAGCGTCCAGAGCCGTCAGCGAGCCATGAGCGTCCAGAGCCGTCAGCGAGCCATGAGCGTCCAGAGCCGTCAGCGAGCCATGAGCGTCCAGAGCCGTCAGAGAGCCATGAGCGTCCAGAGCCGTCAGCATGCCATGAGCGTCCAGAGCCGTCAGCCTGCCATGAGCGTACATAGCCGTCAGCCTGCCATGAGCGTCCAGAGCCATCAGTCAGCCATGAGCTGCCCCTCAGCCAGAAGCGGCTAGTAATCCAGAACTGCCCCTCAGTCCAGAGCTGTCTCTCTGTCCGGAGCTGCCCTTCAGTCCTAAGCTGTCCGGAGCTGCCCTTCAGTCCTCCTTATGGGGGGGGGTTATGTCACGTTCCTGACCTATTTCTGTTAGTTTGTTATATGTGTTAGTTGATCAGGACGTGAGTTTGGGTGGGCATTCTATGTTTTCTGTTTCTGTGTTGGTTTATTGGGTTGCCTGGTATGGCTCTTAATTAGAGGCAGGTGTTTGGCGTTCCTCTAATTAAGAGTCATATTTAGGTAGGCGTTTTCACAGTGTTCGTTGTGGGTGGTTGTCTCCTGTGTTTGTGTATATGTTTGCACCATACGGGATTGTATGCGGTTTGTTCGTTTTATGTAGTCTGTTCCTGTTCATTGCGTTCTTCACGTTATATGTAAGTTCGTCGTTCAGGTCTGTCTGCATCGTTTATTTTTTTTGTTTGTTTGTGCAAGTTTAGTTTGTTTTTCCGTCGTGTTCAATAAATTATGTCATTTCACTACGCTGCGCCTTGGTTCGATCACTACTCCTCCTCGTCTGATGAAGAGGAGGAGGATTACCGTTACAATTTTGATACTTTGTGCAAGGCAATTGATAAGCATTAAAATCTTTGTGGGTGGAGCCTCCCGAGTGGCGCAGCAGGCTAAGACACTGCATTGCAGTGCAAACTGTGTTGCTACAGATGCTGGTTCGAGACCTGTGCCGGCTGCGACCGGGAGACCCATGAGGCGACGCACAATTGACCTACAGTTAGGGGAGGTTTTGGCCGGCCAGGATGTCCTTGTTCCATCGCGCTGTAGCGACTCCTGTGGTGGGCCAGGCACATGCACACTGAAACGGTCAACTGGTGTATGGCGTTTCCTCCGACACAATTTTTTTTGGGTGGATGGGTATAATTTGTATGTATAAAATGTATAATAGTAATATTTAAAATGACTAAATCGGGTAATTTTGTATACATTTATTTAAATTAGCATCTGGCCTCTTCTGGGGAGATTCTGGTAAGATGTCGGCAAAGTCGGCTGAATTCCGGTAAACGGAAACAGCCCGATGGTACTTGGGCCGATTCTGGGCAGTCATTCATTTTGATTCCAGGCAGAGTTCGACACCCGATTCCAGACGATTCAATCAGTTCCAGACCCCAGGAAGAAGGCCGCTTCTGGGCCGATTCCTCATTGCTAGCTGGGATACTGTAAAATGCAGTAAACTTGTAGACTAGTGGTCAACTTTATCCTACTCCCTCTGTGAATGTTTGCACTGTACATGCTGAGGAGAGTAGAACATCAATTAAGGTTTAAAATCAATCAAGACTTTCTAATCTATTCAAGCCAATTCAACTCAGTACCAGATAAATCTCTACTCCCTGGTCCAATATCAGACATATGGGAACTGGATTAAAATGGAAGTTTGAACGTCGACGCAGCTGGACGACAGAAGTCAATGTTCAGAAAATCTGTGAACATGATCAACTTTATGAAACACACAATAGTGAGTTCCTACTATGTAGGCCTCATAGATTATATCAGGCGAGTATTCAATTTAACAACGTTATTATGTCATGAAACTGTTTCTGCTCTGGCTCCCTCGCTCACCTTTTGCCCCATCTATTATTCTCTGTTTCCAATGAGGCCTACAGTATGGAGCAGATACCACAATGACTTTCCTATTCAGGGCTGGCCAGTTAGCTTTGGGTTATGGCTAGTCTGTGATGCAGTAATTTGGGGGTTCCTGGTGAAAGTGTTTCCCTGTGTGTGTGTGTGTGTGTGTGTGTGTGTGTGTGTGTGTGTGTGTGTGTGTGTGTGTGTGTGTGTGTGTGTGTGTGTGTGTGTGTGTGTGTGTGTGCGTGCGTGTGTGTGTGCGTGTGTGTGTGTACTAGCTCGTGACCCAGCAACAATATAGGGTTAACAGCCCAGCCCTCATAACCAACCAGCTGGAACTGATTAACAGTTCACTCAGACTCTCTCTCTCTCTCTCTTCCTCATTCACTCCCTAACGCTCTCTCTCATTCCTTCTCACTCTCATTCTTCCTGTCTGTGTGCATTCCTCTCTCATGCCCTCTTCTCCTTTCTCCCAACCTCTTATCCCTTCTCACATCCTTCAACTCGTTCGCTCTACTTTGTCCCTCCCTTGCTCTTGCTTTCTCTCACACTGGCAAACACACACACACACTCTCTCTCTCTGCAGTAGAGCCTAAGGTTTAATACTGTATGTCAAGCACATCTTGAAATACCATCAGGGTTCAGTGATTGGAGCCAGGTAGACATTTTTGGCATTCTCACCCCTCTGGTACCACACTTCCAGTTCTCTGCTGCCAATGACTGGAACGAATTGCAAAAATCACTGAAGCTGGAGTCTTATATCTCCCTCTCTAACTTTAAGCATCAGCTGTCAGAGCAGCTTACCAATCATTGCACCTGTACACAGCCCATCTGTAAATAGCCCACCCAACTACCTCATCCCCATATTGTTATTTATTTTTTTGCTCCTTTGCACCCCAGTATCTCTACTTGCACATTCATCTTCTGCACATCTATCACTCCAGTGTTATTGCTAAATTGTAATTATTTTGCCGCTATGGCCTATTTATTGCCTTACCTACCTAATCTTACTACAATTGCACACGCTGTATATGGATTTTTATATTGTGTTATTGACTGTACGTTTGTTTATCCCATGTGTAACTCTGTGTTGTTTGTGGCACTGCTTTGCTTTATCTTGGCCAGGTCGCAGTTGTAAATGAGAAATTGTTCTCAACTAGCCTACCTGGTTGAATAAAGGTGAACTAAAATAAATGTTAAAAAATGTGACTTCAAACCAACCAGCTCATTGATCAGCATGATTACTGCTCTGAGCATGAGCAGGTGTTTGTGTGTGTGTGTGCGCGCGCACGTGTGTGTGTATGCGTGGGTGTGTATGGGAGGAGTGTGGGTTGGTGATCAGGAGTTTCTTGTAAGACATTGCACACAAGCCAAACTTGTGGCTTGCGGCATCCCTTGACTGATGCATTCATCCTCATTAATCTGCCTCTGAATGGTTGTCATGCTATAAACAACTAGAACACTAAGTTGTCTGTGACTTCTGTCCTAAGAGATGTACAGTCTGTCTTTATCAGTGTCTTTTCCTGTAGGCTACATATTTATTTTCTCAAGCCTTGAGAAATAAGGATGTAGACCAGTGGTAAACACATGCAAGTTAAAGTAGAAAAAAGAGGGAGTTACCTGATCAGAAGCTGTTGACTACAGGAGTTGGAAAGTTCACTGTTGAGATCAAGAGAAAGCCACTGGAACTGCTCCTCGAACAAACACACACATTCTACTGACAGGAGAACAGCACCGCGCAACAGTCCACGCTCAGATCCTCTGCGATTCTTCACTCAGGTCCTGCAGATACAGCTCGAACTGAGGCTTTCGGTCAAAGAGGGAAAAAAAGACAAGAAGAAGACTAAAATCTGGATGGGATCAGTAGCTCTGCCAGCTTATTCTATCCTCGCCAGAGGCTCACTAGCTAACGGTGCGCAGCAAACACTTTGAGTGCGTGCGTTTAGGTCATGCTCAAAGTATGCCTCGGCTATGTTCTGCAAACTCAGGGAAACCACATCCTGTCACATATCTACCTCCTCTCTCTCTCTCTCTCCTTCTTTCTCTCTCTCTCTCTCTCTCTCTCTCTCTCTCTCTCTCTCTCTCTCTCTCTCTCTCTCTCTCTCTCTCTCTCTCTCTCTCTCTCTCTCTCTCTCTCTCTCTCTCTCTCTCTCTCTCTCTCTTCCTCTCTTGTGATTGTCTGAAGCGATGGAGCGCTCTGACACAACCTCTGTTCGGCGCAGCCCCTCCACCCCTCTATCTTTCCCTCTCCCTCTCTTTCACTCACTCAAGGCTTCTCCGGGAGCCGCACCAGTTCCAGTCGACTGACTGAAGAATCCATCTGAGGATGAGGGTGGGGGAAAGAGGGAGGGCGAGAGGAAAGGGGGGATGCCAGAGAGAGAGAGAGAGAGAGAGAGAGAGAGCGAAATGAGGAGAGGTGAGGAAGCAAGAAAGGGTGTACAAGGAGTAAAAGTGGAGAAAGAGCTGGGGAGACAGAAGGATGGAAAATAAGAAATAATAATTTCAAGGAGAGATATAATGTATTATACATACTAGTATATTCCTTGAGAATTTGGTGGGGTTGACTATGGGTAGGGTACAGGGTGTAAGGATGTTTTGGTGGGTAAGTTGTTGTGTCAGCACTTCCGTGGTGACTATACATATTTAATACGATCCTGTTGAGGCCCCTATAGCTGCATATTCATTATTCACACCAGTCTGTGAGGGGGACCACTGCTCTGGAGATGGTTGTCTGACACAGAAACCAGTGATTTTCACAGAACCGAACATTGAAGCAAAACAACACGGGAAGGCGATTGCAACGTAACATGGAAGTTATTCTTTATGCAGGTGCAGTGGTGGAAAAAAGTACCCAATTGTCATACTTGAGTAAAAGTAAAGCTACCTTAATAGAAAATGAAAAAGTGAAAGTCACCCAGTAAAATATTACGTGAGTAAAAGTGTAAAAGTATTTGGTTTTAAATATACTTAAGTATCAAAATTAAATGTAATTGCTAAAATATCCTTAAGTATCAAAAGTAAAAGTATAAATCATTTCAAATTCCTTATATTAAAAAAAACAGATGGCACAATGTGTTTTTTAAATTTATGGATAGCCAGATACTCAACAACGCTGACTTTGCAAACAAAGCATTTGTGTTCAGTGAGTCCGCCAGATCAGTGGCACTAGAGATGACCAGGGGTGTGAATTTGACAATTGTCCTGTCCTGCTAAGCATTCAAAATGTAACGAGTACTTTTAGGTGTCAGGGAAAATGTATGGAGTAAAAATTATATACTTTTACTCCTAAAGAAAATTAAAAGTTGTCCGAAATAGTAAAGTACAGATACCCCAAAAAATGACTTAAAGTAGTACTTTAAAGCATTTTTTCTGAAGTACTTTACACCACTGTGCAGGTGGATGGGACACATCAATTATGGGACATCAGCATTGCGTCTGCTGTGTACATGTGGGTTCTTGCATCATTGAGGATACTATTATCTCCTGGAGCAGCAAAACATTACTGGACAGCTCAGATATTGCCACCAGAATTGGCAACACACTGTTGTCTGAGTATTTCAGATGGAACCAATGCTTTTCCAATGGGAGTCATCTGTTAACGAATGAGATGGTCTGTCTTTTGATGGCGGCAAATCGTCCGAAAATAGTTCACTTGAGTTGTACTTTTGACGGACAATGATGTACGTCATATACGATTCCATCCGTTTTCGTGCGTCTCAGTGTGTCCCTGGCTTTATTGCTAAAACGAAGGACCAGAGGCAATGCCTTGAGAAAGATGCCATTGCCCTGGAGAAGTCAGTCAGACAATGGGAGCTTACATTGAAGGCAGAAATCACAAGGAATCTCAGTTTATCGCAAGTGAGTCATCACATTTGAGCTAACAAATTGGCTGAGAAGCATTCCTTTGTCAATCTAGATGACAAATCAGAGTGCAAATAAAGTTGAGTTTGGCATTCAAGATTCTGCTCTAAAATGTCCTTTGCGTTACTCATTGGAAATGTTTTCAATAAACATATGCATTTTCCTTGCGCTGCATAGTGTGCAGATGATAGCCTCATGATGCTCTTGGTCATAAGAAGCTTATGAACATGTCAGAACTTTCTGAATTTGTGTTAAAAATGGCTTGTGTTAACTTTGATCATGGCCTGACATTTGAAAATCACATGAAAAGCATATCCATGACAGCATACTCCCATTCCAAGGAAAATTTCTAGAAATACACTACATACATCTCACAGCCTTTCTGGACAAAAATGATCATACAACATCATAGTTATGCTTAGAACATTGTATGAGCTTCTGAAAGCATTATCTGTAAAGCCACTCTGCAATTGGAAGAATCCTGGCCTCAGCCAATTTCCTTGAACAATAGGGCAGTTATATGCTCAAAACAGGGCACTTTCATCCAAGGGCATACACTTCTTCCAGTGGTGTTGGGCCTCAGTCAGAAGGCAACCATTTCTTCGGGCCACAAATTAATGATGCCTCTCTGTTGCAAGCTTGAGATTCTCTCTTCTACTACACAACAGGATCCCTATTAGAGTTCAAACTTACCCCCTGAAAGCAATAATAGGAACTGCCAACACACATCTAGTTCTGGGCTACACACATCCAATTTAATATGGCATATTTAGCATTGGAGTACATTTTACAGGCAAAGGTGACATTGGATGAGAAACTGTTCCAGGAGTACTACTCTGCCCTTGGAGAAGATTTCAAGCATCACGTAACACACAACACTGATGGTAAAGGATGGGTAGCTGTTTGTTATAAGTTACAACTGAATTCAAAAGCTGCCAGTCTGCCAGAATAGCTCCTTTGCTGAAGCCTGAAGAACATGAATGATCATCCACAGTGTAGTTGCCACCATGTTTAGTCGCAGGTAATCAGTTTATAATCTGTCAAAAAGATTCATGTTGAAAACAATGGCATTTACATGATGTCATCAGAGTGAATGGTTGGGTGGTGTTATTAGGTTTATACTTGACTGTAACCCTAAGATGACCCTAAAGGAATGCACCACTGGTTTTAATGACATTGTCCCACTGACACAAGCTCAGAAACCATTCAAATGGGATAGCAGCACCTAGCTTTAGCCGTAGCTTTGTGCATGCTGGTGTTTCCTACAAGTCATACTCAAAATAAGTCTAAAGACATTGCTTAGATGGAACTTTGTGTCATTGTAGCATGACTGTAAACACTGCCAAATCTTGAGAAATTGAGTTGAGATTAATAAACATGACCAAATACATTTCCAGATTCAAATGTTTAATTTTCAAAATATTGAGCTAACTTATGTGCTGAAATGTAACAGTTTATTTGCTAGATTTTACACAGAGAAACATAATGATCAGAACTGCAAAGAAACATTTGGAACATATTGGAAATTTAACTCGGGTTTATTAACTGACAGTACTTTAACAAAAACAAAGGAATTCATAAGACTTTTTCTTGCACAATACAGGTTCAGTGGACCCACTTATTGTATGGGATGTCTTTAGAGGCCATTCAATTAAATATTCATCCCAAAAAACAAAAATGGTATTGGTCAATGGAGAAAAGACTTACAACAGAAATAGAACATCTAACATTACACATCAATGGTATTGTTAAATGTACTACAGAAGCACTGAATAATCTAGACACAAAACAAGATAAGTTTGAGGGACTTAATTAGGAAAGATCAGGCTTCACTTATCTAAAAACAACTGAACAAACTGGATGGAGAACGAGAAAAAATGCCTCGACCTTCATAATATAAAGCAACAAAAAAATGACCTACAGAAATACTTCTCACCAAAGGAGATTTTGAATGAGGAAGTCAAATGTTGTAAATAAATGTTCAATTGTCAAGTTCCTCCAACCTCATTTCACGGTGGGTTGTGATATCCTTCTACCAATGTTTAAAAAACTGTGAGAAAAAAAACAAGATTCTTGTGAAGATCTAATTACACAAAATGAATTATCGATGGCAATTAATTCCTTTCAGATGGGGAAAACCCCTAGCCTGGACATTCCAATAGAGATATAAACATTTTATGAACTACCATGTTTTAAATTACTTGTATATAAATGGCAAACTGTCAGACACACAAAAAGAGGGACCAATCGATCTCTCTCCTACTGAAGCAGGAACCAGAGGGGCAGTACGAAGTACAAAATTGGAGGCCCCTCACCCTTCAATGTTGCAACACAAAAATATTGGCAAAATGTATTGCTCAGAATTTAAAAAGAATCAGACGCAATTCTTAAAAAAATATTTTTTAAATTATTGAAAATTAAGAAAATGCAGGAATCTGTTTCTAAGTGCCTGTATTTTCTTTTTACTTGAGAAACTCTTATATGCAGGGTAAAAGTCATGTACAACAATCCTTTGTGTAAAACTAAGTTATTTCTTTGAGAACTTTGAATTGTCAAGAGGAGTAATACAAGGAAGTCCTCTGTCACCATTCTTATTTATTATGGTTATTGAAATATGTTAGCTCTAAAAATCGGAGGTAATGATAACATTAAGTGGCTCAAAATTAATGGATTAGAGACTACACAATAAAATATTAAGCCATTAAACCTCTCAAAACCCCCATTATGCCAAAATGATATCTATATCCAAACTGGTTTTCCTAGTAGGCTACTCAGGCTACGTCTACACAGACAGACCAATTCTAATATATGTTTCTTGCAATAATTCGTCTTTTGACCAATCACATCGAACTTTTCCCACCAGATCTTTTTCAGAGGTGATCTGATTAGTCAAAATACCAATTAGAATTGGATCAGAATGGGGCTGCTTGTGTAAACGTAGCTTAAGAGAGGCATAACCAATGTTCAAAAGGGGGCCTTTTGCCATAATACAGATTAAAACCAACCATTTCTGTCACGTCTGCTCCCCCCCCCCCCCCCCGGCGCTTGAGGGTGCCAGGCTGCCTTGCATCATTCGCTCCTATCATCTATTACGCACACCTGCCTTCCCTCGTCACACGCATTAGCGATATTGGATTCACCTGGACTCACTCATCACCTGTTTATTACCTCCCCTGTATTTGTCACTTCCCCCGCTCTGTTCCCCACTGCTGCATTAATTGTTTTTTTGTCTGTGTTACCTGTTTGCTGACGCTGTTACTGTCTCGTTCCATGTCCGTTCTATATTAAGCATTTTATTCCCCGTACCTGCATCGTCTTTCCAGCGTCATCTGATGTGACAATTTCAGGTGGCTTGACAATGGAACCCTATTTAAAGTGTCCTCATTTTTAAATGAAGCCATACAGAGTTGGTTACAATTCCAATTTCATCCTCCAGAAGAGGCAGGACAAATATTACAGTTTAACTCCAATATACTGATAGAGGAAAGACCCATTTATTGTGAAAAAATGTATAAGGAAGGTATCATTATGAATGATATTGTAAATAAGGACGGTAAAATTGTCACAATCACAATTGACAAAGGTGTATGGAAATGTACAGTATGTTCAATACAAAAGTATAATAACTCATCACATTTCTGCCACAAAAATGGAAGAGGCAATTACTCAAAAGTGAAAGGAATGAATTGGTCGGTCTGCCTTCAATGAAAAACCATGCATGGCTTAAAATGAATAGTATAAATTGTCAAATGTATCAGTTTCACAACTGTAGAGTACTGGGAAAGATGGCTAAGCACGTGGACATCTGAGGGTTGGAATTAGAGTGTGCAGTATATGTGAGTCAAAATAGCTTTAAATTAAGTAGCAGTAGAAGTTAACTCCAATCAGGGAAGGGAGGGTATGATAAAAAAAGAGGGGAAAAATAAACATTTGGACGTACACTCCCCTCCATATGTATTTCAATAGTGATTTTTTTTTTTGTATTTTAATTTGTTTAACATTTGGCTCTACACTCCAGCATATTGGATTTGAAGTAAACATTTATGAAAATATCCTCAAATAAAAAGTGGCATTCTGTACTGTCGCCTCAAATGAAAATATCTGTTTTACCGTTTAGAAATGAAAGCACTTTATACATCTAGCCCCCCCCCCCCCCCATTTTAAGCCAAGTTCTGTATTTGGACAAATTCCCTTAGTGTATTAAAATAGTCCAAAATGTTTTGGTCCCATATTCCTTGCACTCAAGGACTACATCAAGCTTGTGACTTTACATTTGCAGTTTGTTTTGGTTGCATTTCGGGTCAAACTTAGCCCAAAGTAACTGAATGGTGAATAACGTGTTGTCATTTTGGAGTCAATTTCATTGTCAGTAAGAATATAAGACATTTCTGAACACTTCTACATTACTGTGGATGCTGCCATGATATTGGATAATCATGAAGGAATCGTTAATAATTATGTGAGGGTACAGAGGCACAAAGATCCCCCCCCCCCCCACCCGCAAAAAAAACACAGAAAATGGTAAACTCACATTATTTGCAATATGAGAAGTAGCATGTTTTGTTATAGCCTCTAATCTTCTCACTCACCATTTTTTCATTCAAAATAAATAATGGCATTATCAGGATTCATTTAGAAGTGTTCAGGGACTAGATAAAGTGATTTCATTTCTAAACTGTAAAACAGATATGCATGAAAATAGCCACAAAAAAATGTGACACCCTGTTCTGTTGCCTCCTGAAACATTTGATCTAAAATCCAAAATGCAGAGCCACATTTGACATTTCTGCTTCACTGTCCAAATACATATGGAGGAGAGTGTAGCTGCCTCATCCTTTTAATAAGTGAGAATGTATTATTACTGAAGGTACAGCTTCACATGGCTCAAATATTCAAGAGACATTGGACAAATGGAACTGTACAGTCTGAGGGTAGTTCAATATCTATAGGTCATACAACTGAGTGTGTGTGTGTGGGGGGGGTGGAGGGGTTCAGGGATTAAATATGATTTAAACGGGGCGATCAGGGATTGGTACATCCATTTTAGGACAATTTAAATGAATATACTGTATAGAGTCTTGAAGAATAGAACTTATAAAACAGATTGTGATTTTATTTAAACTGTCTTACCATATCAGGACCAAAAAATATAACAAATTCCAGAATCTGAAAATGACCCAGTTCTTCCATGGCCTGCATACTCACCAGACATGTCACCCATTGAGCATGTTTGGGATGCTCTGGATCGACGGGTACGACAGCATGTTCCAGTTCCCGCCAATATCCAGCAATTTCGCACAGCCATTGAAGAGGAGTGGGACACCAATCGACAGGCCACAATCAACAGCTTGATCATCTCTATGTGAAGGAGATGTGTCGTGCTGCATGAGGGAAATGGTGGTCACAACAGATACTGACTGGTTCTGATTCTACTTTTTTTTAAGGAATCTATGACCAACAGATGCATATCTGTATTCCCAGTCATGTGAAATCCATAGATTATGGTCTAATGAATTTATTTCAATTGACTGATTTCCTTATCTGAACTGTAACTCAGTAAAATCTCTGAAGTTGTTGCATTTATACTTTTATTCAGTATTTTTAGGTCAGACAGCATACATTGTATTTGCTGCATCCCAAAAATGTATTGTATGTAGAGAAGAACACCCAGTTAAATATACAAACATCACACGTGTTCTTTACAGAGATGAATGAGGGTAAAGGTGATTTAACATTGAAAGTGTGCTGCAGATAAAAAATGTAAGAGGTTAGCATTTTTTGTTACAGCCTCTAACCTTCTAACTCACCATTATTCACTAAAAAGAAACCATGGCATTATCAGGATTCATTTAGAATTGTTCAGGGACTAGATCAAGTACTTTCATTTCTAAACTGTAAAACAGATATGCATGAAAATAGCCACAAAAAGGTGTCACCCTGTTATGTTGCCTCATGAAACATTTGATCTAAAATCCAAAATGCAGAGCCACATTTGACATTTCTGCTTCACTGTCCAAATACATATGGAGGAGAGTGTAGCTGCCTCATCCTTTTAATAAGTGAGAATGCCCTCTAGTGTTTATTACTGAAGGTACAGCTTCACATGACTCAAATATTCAAGAGACACTGGACAAATGGAACTGTACAGTCTGAGGGTAGTTCAATATCTATAGGTCAATAAACTGTGAGTGTGCGTGGGGGGGGGGGGGGGGGTTCAGGGTTTAAATATTATTTAAAAAGGGGCAATCAGGGATTGCTACATCATTTTAGGACTTTTAAATTAATATACTGTATAGCCATTGAGTCTTGAAGAACATAACTTGGATTGTGATTTTATTTAAACTGTCTTACCATATCAGGACCAAAAATATAACAATTTCCTGAATCTGAAAATGACCCAGTTCTTCCATGGCCTGCATACCCACCAGACATGTCACCCATTGAGCATGTTTGGGATGCTCTGGATCTATTCGTACGGCAGCGTGTTCCAGTTTCTGCCAATATCCAGCAACTTCGCACAGCCATTGAAGAGGAGTGGGACAACAATCGACAGGCCACAATCAACAGCCTGACCAACTCAATGCGAAGGAGATGTCGTGCTGCATGAGGCAAATGGTTGTCACAACAGATACTGACTGGTTCTGATCCACGCCCCTACTTAAAAAAAAAGGAATCTATGACCAACAGTTGCATGTCTGTATTCCCAGTCATGTGAAATCCATAGATTATGGTCTAATGAATTTATTTCAATTGACTGATTTCCTTATATGAACTGTAACTCGGTAAATCTCTGAAGTTGTTGCATTTATACTTTAATTCAGTATATTTAGGTCAGACAGCATACATTGTACTTGCTGCATTCCAAAAATGTATTGTATGCAGAGAGGAACACCCAGTTAAAAATACAAAACATAACAAGTGTTGTTGACAGAGGTGAGTAAGGGTAAAGGTGACATGACATCGAAAGACATGACGTGGTTGCTTGGTTTCGGCATATTCTCTCATCTCTCATCTGAAAATATCCTCAAATAAAAGGTGGCATTCTGTACTGTTGCCTCAAATGAAAATATCTGTTTTACCGTTTAGAAATGAAAGCACTTTATACATCTAGCCCCCCCATTTGAAGTAAAGTACTGTATTTGGACAAATTCCCTTAGTGTATTAAAATAGTCAAAAATGATTTGGTCCCATAATCCTTGCACTCAAGGACTACATCAAGCTTGTGACTTTACATTTGCAGTTTGTTTTGGTTGCATTTCGGGTCAAACTTAGCCCAAAGTAACTGAATGGTGAATAATGTGTTATCATTTTAGAGTCACTTTTATTGTCAGTAAGAATATAAGACATTTCTGAACACTTCTACATTACTGTGGACGCTGCCATGATATTGGATAATCATGAAGGAATCGTTAATAATTATTTGAGGATACAGAGGCACAAAGATCACCCCCCCCCCCCCCCCCCGCAAAAACCCCACAGAAAATGGTATACTCACATTATTTGCAATATGAGAGGTTAGCATGTTTTGTTACAGCCTCTAACTCACCATTTTTTTATTTAAAATAAATAATAGCATTATCAGGATTCATTTAGAGGTGTTCAGGGACTAGATAAAGTGATTTCATTTTTTAACTGTAAAACAGATATGCATGAAAATAGCCACAAAAAATGTGACACCCTGTTCTGTTGCCTCCTGAAACATTTGATCTAAAATCCAAAATGCAGAGCCACATTTGACATTTCTGCTTCACTGTCCAAATACATATGGAGGAGAGTGTAGCTGCCTCATCCTTTTAATAAGTGAGAATGCCCTCTAGTGTTTATTACTGAAGGTACAGCTTCACATGACTCAAATATTCAAGAGACACTGGACAAATGGAACTGTACAGTCTGAGGGTAGTTCAATATCTATAGGTCATACAACTGAGTGTGTGTGTGTGTGTGGGGGGGGGGGGGGGGAGGGGTTCAGGGATTGAATATGATTCAAACTGGGCGATCAGGGATTGGTACATCCATTTTAGGACATTTAAATGAATATACTGTAAAGAGTCTTGAAGAATAGAACTTATAAAACTGATTGTGATTTTATTTAAACTGTCTTACCATATCAGGACCAAAAAATATAACAAATTCCAGAATCTGAAAATGACCCAGTTCTTCCATGGCCTGCATACTCACCAGACATGTCACCCATTGAGCATGTTTGGGATGCTCTGGATCGACGGGTACGACAGCATGTTCCAGTTCCCGCCAATATCCAGCAACTTCGCACAGCCATTGAAGAGGAGTGGGACAACAATTGACAAGCCACACTCAACAGCCTGACCAACTCAATGCGAAGGAGATGTCGTGCTGCATGAGGCAAATGGTGGTCACAACAGATACTGACTGGTTCTGATTCTACTTTTTTTTTAAAGGAATCTATGACTAAGATATGCGTATCTGTATTCCCAGTCATGTGAAATCCATAGATTATGGTCTAATGAATTTATTTTAATTGACTGATTTCCTTATATGAACTGTAACTCAGTAAAATCTCTGAAGTTGTTGCATTTATACTTTAATTCAGTATATTTTGTTCAGACAGCATACATTGTATTTGCTGCATTCCAAAAATGTATTGTATGCAGAGAGGAACACCCAGTTAAATATACAAACATCACACGTGTTCTTTACAGAGGTGAAAGATGGTAAAGGTGATATGACATTGAAAGACATGACCTGGGTGTTTGGTTTCAGCATATTCTCTCATTGCATTGTAAGTGTGTTGCAGATAGAAATTGTAAGAGGTTATAATGTTTTGTTATAGCCTCTAACCTTCTCACTGACCATTATTCACTAAAAAGAAAACATTTCATTATCAGGATTCATTTAGAAGTGTTCAGGGACTAGATAAAGTGCTTTCATTTCTAAACTGTAAAACAGATATGCATGAAAATACCCTCAAAAAGGTGACACCCTGTTCTGTTGCCTCATGAAACATTTGATCTAAAATCCAAAACGCAGAGCCACATTTGACATTTCTGCTTCACTGTCCAAATACATATGGAGGAGAGTGTAGCTGCCTCATCCTTTTAATAAGTGAGAATGTATTATTACTGAAGGTACAGCTTCACATGGCTCAAATATTCAAGAGACACTGGACAAATGGAACTGTACAGTCTGAGGATAGTTCAATATCTATAGGTCAATAAACTGTGAGTGTGCGTGGGGAGGGGGGGGGGGGGGTTCAGGGTTTAAATTTTAAATATTATTTAAAAAGGGGCAATCAGGGATTGCTACATCCATTTTAGGACTTTTAAATTAATATACTGTATAGCCATTGCGTCTTGAAGAACATAACTTGGATTGTGATTTTATTTAAACTGTCTTACCACATCAGGACCAAAAATATAACAATTTCCTGAATCTGAAAATGACCCAGTTCTTCCATGGCCTGCATACCCACCAGACATGTCACCCATTGATTATGTTTGGGATGCTCTGGATCGATTCGTACGGCAGCATGTTCCAGTTTCTGCCAATATCCAGCAACTTCGCACAGACATTGAAGAGGAGTGGGACAACAATCGACAGGCCACAATCAACAGCCTGACCAACTCAATGCGAAGGAGATGTCGTGCTGCATGAGGCAAATGGTTGTCACAACAGATACTGACTGGTTCTGATCCACGCCCCTACTTAAAAAAAAAAGGAATCTATGACCAACAGATGCATGTCTGTATTCCCAGTCATGTGAAATCCATAGATTATGGTCTAATGAATTTATTTAAACTGACTGATTTCCTTATATGAACTGTAACTCAGTAAAATCTCTGAAGTTGTTGCATTTATACTTTTATTCAGTATATTTAGTTCAGACAGCACATTTTGTACTTGCTGCATCGCAAAAATGTACAGTATGCAGAGAGGAACACCCAGTTAAATAGACAAACATAAGTGTTCTTGACAGAGATGAGTAAGGGTAAGGGTAACATGACATCGAAAGACATGACGTGGTTGCTTGGTTTCGGCATATTCTCTCATCTCTCATCTGAAAATATCCTCAAATAAAAGGTGGCATTCTGTACTGTTGCCTCAAATGAAAATATCTGTTTTACCGTTTAGAAATGAAAGCACTTTATACATCTAGCCCCCCCATTTTAAGCCAAAGTACTGTATTTGGACAAATTCCCTTAGTGTATTAAAATAGTCCAAAATTATTTGGTCCCATATTCCTTGCACTCAAGGACTACATCAAGCTTGTGACTTTACATTTGCAGTTTGTTTTGGTTGCATTTCGGGTCAAACTTAGCCCAAAGGAACTGAATGGTGAATAATGTGTTGTCATTTTGGAATCACTTTTATTGTCAGTAAGAATATAAGACATTTCTGAACACTTCTACGTTACTGTGGATGCTGCCATGATATTGGATAATCATGAAGGAATCGTTAATAATTATGTGAGGATACAGAGGCACAAAGATCCCCCCCCCCCCCCACCCGCAAAAAAAACACAGAAAATGGTAAACTCACATTATTTGCAATATGAGAGGTTAGCATGTTTTGTTACAGCCTCTAACCTTCTCAGTCACTATTGTTTATTAAAGATAAATAATGGCATTATCAGGATTCATTTAGAGGTGTTCAGGGACTAGATAAAGTGCTTTCATTTCTAAACTGTAAAACAGGTATGCATGAAAATAACAACAGAAAATGTGACACCCTGTTCTGTTGCCTCATGAGACATTTGATCTAAAATCCAAAATGCAGAGCCACATTTGACATTTCTGCTTCACTGTCCAAATACATATGGAGGAGAGTGTAGCTGCCTCATCCTTTTAATAAGTGAGAATGCCCTCTAGTGTTTATTACTGAAGGTACAGCTTCACATGACTCAAATATTCAAGAGACACTGGACAAATGGAACTGTACAGTCTGAGGGTAGTTCAATATCTATAGGTCATACAACTGTGTGTGTGTGTGTGGGGGGGAGGGGGGGTCAGCTATTAAGTTTGAGGACCTTAATCAGGAAAGACAGGCTTCACTTATCTAAAAACAACTGAACAAACTGGTTGGAGAACAACAAAAGAATGACCTACAGAAATACTTCTCACCAAAGGAGATTTTGAATGAGGAAGTAAAATGTTGTAAATACATTTACTATTGCCAAGTTCCTCCAACCTCACTTCACGATGAATTGTGATATCCTTCTACCAATCTTTTTAAAAACTATGTGACAAAAAACATGATTCTTGTGAAGGTCTAATTACACAAAATTAATTATCGATGGCAATTGATTCCTTTAAAGATGGGGAAAAGCCCTAGCTTGGACATTCCAATAGAGATATAAACATTTTATGAACTACTGAAATATCCATTACTATCATGTTTTAAATTACTTATATATGAATGGCAAACTGTCAGACACACAAAAAGAGGGACCGATCTCTCTCCTACTGAAGCAGGAATCAGGGTGGCAGGACAAAGTACAACATTTGTGATTGCATGAGGCAATGTAGCTTTCCACCATTCACATGCAATCACAAACTGGTTTGCAGCCCATCCAAGAATGGCTTTTCCTCCCCACCTACTCGCCTTTTTTTCTGCCTGGAGGTGGAAAGTGTATGATCATCGGCCACATGACCAAATGTCCCTCCTGGATAAAATGGATGCCTGCTGCAGAGACATATCAGCTGAAGATTGCCAGGGGTGGATAAGGCATGTCAAGCATTTCTATCCAAGGTGCATAGCGAGAGACGACATAAGATGTGATGTGGACAAGAACATGTGGCCAAATGCTGAAGATCATTTAGATTAGAACAGGACTGTGCATTTTTATTTTATTTTTTCCCTCTGTGCCTTTTGTACTGTAATTGTGTTTTATTTTTACACATTTGGAACCAAAGGCCATGTATGTTTTTTTTTTTTTGATCACTGGCAGCAATTTCATGTTGCTAATAAAGATTTTACTGCAGAAATTCTGTCACTTACACATTTATTTCTACTCTACGTTCTATAAAGTAAAGATGACTCATTCACTTTTAGATAGTATGTTCCCAAAAATGCACACGTTCAACACTCAACCAAAAAATGTAGTGGTTTACAGTAAAAGGAAACTGAATTATAAAAAACGATGGATTTCGTATTGTCTATTGTCTGCAGGTAGAACTGAAACATGAAAAGTAATGCAGTTTTTGTAATGCCATCAACTGTTAGTATTTTGAAAGTCGCTGTGCTATGATTGCCTGTATGTTCCTCTTGGATAGAAAACATGTGTAAGTGTTTTGACAATGATTAGATAACAAGTCGGGTATGCCGTGTTTTGACAGAGTTAGTGTATGTAGAGAAAGTTTTTTTGTATTTTGAAATGTAGAGTTGGTGTTTAAGGAACAAAATGTGGTTTTGAGCAGAAAATGTACTATTTGGCTAATTGTGTGATGTTGCTGTGTTAAGACTTTAGAAAAAGTATCTTAAGTATAGATTGTTAGCAATTGTAAAAAACTGTAAATATTATTTAAAAGAGGCAATCAGGGATTGGTACATCCATTTTAGGACATTTAAATTAATATACTGTATAGCCATTGAGTCTTGAAGAATTTAGCTTACAAAATGGATTGTGATTTTATTTAAACTGTTTTACCACATCAGGACCAAAAACATAACAATTTCCAGAAGCTGAAAATGACAACTGTTCTTCCATGGCCTGCATACTTCCCAGACATGTCACCATTTGAGCATATTTGGGATGCTCTGAATCGACGCTTAGGACAGAGTGTTCCAGTTCCTGCCAATATCCAGCAACTTTGCACAGCCATTGAAGAGTTGGACAACAGTCCACAATCAACAGCCTGATCAACTCAATGGGAAGGAGATGTGTCGCACTGCATGAGGCAAATGATGGACAGATACCGACTGGTTCTGATCCACGCCCCTACTTTTTTTAAAAGGAATCTATGACCAACAGATGCATATCTGTATTCCCAGTCATGTGAAATCCATAAACTAGGGCCTAATGAATTTCTTTCAAATGACTGATTTCCCTATATAAACTGTTACTCAGTAAAATCTAAGTCATTGTTGAATGTTGCATTTGCACTTTTATTCAGTATATTTAGGTCAGACATCATACATTGTATTTGCTGCACCCAAAAATGTATACTATGTAGAGAGGTACACCCAGTTAAATATACAAACATAACAAGTGTTGTTGACAGAGGTGAATGATGGTAAAGGTGATATGACATTGAAAGACATGACCTGGGTGTTTGGTTTCAGCACATTCTCTCATTGCATTTAAAGTGTGTTGCCGATTTAAAAAATACTCTTCTCATAAATCTACCTACCCACTTTCTATGTGCCCTCTAGACATACTGTATTTCAGCCTTTTAGGGATAGAGGGAATCGGTTTGGAAAAAAACGATAATTACAAGGTGTAATTACCTTGATTATGACAGGCATTTGTTTATTAGCAATGATACACAGTCAATTCAGTGATTTATTTGTTTATTAATAAAAGTTAACGAGATCTTGATATAAAGTCAAGTCATAAGCATAATCAAATAATCTTATTGAGGGTGGCAGGTAGCCTAGTGGTTAGAGCATTGGGCCAGTAACTGAAAGGTTGCTGGATTGAGTCCCCGAGTTGACAAGGAAAAAATCTGTCGTCCTGAGCAAGGCAGTTAACCCACTGTTCCCTGGGTGCCGTGGATGTTGATTAAGGCAGCCCCCAACACCTCTCTGATGCAGAGGGGTTGATTTAAATGCGGAAGGCATTCAGTTGTACAACTGACTAGGTATCCACTTTATTTGTTAGGGGCCTTTCTGACCACCCATAGTCACCTTGCATCATGATAAGGTGTTTACAAAATGATATCCAACTTTATTATGTCAGTTGCCAACAAGTCATGCATTCCATTTTTAAAGAAATGCCTTCTGACCTCAGAGCAGATAGTTATAATGCAAAGGATAAATCCTTCTATATTGACTGAATTTATACAACCGGATTTGGTCATACACACTAAACAGTCATTATTGTGGCCCAGACACATTGGCTAGACAGACCCCAAAGGCAAAGTCTTCAAAGGCTAATTCATCTGAAAAGTGCAAGCTAGAACAAACTCAAGGAAGACTATTTGCCATTGTGAGCTCCCTAATTGGTGTACCATTCCAAACAAAGAAATGCATCCACTCATATGCAGTCACTGCCATCCATAATAGTTCTTTTATTTACACTAGTATTTACAGAGCGCTTCTCCTTTCTTTGTGGAGGGCTGCAGAGTGGAGAAACTACACCCCATGCGCTTACAAATTCATATTTACTTCTGTCAGCTTCTCAATGCTGGTTTCTGGATGCATTGTTGTTCTGCATCCATTGTGTAATATTGACAGCCTCTGCATCATTAGTAGTGAAAAAAAAAAGGTGAGCCTACCACAGTCACGAATACAGCCCGGCGTTGGCCCTATAAAAGGAAAAAGAACAGCACCAAGTGACACTCAACCTCTTGAAGACCCATGAGCAGGTAAGCCTCTTCGCTCTGCAGGAATTACAGATCTTTACAGCATTAACTATTCGAGAACATGCAAGTTAAAATATGATCAGTCTCCGTGATGTGCAAAGGCTAGTCTCTTGATTCTCAAAGGACTGCCTATTTTTATTGTTTAGTACCTTTCTCGCTTATGGCTATCAATGTGAATATGTTAGTGAGAAAAGACATAAGTTCATGTTAAAATACGGTAACAAAAATGCAATAGAAGCTATCATACACTTGTGCAAAGGTTCTGACAACAGGTCAGCTAAGGCAAGGTACTCCATACTGATCATGTGGATTCTTATTCTAGATAGGTGCAGTCTCTCTCTCCCGGATTTCAGGCACAATGTTTGCATTATTGGTTTGCATCCTGACACTGCATGATGTGTACTCTGCGTGCAATGTGGTAAGTACTCCTACTAATTACTGAAAAGAAAACCACATATGTAATCTGAAACAGTATATTAGATGTGAGGCCAATTACATGTTAAAGTATTTATGAAAGATCTTACTCTGAAAGCTTTTCATTCTTTCCCTTGAGCCATCTCCTACTGCTATGCCCACAGTCAAGTAAGTACAATGCCTTACGAACATTCTAACACAGTGCCCAGTGAAAGTCTACACACCCCTTGCACAGTCTCCGCATTTTGCTGCCTTAACATTTAAAAAGCGATTCATTTTCATATGTTCCCCAACAGAGCTACACAACCTACTCCAGATTTTAAAAGTGGAACATTTTATAGAACATTTTCCAAATCAATTCTAAATTAAAATGTCTTGATTGCATATGTCTTGACACCCCAGAGTTCATACTTGGTTGAAGCACCTTTGGCAGCCCTTAAAGCATTGAATCATTTTGAATAAGATTCGACCAAGAAAGTCTATATACAGTGTGTGCAAAAGGCATGAGGAGGTAGGCAATAAATAGGTTATAGGAGCAAATAATTACAATTTAGCAGATTAACACTGGAGTGATAAATGAACAGATGATGATGTGCAAGTAGAGATACTGGTGTGCAAAAGAGCAGAAAAGTAAATAAAAACAGTAAGGGGGATGAGGTAGGTAAATTGGGTGGGCTATTTACAGATGGACTATGTACAGCTGCAGCGATCGGTTAGCTGCTCAGATAGCTGATGTTTAAAGTTGGTGAGGGAAATAAGTCTCCAACTTCAGCGATTTTGGCAATTCGTTCCAGACGGCTGCACAGTACTGTCTTTTATCGATGGCGGTTATGATATCGTTTAGTACCTTGAGCCTGGCTGAGGTGCACCCGTGACCGGCTCGGAAACCGGATTGCACAGCGGAGAAGGTAAGGTGGGAATCGAAATGGTCAGTGATCTGTTTTTTAACTTGGCTTTCGAAGACTTTAGATGGATTTAGGTCTTAATTCAGGATTGAGACTGGATCATTCAGGAACAAGTAAACACCTATTGGAAAGCCATTCAGGTGTGTCTTTGGCATTAAAATAGTTATAATTTTCCTGAGGAACAAAAACTACCTCAGGGTTAGCATTATGGTGGCAGATGTTATAGGTATTGCTTGTCATCTGCAGCCCCTGGGGAGTCTGTCAATTTCAAAATAAATATGAAAGCCGCAAAGCCCAGGTAAACATTGACAAAAGAAACCCTCCTCAGTCTTCTGAAAACCCTGGGATAGAGTTATATTTTTCAGTGAGACAATTACACCTAATGTTATGTGAAAGACACACCCGAATGGATTTCCAAAAGGTGTTGTGTCGCCGAGTGGTCTGGACTCAGTCCTGACATAAATTTGCTTGAAAAGAGGTTTAAATGTGCTTTCCATCAATGATACCCAACCAAATTTACTGAGCTTGAGCAATTTTGACAAAACACAATTGGCATATGCTGCCCTAAGTGCTGTGCAAAGTCGGTAGAATGGTATTCTAAATGATTTACATCTTTAATGGCTGCTCCACCAAGTATTAACTCTGGGGTGTGAAGACATACGCAAAAACAAAGCACCTTTGTTTTTTTGTTGTTGTGTGTTTACATTTTCTATAACTTTATTTTACTTCAGAAAGGTGAAGTAGGTTGTTGAGATCTGTACTGTAGGATCATTTAAAAAAAATCCCTTTCAATTTCATGCAGCAAAGCGTGAAGACTTTGCAAACGGCGTGTGCTTTCACTATGCTCTACCAACATGATTCTAAACTAATTCAACTGGATTTAGTCATCACACACAATGTTTATTCATCACGTGCTGTTTTTCAAAAGAAAGTGGATTGATTTGGGACTCATAATCAATACGTTGATAGTTGCTTTGTATTATAGTTTAGTGAAGAATTTACCTGTGGGGTAAGTAATGTGCATAGAATCCCACAATATAATGTGTGTGTGTGTGTGTATGTATGTATAGAAATTTGCCCAGACAGCACAGGAGTTCAGGCTGACATCCTTAACCAGCACAACGCATTCCGGAGAGCGGTTACACCAACTGCTAGAGACATGCTCAAGATGGTATGCTTTCATGATTCATATACTATCCATCAGTAACAACCTCAGAATCAATGTTTACAACATAGTATCCCCCAAAATCCATCGTAAAGAATATAATCCCTGATATGTAATTCATAGAGCAGCCCTATGGTAAACCTATATGGTTAGTTTATGTACAGGTAGAGAAAATACAGTGGCCACAAAATACTCCTTTGACACTAGTATGTGGATGTCAGTCTTCTGGATGGCATTATTCTAGAGCTGTTTGTATCTGATCTGCAGAACTGGAGCGAGGAGGCAGCGGCCAGTGCTCAGGCTTGGGTTAACACCTGCTCCATGGCTCATGGCCCACCCAGCAGTCGCATGCTTGGCGGTACGGTTTCCCCTTTGTCTCTCCTGGACATCTCCTGTTTTTCCCCTGCTGTAGAGCAAACTAAGACAAATATGTTTTATTGATTCATGCAACTCAAGACTTTCGCTGCAATGGTATCAATGTGTGCGCAATCTTAAGATCAAATATATTTTGAATGTCATGATTTCTTATCACCAATGACTATGGTGGCTTACCTGGTATCTTATATTTGTTGACATCTTAAATCCTGCATTCAAATACATTTTAGTCAACTGTTCCAGTTTAATTTCACTGTTACACACCTACAGTATATAGTAAACTTTTCCATGCATGCTTTACTTATGAACAGACTACGAAATGGGTGAGAACCTCTTCACGTCCTCCGTTTCTAAGAATTGGACTGCAGTAGTTACAGCCTGGCACAGTGAGGTCAGAGATTACTCCTATCCCAATGGATCTCTCAATGGTAAACCCATCGGACACTACACACAGGTACCATTCATCTTTTGTGCAGATATATTATGACATGAAGTGCCTTCAGAAAGTATTCAGACCCCTTGACTTTTTCCACATTTTGTTACGTTAGTCTTATTCTAAAATGGATTAAATAAAACAACTTCCTCCACACACAATACCCCATCATGACGAAGCGAAAACATTTATTAAAACCGAAAAACCGAAATACCTTATTTAAATACGCATTCAGACCCTTTGCTATGAGACTTGAAAACAGGATGCACCTGAGCTCAATTTCCATTGATCATCCTTGAGATGTTTCTACAACTTCATTGGAGTCCACCTGTGGTAAATTCATTTGATTGGACATGATTTGGAAGGTCCCACAGTTGACAGTGCATAGCAAAAACCAAGCCGTCAGAGCAAAAACCAAGCCATCAGGTCGAAGGAATTGTCTGAGAGCTCCGAGACAGGATTGTGTCAAGGCACAGATCTGGGGAAGGGCACCAAAAAATGTCTGCAGAACACAGTGACCTCCATCATTCTTAAATGGAAGAAGTTTGGAACCAACAAGACTCTTCCTAGATCTGGCCGCCCGGCCAAACTGAACACCCAGGGGAGAAGGGCCATGGTCAGAGAGGTGAACAAGAACCCGATGGTCACACTACAGAGCTCCAGAGTTCCTCTGTGGAGATGGGAGAACCTTCCAGAAGGACAACTATCTCTGCAGCACTCCACCAATTAGGCCTTTATGGTAGAGTGGCCAGACAGATGACACTCCTCAATAAAAAGACACATGAAAGCCCTCTTGGAGTCTGCCAAAAGGCACCTAAAGGACTTTGCACCCATGACCAGCTCTGAAACCAGATTGCATAGCGGAGAAGGTATGGTGGGATTCGAAATGGTCGGTAATCTGTTTGTTGACTTGGCTTTCGAAGACCTTAGAAAGGCAGGGCAGGATAGATTATAGGTCAGTAGCAGTTTGGGTCAAGAGTGTCCATGACTGCAGCTGCTTTCCAATCTTTGGGAATCTTAGACAACACGAAAGAGAGGTTGAACAGGCTAGTAATAGGGGTTGCAATAATTTCGGCAGATAATTTTAGAAAGAAAGGGTCTAGATTGTCTAGCCTGGCTGATTTGTAGGGGTTCAGATTTTGCAGCTCTTTCAGAACATCAGCTGACTGGATTTGGGAGAAGGAGAAATGGGGAAGGCTTGGGCGAGTTGCTGTGGGGGGTGCAGTGCTGTTGACCGGGGTAGGGGTTACCACGTGGAAAGCATGGCCAGCCGTAGAAAAATGCTTATTGAAATTCTCAATTATAGTGGATTTATCGGTGGTGACAGTGTTTCCTGTCCTCAGTGCAGTGGGCAGCTGGGAGGAGGTGTTCTTATTCTCCATGGACTTTACAGTGTCCCAGAACTTTTTTGAGTTTGTGTTGCAGGAAGCAAATTTCTGCTTGAAAAAGCTAGCCTTGGCTTTTCTAACTGCCTGTGTATATTGGTTTCTAGCTTCCCTGAAAAGTTGCATATCACGGGGGCTGTTCGATGCTAATGCAGAACGCCATAGGATGTTTTTGCGTTGGTTAAGGGCAGTCAGGTCTGGAGAGAACCAAGGGCTATATCTGTTCCTGGTTCTAAATTTCTTGAATGGGGCATGCTTATTTAAGATGATGAGGAAGGCATTTAATTTTTTACCAGGCATCCTCTACTGACGGGATGAGATCAATATCCTTCCAGGATACCCCGGCCAGGTCGATTAGAAAGGCCTGGTTGCTGAAGTGTTTCAGGGAGCGTTTGACAGTGATGAGTGGAGGTCGTTTGACCGCTGACCCATTACGGATGCAGGCAATGAGGCAGTGATCGCTGAGATCTTGGTTGAAAACAGCAGAGGTGTATTTAGAGGGCAAGTTGGTTAGGATGATATCTATGAGGGTGCCCGTGTTTACGGCTTTGGGGTGGTACCTGGTAGGTTCATTGATAATTTGTGTGAGATTGAGGGCATCAAGCTTAGAGTGTAGGATGGCTGGGGTGTTAAGCATGTTCCAGTTTAGGTCGCCTAGCAGCACGAGCTCTGAAGATAGATGGGGGGCAATCAGTTCACATATGGTGTCCAGAGCACAGCTGGGGGCAGAGGGTGGTCTATAGCAGGCGGCAACGGAGAGAGACTTGTTTTTAGAGAGGTGAATTTTTAAAAATAGAAGTTCAAATTGCTTGGGTACAGACCTGGATAGTAGGAACAGAACTCTGCAAACTATCTTTGCAGTATACAGGTGTGCCAATCTTGTAGCGTCATACCCAAGAAGACTCGAAGCTGTAATCGCTGTCAAAGGTGCTTCAACAAAGTACTGAGTAAAGGGTCTGAATACATATGTAAATGTGATATCAGTTTTTCTTATTTGATAACGTTGCTAAAATAAAAAATAAAAAAACAGTTTTTGCTTTGTCATTATGGGATATTGTGTGTAGATTGATGAGGCGAAAAAAACAATTTTATCAATTTTAGAATGAGGCTGTAACCTAACAACAACAAAAAAGTCAAAGGGTCTGAATACTTTCCAAAGGCACTGTGCAACATCTGATCAAATCACAGGTTCTATAGGCCCATTTATAGAGAAACAGTCTGAGGCCGATATAAAAAAAGAACAATAAGTTTAATGAATCAGGTATAAGTTTGCTTGTTTAAAAAATGTACAGTAAAACAATGCGAAAACACACCTCCGTTCCTTTCACTGGATAGCCCAATCATTTCCTAAATATCTACAGTGCTTCCACAGAGACAACTGACCATGTTCACAACGGACCGAAAACAGTGACAAACAACTTCTGCATGAAAGAAAACAGCAGTTAGCCACTGCATCTACACAAACACGAACTATTTTAGAAATACAAAATGTATTAACTTAAACAGTCACTTTAATGGAGGACAGTTTCGATATACTGCTTGGACCCCCATTAACATCTCTCCAAACACATCAAAGACAACTGCAGCGGCATAACTTTCAAAGTAATACATGTGCTGTCAAATTTGAATAAACAAACACCGATAGAGAAATAAACATACCTTCTGAACAGATTCGACCACACCCAAAACAGAGTGCACAGCAACAACACTATACAGTCTTAACACTGTATAGTGGACCCGCAATGGACTATGGGGTATTTTTTATACATTTTACATGTCCACCACTAATTAGGGTCAGATAGGAAACACACACCAAAACTACAGTTCATATTCTGTCACGTATATTTTCAGGGATATTTAATCGCATATACCTGTTGACAGCAAAGGAGGATACTTACAAAATAGATGACTAACTTATTGACATTTCTTTTGGTAGCAATTTCAGTCATTGTATTGTACATACACTGAGTATACCAAACATTAGGACCACCTTCCTAATATTGAGTTGCCCCCCCACAATCTGGTGCACCTGGCACCTACTACCATACCCCATTTTAAGGCACTTAAATCTTTTGTCTTTTCCATTCACCCTCTGAATGGCACATACACAATCCATGTCTCAATTGTCTCGAGGCTTAAAAATCTGTCTTTAACCGGTCTCCTCCCCTTCATCTACACTGATTGAAGTGGATTTAACAAGTGACATGAATAAGGGATCATAGCTTTCAGCTGGATTCACCTGGTCAGTCTATGTCATGGAAAGAGCAGGTGTTCTTCGTTCTTAACATTTTGTATACTGTATATTGTCATGGACCATTGTGCTACACCTGCAATAACATCTGCTAAATATGTTTATGCGATCAAGAAAATGGGATTTGATTTGCTATGCTGTATGGTAGTCAGAGAGGTGTGTAGTTACCGACAAGTGTCATTATGGTTATTTGCCAATGAAACTCTGGTAACACTTAACTGTGTTTCCTTTCATATAGGTGGTTTGGAACAGTTCATACAAGGTTGGCTGTGGTGTGGCCCTGTGTCCTGGCTCAGTCTACTTCTATGGATGCCAATACTACAGAGCGTATGTTGCACCAATCACACCCAAAATGCACCTAACACCTGTGTACAATTTCACCCTATTTACTGTAACTGGTAGTGGAAGGTAGGCATCATCCAGCGATCATTTCAATACTTTGGTTAACAGGGGAAACTACAAAGGAGTGGCTCCATACAAGGAAGGAGCTACATGTGCTGACTGCCCCGACTCCTGCGAAAATAAGCTTTGCAGTAAGTATCAGACAGGATGAAAAGACATGCGTGCCGTCTAAAATCTTACCATTATGACTCAGCAATGTGAGTGATGCCATTTAAAAACATGTTCACACGGTTCAATGTACAATAATCCCCAAATGTAAACTGTCAACATGCAATGAATTGACTGCCAATGTTTCTTCTCATGTTTCATTTCAGCCAATCCCTGTCCTTACGTAAACAAGTATGCCAACTGTGCCGCCATGAAAATACAGGCCGGGTGCAGCAATTCTTTGGTGTACGCCTGGTGTCCCGCCCTCTGCCAGTGCACCTCCAAAATCACATGAATCCACCAGAACCTCTTCAAAATGGTCCACTGAAAGATAACTTTGAATGATTCCTCTGTTGTTTCTTGTCTACGAGAAGAATTTAAAAAAACATATACACCTGGTTGATCTATCTACTGTACTTCTGGTGAAGTCAGTTCATTTGAAAAATACTATCACTAATAATATCTTAATTATCACTGTAGGTCTAAGGTACAGTTAAAACATTATTCTTATTCTGGGGGTAATATAAGGTGTCTAATCTATAGTAACTAATGTTAGTTGGAAGCATAGCAATTTATTTTGTTCCCTTTCATTGATTTTCAATGTCTTCATTCCAATTCGACCCCCCCCAAAAAATCCGTATTTGATTTGCATGCAAGTTGAATAAGAATATCTTCTACATTTTGAGAAGGTAGTATTTCCATCAGTTACTGTAACAGTGAACATTTTGATAATTACATTTCTGCTAATAAACCACACAGTAATATGGTTATACAGAACTGTAATACCTCAACACATTTAACTTTAAGTTGATTCAGGGCATTATTTTATGTTTGATGAAATGCAAGGAATGCTGCACATAATTTTTTCTATCAACATTAAATGTTTTCACATGATAGAATTATATAACCCTTATTATTTTCCTCAATCACATTAAAATGATCATGAAGATTAATTCATGGACTCTGTGTTAATGTTTTTACAACCCCCAAAGAGCAACATCTTCTTATGATTTTAAATGGGCAACTGAGGTGATGGAAATAGATCCAAAGGCCTCAATAACAAGTCACTATCAGATTGTCAGTGTCACCACCAGATGCCTCTGTTGTACAACAGTAAATTCTGTATCAGAATAACATGACTATCTGCAGGCTTGATATACACCGTCCCTTCTCATGTCTCTTACAACATCCTGGAACTGATCAATATGTCTTTTTAACAATTTATTTATGTGAACTAATCCTTAATCAGAAAAAAGACACATGACTTTAATAAGAACCCTGAGAAGGCAACACAAGGTTGAACTGGTACACTGATAATTGACATAAATACAGTATATTGATAACGTCTCAGATTTACATTTTTCAGACCGTAAAATGCTATATTTTTACCCAGGAAATCATTTGGATTGACACAATCTAACATCTTGAATTAAATCCAAGATCTTAACATTTCCTGATTAACATCCCATGCGAAAGATGTATACTTAAATATACAAAAAATTCTAAAAATAAGCATCAAATACGAGATTTCTCTTGTATATCTTAAGTATACTATAAATATAATATCATTACACTTATCATTACACATTTATTAAAAGTGTACTTTAAATTAATTGTTTTTAAGCTTTTAGTATACTATAAATATACTATCGTCAACCTCCAATACACTTATTAAAAGTATAGTTTAAATTAATTGTTTTTCAGTCTTTTAGTATACTATATATTCAATATCTTTAAACTTAAAAGCACTCATTAAAACTGTACTTCAATCTGGTTGTTTTTAAATTGAAGCATTGATTTGACTTAAAAGACACACCCTCGTCCACTTACCCTCGCCTTATGCCCTTGGGGGAATCCCTGTTGCCATCTTGGCGGGTGGTCCAAATGATTAGCCAAGCAAGGGAAGTTTGCAACGTAAGGCCCTCAGCCCTCGTTTTTAGTTGGCTTTGCGAGTGTATAATTATGTTCCATCCAGGGCCTGAAACTTCCCATAATTCAATTCGCAACGATTGTAAACCCGCTAAGAAAAATCAGCGAAAACTTAAAAACAACATCAATGGAGAAGTCAACATACAAGTGTAAGTAAAAATGAATGCAAATACTGTAAATTAGAAATTGTGCTATTAATGCACATGAAGGCACAAACACGTCTCGTAAAAAGTATGTTTTTGTTTGGTTATGTTTTTGAAATTGTAGAAATAAAAAAATGTCCTTCAGAAGTTCCAGCTAGGCAGGCTAACGCTAGTTAGCTAATTAATTTGCTATTTTGTAGGTGTATATTAATAATTATATATTTAATATAAGTAGACATGCAATCACAATTGAATGTAGACCATATAAAGCACCCACAAGTTACCGGTGGCTGAAAACACAATCATCGCTGGATGAATGAGTGACGAATTTCTGGCCAAGGGTGGTCCATTTAAAAACCATTCCTGCCTCCCTCACCCTGCGTGTATACTCGTCAGACGCCATGATACATCATCAGAAGTGTCCACTTCATTTGAGGGCTGAGGAGATAGGGTGTGTCTTTTAAGTGTTCGGAATGCAGCCAAGGTACAGACTCGGGAGAGGCGAAGGTTGAAAGCCAAGCATCCCCCGAAACACAACCCTGCTTCTTGACACACTGCTCGCTTAACCCGGAAGCCAGCCGCACCAATGTGCGATGGGACAAGGACATCCCAGCCAGCCAAACCCTCCCCTAACCCGGACGACGCTGGGCCAATTGTGTGCCGCCTCATGGGTCTCGAACCCGGATTGAACGGGATCGAACCCGGATCTGTAGGGATGCCGCAGTGGTCTTAGACAACGGGAGGCTCCGCATTGATGAAATGTTTTGTTAAACTCTGCTTGTGAGTGATCAAGTACACTATAAGTGCCTTGCAAAAGCATTCATACCCCTTGTATTTCTTCACATTTTATTGTGTTAAAAAGTGGGATTCAAATGTATTTTATTGTCATGTGTTATAAAATACTCTAATGTCAAAGTGGAAGAAAAATAAATAAATACATAAGATGAATACAAATTTGATAACTAAAATATAGTCATTCAGCCTCTTTGTTTAGGCAAGCATAAATTAGTTCAGGCTTAACAAATCACAGAATATGTTACATGGAGGGGTTGATATGATTATTTTTTATAACTAACCCTTCCTCATACAACATATGTAAGGTCCCTCAGTCAAGTATTGAATTACAAAGACCAGGGAGCCGTTCAAGAGCCTCATAAAAGGGCAGTGATCGCTAGATCGGTAACAATATCAAACCAGACATTGAACATCTCTTTAAGCATGGTCAAGATATTAATTATGCTGTGGAATATGTATTAAACATACAGTCATCCTTCTGAACTGAGCTGCAGGACAGGAATGAAACTCTTCAGGGATGTTACCATGAGGCCATTGGTGATTGTAAAATACTTACTGAGTTTAATGGCTGTGATGGGAGAAAACTGATATTGTCGTGACACAATAATTATTTAAATGACGGAGTGAAAATATTAATACAAATATACAGAATATTCCAAAAAATACATATTGTATGCAGGCACTAAAGTAATACTGCAAAAAAAACTAAACGCTAAGCGTTATATTTGGGGCAAATCCAACACAAACATCATTGAGTACCTGACGCCTTATTGTCAAGCATGGTGGTGGCTGCATCATGGTATGGGTATGCTTGACATCGGCAAATACTGGGGAGTTTTTCCTGGATAAAAAGAAACGGGATGGAGCTAAGCATAGCCAAAATCCTAGAGGAAAACCTGCTTCAGCCTGCTTTACAACAGACACTGGGAGAGGAATTCACCTTTCAGCAGGACATTAACCTACAATACAAGGCCAAATCTACACTGGAGTTGCTTACCAAGAAGACAATGAATGTTCCTTAGTGGCCAAGTTACAGTTTTGACTTAAATCTGCTTGAAAATCTATGGCAAGATTTGAAAATTGCTGTGTAGCCATGATCCCCAACATCATGACAAAGCTTGAAAAATTATGAAAAGAATAAAGGGCTAATATTGCGCAATCCAGGTGTGTAAAGCTCTTAGAGACTTAACCAAGAAGACTCACTGCTATAATCGCTGCCAACAGTGTCAATACATACTATAAACTCAGGGAGCTGAATACTTATGCAACGAATATATTTTAGTTATTTAATTTCGATCAATCTTTCAAAAGAAATAGATAGAAATCTTCCACTTTAACATTAGAGTACTTTGCGTAAATTGTTGACAATTAAATCCATTTGAATCACACTTTGTAACAACAAAATGTGAATAAATCCAAGGGGTATGAATACTTTTGCAAGTGCCAATAATTAGTTTTGAAGTACTTTCCGAATTCCTGTTCAACTGTTTTATAAGGGCTCCCGAGTGGCGCAGTGGTCTTAGGCACTGCATCTCAGTACAAGAGGCGCCACTACAGACCCTGGCTTAATTCCAGGCTGTATCACATCCGGACGTAATTGGGAGTCCCATAGGGTGGAGCACAATTGGCCCAGCGTCGTCCGGGTTTGGCCGTCATTGTAAATAAGAATTTGCTCTTAACCTACTTTCCTAGTTAAATAAAGGTAAAAAAATACAAATTAAATAGCTGAGTAGCTGCCATGGTCAATCAAGGTAACCTTTATATAGCTAATGTGATTTAATAAGCAGAAGTGTATTGAAAAACTATACTTGAAACATTGTAAAACACAGGAATTCTAATTCAAATACCTTTTAAGTATATTTCTAATTGTCAGAAATACTGTATACATAAAATGTACTTAAGGTGTATTCAAAGTATATTTGTTATACTCTTTATCTAATATACAAAGAATATACTTAAGCACAAGTTTCCCAATTTAGATAATTTAAAATATAGTTAATATACTAAACACTAATAAAATTGACATTACATTACATGCAATAAATATTTAATATTTCTCCAATTTAAATATACTTAAAATATGTTAACGAAGTATGATTTAAGTATATATATTTTTTTTAATTCTCGCTTGATGTCTACCATCCCTTGTTTTCCTTGTATAATTCAAACATTCCTTTTTAATGTATAACATTCTACAACATATTTGATGATTTATAATTGATAGGAGATGCAGAGAGAACCTAGATCGTAACCTATATTGATTTGTCTGGTTAAATTTGTGCCAATGGAGCTGTTACTTAGTGATGTTTCAGGTTCACCATGTGTTTTGATCAAATCAAATGTATTTATAAAGCCCTTCTTACATCAGCTGATGTCACAAAGTGCTGTACAGAAACCCAGCCTAAAACCCCAAACAGCAAGCAATGCAGGTGTAGAAGCACGGTGGCTAGGAAAAACTCCCTAGAAAGGCCAGAACCTAGGAAGAAACCTAGAGATGAACCAGGCCAAGAGGGGTGGCCAGTCCTCTTCTGTCTGTGCCGGGTGGAGATTATAACAGAACATGGCCAAGAGGTTCAAATGTTCATAGATGACCAGCAGGGTCAAATAATAATAATCACAGTGGTTGTCAAGGGTGCAACAGGTCAGCACCTCAGGAGTAAATGTCAGTTGGCTCTTCATAGCCGATCATTCAGAGTATCTCTACCACTCCTACTGTATCTAGAGAGTTGAAAACAGCAGGTCTAGGACAGGTAGCACGTCCGGTGAACAGGTCAGGGTTCCATAGCAGCAGGCAGAACAGTTGAAACTGGAGCAGCAGCACGGCCAGGTGGACTGGGGACAGCAAGGAGTCATCAGGCCAGGTAGTCATGAGGCATGGTCCTAGGGCTCAGGTCCTCTGGGAGAATTAGAGAGAAAGAAAGAAAGAGAGAGAGAAAGAGAGAATTAGAGAGAGTATACTTAAATTCACACAGGACACCGGATAAGACAGGAGAAATACTCCAGATATACAGACTGACCCTAGCCCCCCGACACAAACTACTGCAGCATAAATACTGGAGGCTGAGACAGGAGGGGTCGGGAGACACTGTGGCCCCATCCGACGATACCCCCGGACAGGGCCAAACAGGCGGGATATAACCCCAATCACTTTGCCAAAGCACAGCCCCCACACCACTAGAGGGATATCTTCAACCACCAACTTACTATCCTGAGACAAGGCAGAGTATAGCACACAAAGATCTTCCCCACGGCACAACCCAAGGGAGGGGGGGGGGACGCGCCAACCCGGACAGGAAGATCACATCAGTGACTCAACCCACTCAAGTGACGCACCCCTCCTAGGGATGGCATGGAAGAGCACCAGTGACTCAGCCCCTGTAATAGGGTTAGAGGCAGAAAATCCTAGTGGAGAGAGGGGAACCGGCCAGGCAGAGACAGCAAGGGCGGTTCGTTGCTCCAGTGCCATTCCGTTCACCTTCACACTCCTGGGCCAGACTACACTCAATCATAGGACCTACTGAAGAGATGAGACTTCAGTAAAGACTTAAAGGTTGAGACCAAGGCTGCATCTCTCACATGGGTAGGCAGACCATTCCATAAAAATGGAGCTCTATAGGTGAAAGCCCTGCCTCCAGCTGTTTGCTTAGAAATTCTAGGGACAGTAAAGAGGCCTGCGTCTTGTGACCGTAGCGTACATGTAGGTATGTACGGCAGGACCAAATCGGAAAGATGGGTAGGAGTAAGCCCATGTAATGCTTTGTAGGTTAGCAGTAAAACCTTGAAATCAGCCCTTGCCTTAACAGGAAGCCAGTGTAGAGGCTAGCACTGGAGTAATATGATCAAACATGTTGGTTCTAGTCAAGATTCTAGCAGCCGTGTTTAGCACTAACTGAAGTTATTTATTGCTTTATCCGGGTAGCCGGAAATTAGAGCATTGCAGTAGTCTAACCTAGAAGTGACAAAAGCATGGATTGATTTTTCTGTATTTTTGGACAGAAAGTTTCTGATTTTTGCAATGTTACATAGATGGAAAAAAGCTGTCCTTGAAACAGTCTTGATATGTTCGTCAAAAGAGAGATCAGGGTCCAGAGTAACGCCGAGGTCCTTCAGTTTTATTTGATACGACTGTACACCATCAAGATTAATTGTCAGATTCAACAGAAGATCCCTTTGTTTCTTGGGACCTAGAACTAGCATCTCTGTTTTGTCCGAGATTAAAAGTATAACATTTGCCTCCATCCACTTCCTTATGTCTGAAACACAGGCTTCCAGGGAGGGCAATTTTGGGGCTTCACCATGTTTCATCGAAATGTACAGCTGTGTGTCATCCGCATAGCAGTGAAAGTTAACATTATGTTTCTGAATGACATCGCCAAGAGGTAAAATATATAGTGAAAACAATAGTGGTCCTAAAACAGAACCTTGAGGAACACTGAAATTTACAGTTGATTTGTCAGAGGACAACCCATCCAGAGACAAACTGATTTCTTTCCGACAGATGCAGATCTAAACCAGGCCAGAACTTGTCCGTGTAAATCAGTTTGGGTTTCCAATCTCTCTCCAAAAGAATGTGGTGAGTGTGATGTTAGTGATGTTTCAGTTTCACCATGGGTTTTGATCAATGACGTAAAGTGCATTCGGGAACTATTCAGATTCCTTGACTTTTCCACATGTTGTTACATTACAGCCTTGTTCAAAAATGTATTAATGTTTTTTCATTATCAATCTACACACAATACCTAATAATGACAAACCAAAAATAGGTTGACATTTTTGAAAATGTATTAAAAATAAAAACTCTTACATTTACATAAGTATTCAGACCCTTTACTCAGTACTTTGTTAAAGCACATTTGGCAGCGATTACAACCTCAAGTCTTGGGTATGACGCTACAAGCTTAGCACACCTGTATTTGGGGAGTTTCTCCCATTATTTTCTGCAGATCCTCTCAAGCTCTGGCAGGTTGGATGGGGAGCATCCAACCTGGAGCAGCAATTTTCAGGTCTCTCTAGAGATGTTCGATCGGGTTCATGTCCAGGCTCTGGCTAGGCCACTCAAGGACATTTAGAGACTTGTCCCGAAGCAATTCCTGCATTGTCTTGGCTGTGTGCTTAGTGTCATTGTCCTGTTGGAAGGTGAACCTTGAGCGCTCTAGAGCAGGTTTTCAACAAGGATCTCTCTGTACTTTGCTCCGTTCATCTTTCCCTCGATCCTGACTAGTCTCCAAGTCCCTCCCGCTGAAAAACATCCCCCACAACATGATGCTGCCACCACCATGCTTCACCGTAGGGATGGTGCCAGGTTTCCTCTAGACCTGATGCTTGGCATTCCGGCCAAAGAGTTCCATCTTGGTTTCATCAGACCAGAGAATGTTGTCAGACTCTCATGGTCTGAGAGTCCTTTAGGGGCCTTTTGGCAAGGTTCTCTCATCTCCACAGAGGAACTCTCGATCTCTGTCAGTGACCATCGGGTCCTTGATCACCTCCCGTACCTAGGCCCTTCTCTCCTGAGTGTTCAGTTTGGCCGGGCGGCCAGCTCTAGGAAGAGTCTTGCTGGTTCCGAACTTCTTCCATTTAAGAATGATGGAGGCCACTGTGTTCTTTGGGACCTTCAAAGCTGCAGACATTTTTTGGTACCCTTCCCCAGATATGTGCCTAGACACAACCTTGTCTCGGAGCTCTACGGCCATTTAATTTGTCCTGATAGTTTGGTTGTTGCTCTGAAAAGCACTGTCAATTGTGGACCTTAGATAGACAGTTGTGTGCCTTTCCAAATCATGTCCAATCAATTGAATTTACCACAGGTGGACTCCAATCAAGTTGTAGAAACGTCTCAAGGATGATCAATGGAAACAGGATGCACCTGAGCTCAATTGCGAGCTCAATTTCGAGTCTCATAGCAAAGGGTCTGAATACTTATGTAAATAAGGTATTTCTGTTTTTTATTTGTAATAAACGTACACAAATTTCTACAAACATGTTTTAATTTGGTCATTATGGGGTGCTGTGTGTAGATTGAGGGGGGGGGGGGGGGTATTTTAATCAATATTAGAATAAGGCTGTAACCTAACAAAATATAGAAAAAGGGAAGTGGTTTGAATTTTTTCCCGAATGCACTGTATATAAACCCTGGATGGCAAATACTATGTATTGGCCAATGAGACTCTTTGATGCCACTGGTCGGCCATATTGGCACTCCACAGAAGAAGGAGTCCTCCAACGGAATGACTGGATTTCTACAGTATTTCAGTTAAATGTATCAAGGACAGAATTACATGCATACGTATTTTGTTGTTGTAGTGGGGACAGGAACATGAGTACTTTCAAAAATGATACTTTAAAAATATATATATTTTTATATAACGTATGTTTAACTCACATAATACAATTGTAAAGTATGCATTAATGTGTTTGCAATAGAATAAACGTGGGAGGGAAAGTGTTTAGACATTAATAAATGCATTTCTATAGCTTCCAAAATATATTTTTTCTACTGTGGTGGGTGCGTGCCAAGATGTAGGCGCGGTGGCTTCAAAACTGTGCCCGGTGCTGTCTTCTAGTGTAATTAAAGCACTGGTTTTGATCGATGAAAGCAGTTTTCATGTATTTCAATAAGACATACCTTTTTCCATGAGCAAGGTTTGATTGACAGAAGGTTCGTTGTCGTTGCTGCCTGTTACAAGTAGTTCGTTCACCTTTAGACTTTTGCTTAACGGGTAGCTCGCTAGATAAATATTTAGATAGCAAATGTATTGACAGTTGGGTTTAGTCGGTGACTACTTGCTAACTAACGTTAGCTGCATTGCAAGCTAGCTAATGCAGCAACTGGTGGTGATGCATGGACTGAACAGTAGTCTCGTCGTTGCAGCTGGATAGCACAACAGAATGGAACTTTGTTCTCTTTTGACACGACTTTATCAAGCAAGGCAAGTGTGATAACATAAAATTATGTTGGCATGTGTGGCTGTAGAACAGATACATGTGAGGGTTAGTTAAAACAAATATTTAGCTGTAACGTTAGTGTTAGTTTGCCAGGTTAGTTAATGTTAGCTAACTATTGGGAAGTTGATTAAATGTGGGCTAATTTGTCAGTTAACCTAACATGACTGAGTAAGGACGTATAACTAAGTTGGCTAGCTATAACTAAATTAGCTCTAGTCCGGATATACAACACAGCAGCTAACAAGACATTTCTATCCCAGACGATCGCAAATATGGCCAACTTGTTGACTAACGTTAACTAATTTACTAACGTTGCATAGCTAGGGAGCTAACTATCGAATGACTTACCAGACATCATTTTAAATGAGACGATGTAGCTAGCTAATGCATCCATTATGAAATATAACTTTGCAATTTTATACAGACAGCTTTGCAAATAGAAAATGCCATTGAATGCAATTGCACTGTTTGCACGTAATTAACTAACGTTCGTCAGCTAACGTTACCATTCAAAGTCACATTATTAGACATCGTGTGCATGCAATTTCAGATCATGTCTTGCATTGAACAGTTTAATCTATTGGTATTCAATGTCTCTTGTTGATGTTTTGTTTTACAGAGCACAATCCATGGAGCACGCGACATTAAATACTAGTCAAATATGGACCGAAAGATGATACGGAACATTTTTGTGCAGTTGTTATAACGAGGTAGCTAGCTAGCAAGCCAGGACATTGGGTAAATACAACAGCGTTGCAAGTGAAACGCCTACATAGCAGCTTGACAGCTACGTTTGGTCTGTCTGTGTGCGTGGAGTGCCTATGGCGGAGTTTGGAGAGAACGGCGGCTCATCTCCATCGAATACTGGGGATTCGGTGGCTTTGCCCAGTGACAAAAAAGACGGGAAGACGCAGTGCGAAGTATCGGTCTTCAATGGGGACTGTGGGATACCGGCAGACATTGTTGGATCAGAAACGTTACCTGACAGCCCAGGGCTTGAAACGGCCAACAACTCCTCTGTCGGGTTGGATTCCAAACCCGGAATACCACGCAGGAGCAGCATTATAAAGGTAAATCATATTTGTATGCAGATTTACACGGATTTGAGAACACAAAAAGAGATCCATGGTTGTCTAGATTGTTAGCTTAGTGGATGCATCCTTAGATTTGATCTTCCACCAAGTGTACATGTTAATGGCATTGGTTCAGCAACCTCGACCAAATGACCACTTGCAATCCAAAAACCACTGTTCACACACACATTGACAATGCAAACAGTTAGGTGAAAGTAGAGAGAGGTCTTGTCTGAATTTCATTGCAAGTGCCAATTCACCATTCAGAGAAAATTAAGTAACTTCTGTGTTGTCAGCTCATGGTACATATCTGCACTATTTGACTGAATTCTGGATAGGCTACTACTAGGAGGGGATAAACCTACATTATCAGATTGAATGCTTTTGTTATAAAATAGCCTAGGCCAAGTCCTCACTGACTAATGAATGAAATTGAAGATGGGGGACTAATAAGCACCTTAATATGAGGACATAGGGAATTAGTATGGGACAACAATGTCTATGCTACAGGCATTCTTAAAAAGACGTTCTGTTGGAAAGAATTGCTTGAATGCTTTGCATAAACTGAATTTGGAGAGCAAAGTGATCCGTTTGCGGCATCTTTCAAACAGCAATTTTGAGTGCTTGACGTTTACCATATGTTGCCATTCCAAATTTGGGAAAGTCTGGACCAATTCCTGTGGTTAAGAACAGTTTCCAAATTAAATTGGTGCCATTGTTGCTTATGAACACATTGGTTTGGTAAGCAGTTCATCACGAGACAAGGCTTTTCCTCATTAAGACCCCTCAGCTTTGAATTCCGTTGTCTTCATTTAGATAGTGTTGTCAGTTGGCCTCAATATTAGCCAACAACAGATGGCCTCATGAAGGAAATTAAGCATTCACCGATTTCCTCATATTGACTGTGTTGGAAGGTTGTTTTGTTTTCCCTGAAAGTGAAGGCTACAAATCCCTAAATAGGCCTACAAATTGCATTCAAGTGTAGCCTAGGTCTTGCAGACTGAGGCGATCACATTGCTAAACTCACAGCTTTTTTTGTATTTCTCCTATTGCTGCTCACTAGGCAGGTTTCCATTGCTTTTGTTGAATAAACCTGGGTCAATGTCGCAAAATAACATTGTGACGTGTAATGGAAACGGCAGCTATTGAAGAAATGTTCTAAAGATCAACATTTTTATCCATTCAACGGGTGGATTTGTCTTGTCAAACTTTCTTCATTGCAAGAAATGATGATGGAAAAAGTTTTTCAGAATAAATGAATAATTTAAGGGACTCTGGGCACGTGATGTCACACGTTACAATAAAGCTTCACTACACATTTTAATTCTAAATGTCTTCTGCTTGCAAAATACATTTTTTTCAACTATAAAAATGTTTATTTGCAGAACAAGGATTGTCTTGACTTTCAAGAATGCCTGAATTGTTTTGCCTTGCTTTTCTGGTTGGCTGGATGCAAGTTTTACAATCCAATTATTTCAGCTCTACAGGAGTGCAAGTTTCACAATAGCACAGACCATGGCGATATGTTGGCACATGAGAATTATTAGAATATGGCAAAGATGAGTAAATTCTTGCATTATATCCATGCTGGCCTTTACGGGCTACCTGAGACATGAAACATACTGTAGGTGGGAAGGCATACAGACTGTCACATTTATTAATGCGCAAATTCCCTAAATGGATAATGGAAACAGTTCAACCACTTCATTTTTTATTTGGCACTCAAGGTTTTTGCCAACATTGTAATTTTGGGGGAAGGGGGTTGACGTCATTACGGTCTGCTGTTTTTGTCACAAGACAGTTCAGTAGAAACAAAGGCAGTTGTTGCAATTTCTATGCAAACTTTCTAAATGTCAATAACAAAATCGCTGGACAAGTTAATGGAAACGGCTTATGTAGGCCTAGGTATATCCCATATTGCTATGCATCTTTAGATTTTTAAGATGGTTATGGCTTACACTAGCCCAGGGATGAGCAACTCCAGTCCTTTGTGGCCTGATTGCTTTCACATTTTTGCCCCAGCTAACACACCTGACTCCAATAATCAACTAATGATCTTTAGTTTAGAATGGAATTAGTTTAATCAGATGTGTTTGCTAGGATTTGGGGGAAAGTGACAACCACTTTGGCCCCTGAGGACTGGAGTTGCCCATCCCTGCTCTGGCCTTCCTAGTGATAAACTTATCATATCTGCAAGTCAACTGTGTAGCCTTATGAATGGATAGTCCACACTGTGACTAACGTTGCATCACTATCTTTAGATCAGCTAATTTCTGGACCAACTGTAGATGAGGCTTGTACTTGTTATTGTCCAAAATATCAATCAACTATGCTATTCATTGTGAGCCTTTTCATTGTGTTATTGTTGATTTGCCAGCAATGAACACGGTTCTTTCCAGTTAACCTGTCTAGGATCAGCGTGGCGCTAGCGGCACACCCCCCCCCCCCCCCCCCCCCACTGAAAAACCAGTGCCGCGAAATTCAAAAAATATATATTTTTAAAATATTTAACTTTCACACATTAAAGTCCAATACAGCTAATGAAAGACACAGATCTTGTGAATCCAGTCAACATTTCCGATTTTTAAAATGTTTTACAGGGAAGACACAATATGTAAAGATGTACATCTATTACCTAAAAACACATTAGCATAATCCACCATCTTTTATTTGTCCACCAACACCAGTAGCCATCACCAATTCGGCTAAACTAAGATATTTATAGCCCCTAACCAACAAAAAAACTCATTAGATGACAGTCTGATAACATATTTATGGTATGGGATAGGTTTTGTTAGAAAAAAGTGCATATTTCAGGTAGATGGCATAGGTTACAATTGCACCCACCGTCACAAATGGAATAGAAAAACTACTTAGAGCAACGTGTTTACCTACTTACTAATCATCAAACATTTCGTAAAAATACACAGCATACACGAATCGAAAGACACAGATCCTGTGAATACAGACAATATTTCAGATTTTCTAAGTGTCTTACAGCGAAAACACAATAAATCGTTATATTAGCTTAGCACATAGCAATTAGCAGCCCAGCATTGATTCTAGCCAAAGTGAGCGATAAAAGTCAACATCGCCAAAAGATATTAATTTTTTCACTAACCTTCTCAGAATTCTTCCGATGACACTCCTGTAACATCACATTACAACATGCATATACAGTTTGATCGAAAATGTTTATATTTAGCCACCAAAATCATGGTTAGACAATGTGAAATGTAGACAAGCTGGTAAAGAAAAAGTCCTTGCGCCACTTAGACAGTGATCTACTCTTATACATAAATACTCATAAACGTGACTAAAAAATATAGGGTGGACAGGGATTGATAGACAATTTAATTCTTAATACAATTGCGTTATTACATTTTTTAATTTATCCTTACTTTTCAATACAGTTTGCGCCAAGCGAAGCTACGTCAAAAAACATGGCGTCCTAAGCCACTAAAATGTTTCGACAGAAACACGATTTATCATAATAAAAATGTCCTACCTTGAGCTGTTCTTCCATCAGTATCTTGGGCAAAGGATCCTTTCTTGGGAGGAATCGTCTTTTGGTGGAAAGCTGTCCTCTTGCCATGTGAAAATGCCAACTGCGTTCGGGATGAACTGAAAGCGTGTCCACCTATTCACAGCGTTAAAGAAATAAATGTCCCAAAATCGCACTAAACGGCTATAAATTGCTATAAAACGCTTTAAATTAACTACCTTATGATGTTTTTAACTCCTATAACGAGTGAAAAGATGACCGGAGAAATATAACAGGCTAAACTAACGCTTGGAACAGGAGAGGGTCGGTGTCCTCCACGCGCGTTACGCAGCAAGAAAAGACTTGCTAGCTACAGGGTTTTTTCATTTGTAGTGCCTGTGAACGCGCAATCGACCCCATTGGAATCGTCATCACGTAAAGGCATCCAGGGGAAGACGTAAGAAGTGTCCGTATAGTCATAGCAATGACAGTGCCCTTTTAACTGACTTCAGAAGAGTGGCCAACATTTCTCAAATCTGACTCCATGTCAGGGAAATTGCTGTAGAATGGGCTCTGTTCCACTTAGAGACAAAATTTCAACTCCTATAGAAACTATAGACTGTTTTCTATCCAATAATAATAATAATATGCATATTGTACGATCAAGGATTTTGTGGGAAGCCGTTTCAAAAATTAGCCAAATTAGCATAAATAGTCTAAACAGCGCCCCCATCCCCAATTAAGCTCTTTTCCAAGCCAGGTTTTGTGGGCAGCACTTTCTTGGCACATTGAAAGCGTTGAACTTTGATGCTCTCTCTGCCTGGAGATTGATGGAGGTAATATTGACATTTCTGCCATGTAAACTTCCAAGTAATCTCTCACCACACAAGGACCTGTCTCACTTCCCAGCTGTGAAGAACTATTTATTTGATCTGATGTCCACTCCTGTGACTCAAGGTTCAATATCCTCTGTTTTAATAGATCAATTATGTCTATTGAAATGTATTGGAGAGCAGAGAAGTCTGTATTTACCCCCCCAAATTTACTGCACATACTTTCACTCACCAAGCTCTTGGTTGGTCCAGGAAGCCCACAGTTAGGAAACCTTTTGTGTCAACAAACCTCTAGTTGCTATTGAACAAAGCTTAATGCACTTGTCGTGCAAGAACATTTATTTTTAACATTTAACAAATATTTTTAACATTTAACAAATATTTTTTACACCTTTATTATTTAATCTTTATTTAACTAGGCAAGTCAGTTAAGAACACATTCTTATTTTCAATGACGGCCTAGGAACGGTGGGTTAACTGCCTCGTTCAGGGGCAGAACGACAGATCTTTACCTTGTCAGCTCAGGAGTTTCAATCTTGTAACCTTCCAGTTAACTAGTCCAACGCTCTAACCACCTGATTACATTGCACTTCACGAGGAGCCTGCCTGTTACGCGAATGCAGTAAGCCAAGGTAAGTTGCTAGCTAGCATTAAACTTATCTTATAAAAAACAATCAATCAATAATAATCACTAGTTAACTACACATGGTTGATGATATTACTAGTTTATCTAGCGTGTCCTGCGTTGCATATCATTGCTCCAATGTGTACCTAACCATAAACATCAATGCCTTTCTTAAAATCAATACACAGAAGTATATATTTTTAAACCTGCATTTTTGGCTAAAAGAAATCCAGGTTAGCAGGCAATATTAACCAGGTGAAATTGTATCACTTCTCTTGCGTTCATTGCACGCAGAGTCAGTGTATATGCAACAGTTTGGGCCGCCTAATTTGCCAGAATTTTACGTAATTATGACATAACTTTGAAGGTTGTGCAATGTAACAGGAATATTTAGACTTATGGATGCCACCCGTTAGATAAAATACGGAACGGTTCCGTATTTCACTGAAAGAATAAACATCTTGTTTTTGAGATGATAGTTTCCGGATTCGACCATATCAATGACCTAAGGCTCGTATTTCTGTGTGTTATTATGTTATAACTAAGTCTATGATTTGATAGAGCAGTCTGACTGAGCGGTGGTAAGCAGCAGCAGGCTCGTAAGCATTCATTCAAACAGCACTTTAGTGCGTTTTGCCAGCAGCTCTTCGTTGTGCTTTAAGCATTGCGCTGTCTATGACTTCAAGCCTATCAACTCCCGAGATTAGCCTGGTGTAACGATGTGAAATGGCTAGCTAGTTAGCGGGGTGTGCGCTAATAGCGTTTCAAACGTCACTCGCTCTGAGACTTGGAGTAGTTGTTCCCCTTGCTCTGCATGTTGTCGATGTGTTCCTGGTTACCTGGTTCGAGCCCAGGTAGCGGAGAGGGAAGGAAGATACTGTTACACTGGCAATACTAAAGTGCCTATAAGAACATCAAATAGTCAAAGGTATATGAAATACAAATGGTATAGAGAGAAATAGTCCTATAATTCCTATAATAACTACAACCTAAAACTTCTTACTTGGGAATATTGAAGACTCATGTTAAAAGGAACCACCAGCTTTCATATGTTCTCATGTTCTGAGCAAGGAACTTAAACGTTAGCTTTCTTACATGGCACGTATTCCACTTTTACTTTCTTCTCCAACACTTTGTTTTTGCATTATTTAAACCAAATTGAATGTGTTTCATTATTTATTTGAGGCTAAATTGATTTTATTGATGTATTATATTAAGTTAAAATAAGTGTTCATTCAGTATTGTTGTAATTGTCATTATTACAAATACATTTTTAATCAGTATCGGCTTTATTTGGTCCTTCAATAATCGGTATCGGCGTTGAAAAATCATAATCGGTCGACCTCTAGTGGGTAGTATATGGGGCTTTGGTGACAAAACGGATGGCACTGTGATAGACTGCATCCAATTTGCTGAGTAGTGTTGGAGGCTATTTTGTAAATTACATTGCTGAAGTCAAGGATCGGTAGGATAGTCAGTTTTTCGAAGGTATGTTTGGCAGCATGAATGAAGGAGGCTTTGTTGCGAAATAGGAAGCCGAATTCAAGTTTTAACTTTGGATTGGAGATGCTTAATGTGAGTCTGGACGGGGAGTTTATAGTCTTGCCAGACACCTAGAATTTGTGGACAACTATAAATACCTAAGTCAGAACCGTCCAGAGTAGTGATGCTAGTCGGGCGGGCGGGTGCGGACTGCGATCGGTTAAAGAGCATGCATTTAGTTTTACTAGCATTTAACAGCAGTTGGAGGCCAAGGAAGTAGTGTTGTATGGCGTTGAAGCTCGTTTGGAGGTTTGTTAAACCTCTTAGGGATGGATCCCTTATATCCCATTCCCACTCGAATCCCATTAACAGGATTGATTTGACAACATCCAGTGAAATTGCAGCGCGCCAAATTCAAAAACAGAAATACCCAAAAAGAATTCATAAAACATACAAGTGTTACACATCAAAATAAAGCTTAACTTATTGTTAATCCAGCCGCTGTGTCAGATTTCAAAAAGGCTTTCGGGCGAAAGCAGACCATGTGATTATCTGAGGACAGAACCCCACATACAAACGCATGCAAACCAGATTTCAACCAGGCAGGTGTGTGACAAAAGTCAGAAATAGCAATATAATTAATGCCTTACCTTTTGAAGATCTTCTTCTGTTGGCACTCCAAAATGTCCCAGAACCATCACGCATGGTCCTTTTGTTCGATAATGTCCTTTATGTCCCAAACATGTCAATTTATTTGGCATTTATTACAGTTCATTTAAGGAAATCAGTCAATTTAAATACATTCATTAGGCCCTAATCGATGTATTTTACATGACTGGGAATACAGATATGCATCTGTTGGTCACCGATACATTACCTTTAAAAAAAAATATGTTTTTAAGAAAAAGATAGTGGTGTGGATCAGAAAAACAGTCAGTATCTGGTGTGACCACAATTTGCCTCATGCAGCATGACACATATCCTTCGCATATAGTTGATCAGGCTGTTGATTGTGGCCTGTGCATTGTGGCCACTTTCACTTTCTGTCCTCACACTCAAAATGACTGCTGATTTTTCAACTGTATTATGGAGCGCAAATCCATTTGCACAAGTTGAAAGTTTTCCGTCATTTTTTAACCTTTGAAATCAACATTGTTTTTACATTTAGATTATTTACTCAACAAATTTTCAGAGAGAACAGCTTTCTGTGGAACGGGTAAGATATTTGTTTACATGTTCGATTGGTCAGATAAGTGCAGGCTTGTGGTAATGGCTGGAGTAGAATAAGTGGAATGGTATCAAATACGTCAAACCCATGGTTTCCATGTGTTTGATGATATTCCATTTGCTTCGTTCCGGGGTGGGCATGGAGGGGGCTTGACATGAAGCACTGAACATCATGATGTGAATTGGAATGTGTTTAGGATATTACATGCATTATTACAGAGTGATGCATTAGAAATGTGTAATATTTTTAGAACAAGGAAAAACATTATTAACCGGTTCTTAAGATTTGAAAATAATGGTTCTGTCCCGAACACTACATATCACTTTTGTTTCTGTTCCTCAAAATGGTTTTATTCTTTTTTTTTTTTTTTTTATTTGAAAAGGTTCCTATCCCTGAGTAATATAATAACCTATTTCTCTACTAAATCAGAATAGTTTTTCTGCAGTGATGAGAGGATGTGGTCAGCAGTCGTGGAAGAAGTACCCAATTGTCATCCTTGAGTAAAAGTAATGATATGTTAAATGAAAACGACTCAAGTGAAAGTCACTTTGGCCTAACAGTTTAAAATGATCTGTTCAGTTTTGACCAACCACTGGAAATGACTGATTTTGAATGAGTATAATGAACCTGTGGCTAAATCATTTTTTCACAGAAGGTCCCTCCATTGTTTGATGGCTATCAATCATCTTCTATATCTTGTTGCCAAACCACAGCTCAGAGCATGTCCCTGATTTAGTGATCATCCAAGCAAAATGTAGGCCTAGGATTTTTCTAACTGTCCACTGCAAATAAATTCTTCTGATCTGGTCTGGGCAGAACAAAAGTAGCAATACATTCTCTTCCAATTCAGATGCTCCTTATTTCAAGGGGAACCTTATACTGCTACTTAGTTAGCTTAGGAATCCCTTATAGCAATTTATTTCTCTCCCCTTTCTCAAGATCAGGGTTATTTGTCATTATTGAGTAGTTTACATTACACAATCCTACACCAGTTTATGATGCCTGATATTTATTGCACCCTAGTGCTAACCAAACCCAGTTGAATGTAAAATGTTACTGGTCTCATAGACTAGATGTAACATGATAAATGTAAATCCTGGACACTGAAATTGGAATGATATGTTACATTTGCTATGGTTACATAAGATGGAAGATTACATGAGGCAAAAACGAAAGGAGGGTTTGTATGGTCGGGGTGGGTGTATAACATGAATGTCTAGCAACCCAAAGGTTGTGTGTTTGAATTTCATCATTTATCATTTTAGCAAAATTTGACATTTTGCAACTACTTACTACTTTGCAACTACTTAGCATGTTAGCTAACCTTTCATCTAACCTGAACCCTTTTAGCTAACCCTAACCTAACTCCTAACCTTGAGCGCTAACATCTAGCAACCCAAAGGTTGTGTGCGAATCTCATCAAGGACAATGTTAGGTAATTAACATTGCAACTACTTAGCATGTTAGCTAACCCTTTCCCTAACCTTAACCATTTTTGCTAACCTTAACCTAACTCCTAGCCCTAACCTTGACCCCTAACTCTAGCCCCTAGCCACCTAACGTTAGCCACTACAATTTGGAATTCGTAACATATCCTACGTTTGCAAATATGTAAAATATTGTACGAATTGCCATTTGTAACATATCATACGAAATGGATGATGGACATCCGCAAAATGATAAATGCCATACGAAACATTACATATCATACTAAAGATGATATGTAATAGAAAGTAGCCACGCTGGCTCATGCTAGTTAGATAGACAAACATAAAGTTAGCTGCTGGTTATCAGCCCATAACAGTGCCTGTCTTGACTCTAGGGCTGGGTGGTATACCGGTATTGATGCATGGACCAGTTTGGGTTTTTACTTTACCTACTGTAACGGTATTTGAATGTTTGGTTTGTTAAATGTGATAGTTTTACAAAGCTACTTTAGTCATCTTTCTCAGCTCTCTCTCCATGTCGCTATCCACACAGACCTAGCCCTGCCCCCTGTCTCAAGGTGCAAATGTATTGTTCCTCGACCACAAGACACTTTCGTTCAGTCTGCATGGTCAATGCAGAACATGCAACAATGTTGATGACAATGATGCTGTTTTTGCTTTGCTTTTTTAATATAAATCCACTAGCGTTCTACAATTACACTATTAGTTTGTGATTCTTACATCTGCAAACAGCAAGTTTGGCCTAAATATTGTTAGCTGCTAATTGTTAGCCACTAATGCTAATTGCTAGCTAGCTAATAAATATACTGAGTCAGAGCAAACGTAATTAGATATACAGCCTGATAATACCAGTGATGGTGTAAACCTAAATCAGCATGTTGTTAGTGCAGCAGTATCTTTTAAATCAAAGACGAATATGTAAAGCAAGAACGTGTTAGCTACATGAAGCTGCTAAGCGAACATTAAATGTAGCAAAAGACTCTAGGGTCCCCTAGGAAACACTTCTCAACACTTAGGTTCCTATCCTGTCACAATAACACCTCCCTGTCATTTTAATTTGTTATGTCACACACTGTATTTAAAGTGCCCAATATTTTATATTCTAACTATATAATTAGAATAATCATATTTCCATGATTCCAACAGTTCATCCAAGTGTTTTGCTCTAAATCGCAAGTCAAAATCGCAATTTTGATTAAAAATAAGGTTAAAAATAAGGCCTAGATTGTTTGCCTAAATTGTGCAGCCCTACATGGCAGTGTGGACATGATCTCAAATGAGTGCAGGAAATGCAGAAATGGATAAATGCGTAAAATAATTTTTGGTTGAAGTTTAATTGAACGGTATAATACAGAATGGAGAAATACCCATTGCAATCACTTAGAATGTATGTGTTGCTGCTATAGGGTCACACACTACTCATAAAGCAAATGTATTATTCAAAAACATAAAATATTGTCATAACCTCCACTTTAAAAAAAAAAAATTTAAATACTGTGTTATGATATTTTGGCCACATCACTCAGCCCTGCTTGACAGCATCAAATCAATGTAGAGAAGATAGCTAGCTGAGCAAAGTTAGCCAGCTAGCTATCCAGGTAATGGAGGCTACAATATGCTGCGCTCCCTGTCCTTGTAAACAAATAACATCATCATTCATATTAAACAGCCTACCTTGTTTGTTGTAGCCCACTCATTCTCATTTAGCTAATGTTTAATTCTGTAATTTCTTTCCATTTTGCATTGATGAGAGATCTCTCTCTTCCCTTGCTACACATGGAACCTTGGACAGTAGAGCAGTTTTGATTGGCTGACGAAATCAACAAGCTACATGTGTGTAGGTTACCGGCATAGATGGCTACCAGTATGCATGTCTTTTAAACATTTTTTTATAGTGCACATGTCATACACTACATTTTACTTTAAAAAAAAAGAAGAGTTTCAAATGTCATCCTTGTATGTAACCGTGTCATGTGGATAATTTACTTAATTAAATTAGGCCCCCCAAAAAAGAAGTATTCAAATACTAACATCCGTTTCAGATATTTGAATAACTGTGCCCATCCCTAGCTACTCTCTCATGATTAAAATGTGCAAAGTTATTAGGGCTGTCCTCGACTAAAAAAAATCTTGGTCGATCGAGAGTCGTCTGTTCTTTCGACCAATCAATTGGTAGAAATGTAAAACATGTATTTTTCCATATAGACACACCACACCCAATGTTTGAATACAGTCAACTATATGTAGGCTACTGAGCTTGTCTGATGCTTTAAGCACTGCGATTTAAAAATGAAGACACACAAATTACTGAAGAGGGAGCCAGAGATCAATATAGCCTAACCTGAAGAAAAAAAACCTGTTCCCGACACTTTTCCTCCCGCTGCTGCTGGCCTTTGCAGATTATGCCAGTTTATGCTCCTGAAGTTGCTGGTAATGGGCTACACCAGTGGTCGGCAACTTTTTCCATTTGGAGTGCCAAGTTATCATACTATTTCTACTGATCTGCATGCCAGTTATGAATTTCAAATGCACATTTTCATGGAACAGTTTTATTTATCTCAATCAATGTCATGTGGTTAATCAAAATTCTATCCGAATGAAAACTATTAAAATTTTAACTTAACTTCTGTTGCCATTGCCGATATATAAAAATAGCGTACATAAAGCCAACAAATAAAAACATTGCAGTCCGCAGGTAGAAAATATCCTGATTTTTTAAAATATCCTATGAATCACATTGGCTATGCATGGTCTGTCTGTAATGAACTTGAAACATTGTCAACTATTAGCTTGGTCCGGCCCAAAGCTCCTGCTAGCAAACTTGTAACAATGTATAAAATATTCTGGGCCCTCAGTTTCCTGTGCCAGTGAGCTCCGGAGAGACAGACACAGCTGTAGGCTGTTTGCGGGATAAGAAGTAATCAGGTAGGTCTATTTTATGACGTTTACACCGGATCAGAGCATGACATTTTTATCAAAAAGGGATAGATCTGGAAAGATTTTTCAAATAGGCTACATTGAGGAACTATTGGCATTCTCAATGGATGTAAAAACAGTCTTTGTTTACTTGCCGTTTGAGGCGAAGAAAAAATTACTTTGAGAAATAGTATCAGATCCCCAAAGGGGCACATTTATAGGCCTACATTTGCATGCAGGACAGGTAGTCTATAGGCCTACTTCTATGTGTAATTAGGTGCGTGTCCTTAGTGAAGATTGACAGGAGCACTACAGTACAAACAAGACATTGAATAAATTGACAACTCGTAAATGGAATGAAATAAACCAGTGAAGCCTAGGTTGTGCACTCTGCAAACAATGTGTCCACTCCTACAATGACAATGTGTCCACTCCTACAATGACAATGGTTAGACTAGTAATAATATATTGAATGCATTAACATAAATTACCTTAACCAAACAAACATTGTAGATTTTAGAAATAATGGGAATTAATTGGTAAATGTACTACTGGTGTGCCATCCCTGCGGCCTCTGCAATGGATGAGTCCGCTCAGACAGGCGTGAATCAGACGGGTGCCTCGTGTGCCATACATATTCTTTTTTTATTTGCCACTGCTCGACTAAAAACATCTTGGTCGACCAACAGCCTATCAACCAAACAATCAACCAGTCGACTTAATGGAGTCAGCCCTAAGAGCTATGAAGGGAACATGGAGCAAATGGATTGCGGGAGCAATGCCTCATTGATCTTGTAATTACTTATCATTGGGTAGGCTATATTATGGTTGCTATTTCAGTAATCGGCCATCGGATGCATGTATGCATACATAGTTGTCACACATGCACTGTGCATCACTGTTCATCATATTTTTTGTAATTAATATTTCACCATGTTATATAAATGGCTGCAAGAATGTTTAAAACTAAGCACTGCGGCAATATTCTGCCTCGGTTAAAAGGAGAGAGCCTAGGCCTCTTAGCAAATGTTGCGCAGCATACTAGGCTGAGTGAAAAGCCGGAAAATATGTGTAGAACACACAAAGTTCGAAAGCCAACCCATTTTCATGCTAAGCTACTTGGTCATAGGTCAGAGGAGCAGTAGTACATTTTTAGGGAAGACCGCAGTAGTGGTGCGTGATTCAACCACACCTTTGTTTCATCAAAACAACGGACAGCAACCTCTGTCCAGTGAAGTCCACAAAGCATATTGCATATAACTGACAGTTACATGACCTACAGCATGGTCAAGCAAAGTAATGTTTCTGACATTTTCGGACCACTAAACAACTATTGATTTAGGACCATGGAGAGTTGGAGCAAGTTGCTAAGAAACGAGGAGCTGCCTCCACTATTTCAGCACCATTTCAACTTCATCATCATCAAATCACCTACAGTGTGCTTAGTCTAATACTGTGACTACCAAAAAAGATTTAGTCCAATCAACGTAAGCTAATATGATGTGGCTGTCCATGGTTTTGATTTCTGTGTGCGTGGGCGTTCGTGCAAGTAGAGGGAACATGTTGACTCGCCCTACTTGAAGAGAAAGGCCAATGCCATTCTACTCATTCATGTTGATGAAACAGTCTATCACTCTGTCATACAGTACACTCTTTTATTTTTTGTGGTCCTAGGCTTCCTGGCTAAAATGCTTGCTCGCTCGCCTAACTTCCTTTCATGGGCAATGTTAGCTAGTTAATATTAGCCTTCTACATCTCGCTATATATTGAACTTCCATCCTCTCAGGCCAGGGGCACAATGTATGAATTAATGGTTGGTTCAGAATCGCCGTTATAAGCATTGGCCAGTACGGAGAATTAAGTAAAACCACAAGTCCAAATCCCTATCTCCATGGCTAATTTAGGAAAGGGACAATTTTAGCTAGCTTGCCACCGGAGGACAACACAACGAGATGCAACAATTCAAGTTGTTTCTGTCAATGACGTTTGCTCTCAATACGATTTGATAGGAGTGACGCCAAACCCAAACTGGCTTCCATTGACACGTATTTCTTTATTTGTCATTTTTTGGGGGGTGTGCCAGGACCATTCACAGTTGAGCTCATGCTGATTAGCTATTATTTTATACTATTTTTATCAAGAGAGGCCAAATATTTGCTGCCTTCCCTTGCATTCAATGCTATGGGCTGCAACCATGTCATACTCTTTCGGACAAGACCGCATCAATGGCCTACACATAGAGACAGTGGCGCTGTTTCACTTACTCGGATGCTTTCTCAGATGAGATGCATTCAGCCTCTTGTGATTTGAAGGAATTATGAAAAACAAATATACATTTTTTGGTGTGTTTTCTTTCTTGGTAATTTTTTGGGGAAGTCTGGCTACCCTTCGCATCCATGAATACACACCGCTGGAAGACTGTCCGTCCCCCATGTGCCATTATCATTTATTCATTCATCCACTCGGGCGTTGCTCATTTACAGGGCTGGGGACTTGACAAAGCGCTACCGGCTATAACCTGTTGTTTCATCGGGACCACAGATGACTTGGCAGTACTCAAGTGGCTTTACCAGGGTAGTGTTCATAGTAGACCACCATTAATTGAAGGGAAGTGCATAAGAGTGCCATAACGCAGGTAAACACATTTCTGACACAATTATTAACAGATCTTAGCCCCTGTTCACTTTAAACCCAAGTCCGTTTTTGAATTGTATAGTGGTAGGGAATAGGCAACTAGAATCAGCTGCGGTCTGATTTTTGTCCGAGTGGTTGTTCGGGGGCCCGGAACATAATTATAATTATTTGTACACTGCAAAATTGACCACAAGTAGTAAGCCCAAAAATACACTGCTCAAAAAAATAAGGGAACACTTAAACAACACAATGTAACTCCAAGTCAATCACACTTCTGTGAAATCAAACTGTCCACTTAGGAAGCAACACTGATTGACAATAAATTTCACATGCTGTTGTGCAAATGGAATAGACAAAAGGTGGAAATTATAGGCAATTATCAAGACACCCCCCAAAACAGGAGTGATTCTGCAGGTGGTGACCACAGACCACTTCTCAGTTCCTATGCTTCCTGGCTGATGTTTTGGTCACTTTTGAATGCTGGCGGTGCTCTCACTCTAGTGGTAGCATGAGACGGAGCCTACAACCCACACAAGTGGCTCAGGTAGTGCAGCTCATCCAGGATGGCACATCAATGCGAACTGTGGCATAAAGGTTTGCTGTGTCTGTCAGCGTAGTGTCCAGAGCATGCAGGCGCTACCAGGAGACAGGCCAGTACATCAGGAGACGTGGAGGAGGCCGTAGGAGGGCAACAACCCAGCAGCAGGACCGCTACCTCCGCCTTTGTGCAAGGAGGTGCACTGCCAGCGCCCTGCAAAATGACCTCCAGCAGGCCACAAATGTGCATGTGTCTGCTCAAACGGTCAGAAACAGACTCCATGAGGGTGGTATGAGGGCCCGGCGTCCACAGGTGGGGGTTGTGCTTACAGCCCAACACCGTGCAAGACGTTTTGGCATTTGCCAGAGAACACCAAGATTGGCAAATTCGCCACTGGCGCCCTGTGCTCTTCACAGATGAAAGCAGGTTCACACTGAGCACATGAGCACATGTGACAGACGTGACAGAGTCTGGAGACGCCGTGGAGAACGTTCTGCTGCCTGCAACATCCTCCAGCATGACCGGTTTGGCGATGGGTCAGTCATGGTGTGGGGTGGCATTTCTTTGTGGGGCCGCACAGCCCTCCATGTGCTCGCCAGAGGTAGCCTGACTGCCATTAGGTACCGAGATGAGATCCTCAGACCCCTTGTGAGACCATATGCTGACACATGCACATTTGTGGCCTGCTGGAGGTCATTTTGCAGGGCTCTGTCAGCGCACCTCCTTGCACTAAGGCGGAGGTAGCGGTCCTGCTGCTGGGTTGTTGCCCTCCTACGGCCTCCTCCACGTCTCCTGATGTACTGGCCTGTCTCCTGGTAGCGCCTGCATGCTCTGGACACTACGCTGACAGACACAGCAAGCCTTTTTGCCACAGTTCGCATTGATGTGCCATCCTGGATGAACTGCACTACCTGAGCCACTTGTGTGGGTTGTAGACTCCGTCTCATGCTACCACTAGAGTGAGAGCACCGCCAGCATTCAAAAGTGACCAAAACATCAGCCAGGAAGCATAGGAACTGAGAAGTGGTCTGTGGTCACCACCTGCAGAATCACTCCTTTATTGGGGGTGTCTTGCTAATTGCCTATAATTTCCACCTTTTGTCTATTCCATTTGCACAACAGCATGTGAAATTTATTGTCAATCAGTGTTGCTTCCTAAGTGGACAGTTGGATTTCACAGAAGTGTGATTGACTTGGAGTTACATTGTGTTGTTTAAGTGTTCCCTTTATTTTTTTGAGCAGTGTATATTGTATTTGAAAACAGTTTTGTACCTGATTTTATATTGACGCGATCACATCTCTTTTTATTTGTGGGAATACTTGATATACATTTTAACTGAATTCCTGGTGATTTAAGTGTATTTTTTGCAGAAAAACTGAAATCCTTGGTGATATTAGCCTTTGGGGGGGAAATCACTCACCGGCTGGTTTTGGCCCACAGGACGCCTGTTACTGACCCCTGCCATACATCTTCAAGAGTTGGCCCAGGATATGACAACTGTTCGATATCGTACATTTTGCTCCGTCTGCAGTCACCGGCTGCAATGTAGGCTAGTCAATCTCAAACACGGCCGGCATCTTTTGATCTGTGATTAAACGCTAGAAAGGCAGTCACTGTCATGACGCATTGGCATTGTACTGTAGAACTTCAGTACAATTATTGATCTCACAAGATTTCTCTTCTCACATCCTAATTTGTTTATGATTGGCATATGGATTTCTTTGACCTGACCACATTTCCTCTGCCCCAGCACTGTTCTCTTCTCCTGTTTGACCTTTGGGCTCTTCCAGCTATGTAGCCGATAAATCAGCAAAACCGTAATCACAATACAGTTTATGCAAGCTTTGGGCATCTTGATACCCTTGGCAAAAACTAAGCAGTAGGGCCTATTTTTATTCACAGTGCAGTACTGAAGCTTTCCAGCAGGATGAGTTAGGCTAGTCTCATTAAAGATGCCTTATTAGATGCTGAACTAGATTGAAGCTGTTCACTCTCCTTCATGGATATAAATTGTGTGACATGACACCTATGATTTATTGCTGCTTGCTTCTTTAAAGTGATATTTTGGTAGAGTCAGATGACTTGTGGATACCATTTTTATGTCTGTCCAGTATGTAGGAAGTTGGAGGCAGTTTTGTGAGCCAATGCTAACTAGCGTTAGCACAATGACGAAGTCTATGGATATCTGCAGGCATGGGTTTGGACCTATGCAATACGATGACTGCACATTTTGCCTTACTTCCTAGATCCAGTCCCATACTGTTTTTGAATGGGCTTTAAGATTATATAATCAAATTAATGAAAACACGGTCATTTGAAATGTGGATATGAATGTATATTTGTGGATTAATTTACTTCTACCTAATGCATTTTATAAAGATTTTTGATTTTCGTATCTTCTTTTTTTTTCTTTGCTTGAATACCATTGAAAAAACGGAAGTGGTCACACTTTCCCATCGTAAAGCAATGTTATCACTGATATTGCACATAGGTCTACCTTTCATTTACCATATTGGCTATTGGTCTCAAATCACATTATAGTCTAATACAAATCTGGTTCAGGTCAGATTTAAAGCAGGGGTTCCTAGTTAGGGCAGGGCTCGACATTAACGCTTGTCCTCGTGTCTGGGACAACTTGAATCTGAGCGGAGGCGGTCAGCATTTTAAAACTATTTAATTATAATTGTTTAAAATCTGGATGTTTTATGTAATTGTATGAAGCATGTATTACCTTGTTTCAAAGTAGCGTAGCTACAATTCAGCCTTTTATAAATGTTGAGGGAATTATTTTATAAACACTTAACATGCTATTGAAACCAGCATTTTTCTCATGTTCTGTTTTTAAAAATCTATTTTGTTTTATTGTCCAGCAGGCAAAGGCATAATCCTAGTCATAGCTTTTGAGAATGGCGTTTTCCCTATAATTGCATTTTGGAACAGTTGTGTGTCGCCTACAGCCATGTTGAGCTTACAATATGAAAATATAAAACTAATCATTTTTTTTTTTTTTGCTAAACGATCTGATCTGTCCTCCCAGAACTGTCCCCAGAGCCAGTTTTGAACCAAATACATATTTGTTTCATCACCTCCAATTTTGAGCCCTGGAGGAATTTATTTTATAAGGCATAAAAAGTATTTGATTGTAATGTTGCAATATTTTATAGGCTACCAAGAGTTGCCAACCATCCTTCAGGAGAGTGTTAAAAGGGTTGTGTTCTATTTTGAGACAGGCTGGAATATGCAAAGAAGCCGATATGCAGAGAGTAGCCTACATTTTTGTCTGATTCTCTATGTTAAATATACTAATGCATTTCATTTTGTAAAGTGGTTTCTTGCATCATACAGGGATGTAAAAATGGTGTTACAGACATTTTTTTGTTGACAAGTTTTAAATCAGTCATCCAAAGGACAAGTATCTAAAATATTTAATGTCAAGCCTTATATGGGTCTCACCCCCCCACAGGTGGTCGCCAACATTTCCTGGTGGGTCACAGGACCTTCTTTGATTTGGGACGGGCGACATTTTTTCTAATGTGGAAAAATAAACCTGGATTAAAGGACTCAAGCCTCTTGCTAGACTAGCTGGGAAAGTGTCTGTGAAGTTGCTTAGCTTCCTCACACACTAGTGATGTATCCATTGATTGCATCACTCAAATCACACTCTGTGTGAGGAGTGCATCAGGGATTGACTGGAGCTAAATCAATCAATGTGGATTTGGGTAGCTTCAGGGGCTCTATCGACATCCTGCAGCTGCAGCAGTTCTCTTCTGACGGTCTCTGTTTTGTAACGCCTGTCTGATTGGTAACCCAGCTTGGCCCTTTGTCATTCTATTTTCCTAAAGCTCAGTATATGTTCACTCAAGGGGTGTATGTTCGTTATGAAATAAGAACTGATTGGTGTAGTGCAGTGTTTCCCAAACTCTCCTCGGGACCCAAAGAGGTGCACATTTAGTTTTTTGCCCTAGCACCACACGGCTGATTTCAAATAATCATCAAGCTTTGTTTATTTGAATCAACGGTGTAGTGCTAGGGCAAAAACTAAACGTGCACCCCTTGGGGTCCCGAGGAGAGTTAGGGAAACACTGGTGTAGTGGAAATGGCCCAATTCACTGGGGTTGGTAATTGCTTAGTCTTAGAACACTCTCCAGTCCACATGTGAATTTATGTATCGCTATTATCAATGTTTTTGAAGTAGCTGTGAACTAATTGAAATGGGCAATCTGAATACTGCAGTAGAAAAGAACCAGGCCCAGATAATTACCACAACAGGTATGCTTTGTCGTGTGTGTGTGAGGCACCCAGTGAGGAAGCCACCAGGGTTTTGGAGCTGCTCGTGTGTTTACTGTTTTTGTTAGTTCACTTTTTGGATTGCAATTTCTTTCACCCAGGATGAGCTACTGAATATTAGGGACAAGTTACCTACCAGGTGGTTTTTGTCCTGAGATTCTGTTGAGATTCTGCTGAAAACCCCAGACCACGAGTCGGATTTCTAACTGAGGCTATGCGACTGTGCTTTGGAGAAAGAGGGGGAGATGCGCCGGGGTTGAAGGCGAGGTCTTCGTTCCCTTCTCCTAGGTCATTTCCTCTCCAATGTGCATTCACTCACCTCAAAATCAACATGCTACAACTTCTGATTAGAACAAAAAAGAACTTCTGCTTCACTGAATCTTGTCTAAATGATGACACACCTGAAGCTGCTGTGGATATACCAGGCTTCCAGCTATACTGGGCTGATGGTGTACCAGAGCTGTGCAAAAAATCCTAAGATGGCGCTGCATGCTTTTACGTAAAACAACATTGATGCAATGATGTCATATTACTGGCGAAATCTTTATCTCCTGACTTGGAATGTATTTTCATCAACTGCCATCTGTCTTATTCACCACGTTGCTCGCCCCCTGGATTTGGGGTTCCGGAGTCCCCTCCAGATAATGTTTATGTTTATGGACTTTTTACCAGGACATTCTATTTCAAAATGAATGAAAAATAAAATCATGCTGACACTTCTAAAATATAATGCCCTCCTCTAGAAATTATTCCAATTAAATATTGGGTTTTTGTTACAATTATTTTAACATATTGGACCATACATATAGCCTATGCATGGTCCATATTATCAGGTATGCTAATAGCAATAAGCATTACCACCTGTAGTTGGTGCTGTTGCGGTGACTGTATTACCGCCACACCGGTGGTCACGAGTCATGAAGGCAGTCAGATTCTACGTGACCATTTAGTCACGGTAATTAGGCTTCTCCAAGCTCTGATGCTGCTGATGGTCATTAGTAGCCTACCAAACTTGCTTAACCTGTTAAGGCTAGGGGGTGCTGTTGTCACTATTTATGGAAATCGTGTAATTTGAAACGGCTTCCTACAAAATTCTTGATCGTACAATATGCATATTATTATTATTATTGGATAGAAAACAGTCTATAGTTTCTATAGCCGTTGAAATTTTGTCTCTAAGTGGAACAGAACTCATTCTACAGCAATTTCCCTGACATGGAGTCAGATTTTTTGGCCCCTGTTCTGGAGTCAGTTTTAAGGCCACTGTTATTCCTATGAGTATACGGACACTGCTTACGTCTTCCCCTGGATGCCTTTACGTGATGACGCTTTGAATGGTATCGATTGCCCAATCACAGCCACTATAAATGAAAAAATCCTGTAGGTGGGAACTCTTTTCTAGGTGCGTCAGGCGCGCGGAGGACACCGACCTACTGTTTTTCCAAGCATTAGTGTAGCCAGTTATATTTCTCCGGTCATATTTTTACTCGTTATAGGAGTTAAAAACATCATACGGTAGTTAATTTAAAGCGTTTTATAGCAATTTATATCCGTTTAGTGCGATTTTGGGACATTTATTTCTGAGCCACTGTGAATCTCTGGGCACCGTTCCAGTTCATGCCGAACGCAATGTGCATTTCTGCATGGCAAGAGGACAGCTTTCGACCAAAAGACGATTAGACCCAAGAAAGGATTCTTTGACCAAGATTCTGATGGAAGAACAGCTCAAAGTAGGAACAAATTATTATGATAAATCGTGTTTCTGTCGAAAAATGTTAGTGGCTTAGGACGCCATCTTTTTTGACGTAGCTTCGCTTGGCGCAAACTGTATTGAAAAGTAAGGATAATTTAAAAAATGTCATTCCGCGATTGTATTAAGAATTAAATTGTCTATCAATCGCTGTCCACCCTATATTTTTTAGTCACGTTTATGAGTATTTATGTATAAGACTAGATCACTGTCTAATATGGCGCACGACATTTTCTGACCAGCTGGGCTACTTTTCTCATTGTCTAACCATGATTTTGGTGGCTAAATATGCACATTTTCGAACAAACTGTATATGTATGTTGTAATGTGATGTTACAGGAGTGTCATCTGAAGAATTCTGAGAAGGTTAGTGAAAAAATTAATATATTTTGGCGATGTTTACGTTATCGCTCTCTTTGGCTAGAATCAATGCTTGGGTAATGTTTGCACATGTGCTATGCTAATATAACGATTTATTGTGTTTTTTTTTAATTTCGCGGCTCTGCCTTTTCAGTGGGGGTGGGGGGGTGTGCCGCTAGCGCCCCGGGGCTAGACAGGTTAACTGCCTGGTACTCAGCACTCTATTGTCCCTCTAATAACTCTGACATCAATGCAAATGTAATCGAAAATCTAATCAAACACTTCATGAGAGCCCATGAGCTCATGTTGTGCAACGTTTCTATAGGCTATGCAATTGCGTGAGAACAGAGTGATGGCCTCTACTAAAAAGAGGAGGAGGATCCTATCAGCTTTCTATAGGCTAGGCCTACTATTTTCTCAGCTATTTTCTCAACTTTCCTAATATTAAGCACATTGCTTATCATTACAACAGGAGTATAGCCTACCTGGCTGGCATGAAAATGACCCATGGGAAAAGAGTTCTCTATTTGCTATTTAATAGATTACATGTATTTTTTCCACTGCCCCTGTTCGAGACAGGTGCATGATTTATTGGTTCATTCTAAATCCAAACAAATTTCACACATATATTATTTAGTGTACATAAAGACAAGATTCAATTTAAGAATAGGCTAATATTGTCACCCATCAGATTATCAGTTGTGAATTATATATTATCACTGAATGATGCCCAGCATAAGGCAAGAAACAATGCCTTTTTTTTTTTGCGACTTTGTCGAATCATAGTCGCACGCCTCTTAGTATAGCCGATAGGCCTATATGTTTTGAGAAGGTTTGTATCACAACTAAAGTGGGCAAATAACTTCTTAAAATTAAGCACATTAATCTGTTTTACAAAGGGTGTAGAGCCTAACTAGCATACATAAGCAGCGCGTGAGTTTCAAGGTTGGGGAAGATAATTTTCACCATAAAAATGCACCTTTATAATAAAAGCATTACATGTATCATCGCATTTGCGGTGACTTTTTATAATGGGGTTTTCCCACTAATGGGACATTTGGCACTTATATCATACTGCCATGTACACATCGCTGCGCTTATAATATGAAGAAATAAACTATCAAAATGTTAAGCTAAACGTTCTGATCTGTTTACATCAGCCACATTGCGCTAAACGTTTTTGGGATGCTAGTGGTTGTATTAATTTGGGATCCGAATTGGATAAGGAGGCACGCAGTTGCATCCCCGATGTGTCTGTCTTCACTTGTAACCTGTGAGAAAGACCTGATCATGTGATGGAGAGCCATATGAGTGAGCGGTACTTCAGAGCGCGCAACACTCAGGGAGAAGGGCACAACACAGCACTCCGAGCCAAGGGCACAACGGCCACTGGCCGCAAAAGGCATGGATTATTTAAAGGGTGCATTACGCCACACAAAGGGGATGCCACCGTGAAATTTGAGGCATTATCAAGTGCTTGTCAAATTGTGAATGAGAGACTGATGAAGTGTGTACAGCCTGTGCAAAAAAACAAAGCAGAGCTCATGCCTTTCAAGCAACTTTTTTTTCAAATCATCATGTATTAAAAATCTAAACGTATAACTCAACATTTGAAGAACAACCAAAGTTACATTAAGAACACTAAATGAATCACAGAGAAGTACCTATTTCTTTGTTAACCACTCAACACAGAATAGCTGCATGTGCGCACTTCCTGAAATTGTTTGGAGAAAATATCCTTTCTATTTTATTCAGCTTTGTTCAATTGTATTTTTCATACTATGAAATCATATAAATTAATGCCACGGAATTCTAAGCAAATCTTGTCTGCTAAATGAACTAGTGTAGCCCACATCCATTTGGCATAGCCATGTCAGGACCTAGCATAAGGACAACTCAGAGTATGCTATTCTGTTCTTCTGAAATATACACTGCTCAAAAAAATAAAGGGAACACTTAAACAACACAATGTAACTCCAAGTCAATCACACTTCTGTGAAATCAAACTGTCCACTTAGGAAGCAACACTGATTGACAATAAATTTCACATGCTGTTGTGCAAATGGAATAGACAAAAGGTGGAAATTATAGGCAATTAGCAAGACACCCCCAATAAAGGAGTGGTTCTGCAGGTGGTGAGCACAGACCACTTCTCAGTTCCTATGCTTCCTGGCTGATGTTTTGGTCACTGTTGAATGCTGGCGGTGCCCTCACTCTAGTGGTAGCATGAGACGGAGTCTACAACCCACACAAGTGGCTCAGGTAGTGCAGCTCATCCAGGATGGCACATCAATGCGAGCTGTGGCAAGAAGGTTTGCTGTGTCTGTCAGCGTAGTGTCCAGAGCATGGAGGCGCTACCAGGAGACAGACCAGTACATCAGGAGACGTGGAGGAGGCCGTAGGAGGGCAACAAACCAGCAGCAAGACCGCTACCTCCGCCTTTGAGCAGGAGGAGCACTGCCAGAGCACTGCAAAATGACCTCCAGCAGGCCACAAATGTGCATGTGTCTGCTCAAACGGTCAGAAACAGACTCCATGAGGGTGGTATGAGGGCCCGACGTCCACAGGTGGGGGTTGTGCTTACAGCCCAACACCGTGCAGGACGTTTGGCATTTGCCAGAGAACACCAAGATTGGCAAATTCGTCACTGGCGCCCTGTGCTCTTCACAGATGAAAGCAGGTTCACACTGAGCACATGAGCACATGTGACAGACGTGTCAGAGTCTGGAGACGCCGGGAGAACGTTCTGCTGCCTGCAACATCCTCCAGCATGACCGGTTTGGCGGTGGGTCAGTCATGGTGTGGGGTGGCATTTCTTTGTGGGGCCGCACAGCCCTCCATGTGCTCGCCAGAGGTAGCCTGACTGCCATTAGGTACCGAGATGAGATCCTCAGACCCCTTGTGAGACCATATGCTGACACATGCACATTTGTGGCCTGCTGGAGGTCATTTTGCAGGGCTCTGGCAGTGCTCCTCATTGCACAAAGGCGGAGGTAGCGGTCTTGCTGCTGGGTTGTTGCCCTCCTACGGCCTCCTCCACGTCTCCTGATGTACTGGCCTGTCTCCTGGTAGCGCCTCCATGCTCTGGACACTACGCTGACAGACACAGCAAACCTTTTTGCCACAGCTCGCATTGATGTGCCATCCTGGATGAGCTGCACTACCTGAGCCACTTGTGTGGGTTGTAGACTCAGTCTCATGCTACCACTAGAGTGAGAGCACCGCCAGCATTCAAAAGTGACCAAAACATCAGCCAGGAAGCATAGGAACTGAGAAGTGGTCTGTGGTCACCACCTGCAGAATCACTCCTTTATTGGGGGTGTCTTGCTAATTGCCTATAATTTCCACCTTTTGTCTATTCCATTTGCACAACAGCATGTGAAATGTATTGTCAATCAGTGTTGCTTCCTAAGTGGACAGTTTGATTTCACAGAAGTGTGATTGACTTGGAGTTACATTGTGTTGTTTAACCTTTCACGAGCCTCTACCCCGGGTCCGGGAGCACCCCCCCCCCCACACACTGATTAGCATAGCCTAGCATAGCGTCACAATTAAATAGTAGCATCTAAATATCATTAAATCACAAGTCCAAGACACCTAATGAAAGATACAGATCCTGTGAAGAAAGCCACCATTTCAGATTTTTAAAATGTTTTACAGGGAAGACACAATATGTAAATCTATTAGCTAAACACGTTAGCAAAAATCACCATTTTTCTTTGTCCACCATTTTCTCTCAACACCAGTAGCTATCACCAATTCGGCTAAACTAAGATATTGATAGCCACTAACCAAGAAAAAATCTCATCAGATGACAGTCTGATAACATATTAATGGTATAGGATAGGTTTTGTTAGAAAAATGTGCATATTTCAGGTAGAAATCATAGTTTATAATTGCACCCACTGTCACAACTAGACTAGAATAAATACATAGAGCAACGTGTATTACCTAATTACTAATCATCAAACATTTCGTAAAAATACACAGCATACACTAATCGAAAGACACAGATCCTGTGAATACAGACAATATTTCAGATTTTCTAAGTGTCTTACAGCGAAAACACAATAAATCGTTATATTAGCATACCACATGTGCAAACATTACCAGAGCATTGATTCTAGCCAAAGAGAGCGATAACGTAATCATCGCCAAAATATATTAATTTTTTCACTAACCTTCTCAGAATTCTTCAGATGACACTCCTGTAACATCATATTACAACATACATAGAGAGTTTGTTCGAAAATGTGCATATTTAGCCACCAAAATCATGGTTAGACAATGACAAAAGTAGCTCAGCTGGTCAGAAAATGTCCTGCACCATATTAGACAGTGATCTAGTCTTATACATAAATACTCATAAACTTGACTAAAAAATACAGGGTGGACAGCGATTGATAGACAATTTAATTCTTAATACAATCGCGGAATGACATTTTTTAAATTATCCTTACTTTTCAATACAGGTTGCGCCAAGTGAAGCTATAGCAAACAAGATGGCGGCATAAACGTTTAACATTTATCGACAGAAACACGATTTATCATCATAAATTGTTCTTACTATGAGCTGTTCTCCCATCAGAATCTTGGACAATGAATCCTTTCTTGGGTCTAATCTTCTTTTGGTTGAAAGATGTCCACTTGTCCGTCGAAATGCCCACTAACGTACGACCGGGACCCCGAAACGTGCCCGGAGCTTCAAAGTCTATTACAAAGCAATGCCTCAATCGCACTAAACGGATATAAATTGCTATAAAACGGTTTAAATTAACTACATTATGATGTTTCTAACACCTATAACAAGTAAAAAGATGACCGACGCTATATTACTGGCTAAACCAATGCTTGGAAAAAGGCCAGTCAGATATCCTTCTCGCGTTGAGCGCAGTGTCCAAAGGAAGGCTACTTCCGGTATTTTGTCATTTATAGAGCCAATGATTGCGCAATCGACTCCATTCAAATTGTCACCACTTACTGACATCTAGAGGAAGGCATGGGCAGTGTTTGTATCTCATAGGATTAACAGAGACTTTTAAAACTGATCTGGAACCAGAGGCCAAGATGTCTAAATCTCACACACTGGGAGGAAAAGTGCTGTAGAATGAGTTCTGTTTCACTCAGAGATATAATTCAAACGGCTATAGAAACTAGAGAGTGTTTTCTATCCAATAATAACAATAATATGCATATTGTACGAGCAAGAATTGAGTACTAGGCAGTTTAATCTGTAGAGACAATATGCTAATTTGAAACAGCACCCTCTATAGTTGCAAGAAGTTAAGTGTTCCCTTTATTTTTTTGAGCAGTGTACATTTTCTTCATATCATGCTTCTTTAGACCTGTCTAAAATAAATAATGGATTTATTGTGAAGGTGTAGGCTATATTACATGGATTTGTTAGACTTTTTAAAATGTAGTTGCGCCAGGAGATGCTAAATGTGTTTATGTTAATTACCGTGAGACCGACAGTTATTTGCTTGACAATGACCGGCTGACAAAATGTTGTGAACGCCACAGCCCTACCTGTATTCCAACTGATGCAGCATAGTGGCTATAAATAACAAGGCTGAAGCATGGGGTTGCCGATCTCTGTATTTATGCTATTGAGCAGCTAATCATTAGATATATCCCAAATGTAATCTTCTAACTATTTAGCATCCTATTGATTTAATTTTATGTCCCCCAAAAACGTGTATAAACACAGTGAATATAATGTAGGCCTACATGTTATGTTAACTTGGGGTCTCACGGCACATGGGGTAACATGTCCCCTGCCTGTACTTCTCACAGAAACCATTTCATGTCACCATTTCCCCCAACACTTTCCCTGGTTGCCACTACTCTTGCTCAACCAAAAATTGTCTCATCACAATTTAAGTCACTACTCAAACATGATTCTGAGGTAGGGTGGCGTTTTAGCCCAAGTTACCCTACAATTGCACCGTGTTACATTTAGCCCCACTCCGCCCCTATGCACTCATAGTGTATTGCACCAAGGCCATGATGAATTGCACCAAGGCCATGACGCTGCTAAAATCTACGGGTTTAAAATCGTGTAGTTCGCGCATATTTAGTACTTAAGAAACAAAGGCAATTAAAACGTCTGTTTCCCCTGCTATTGCAAGAATTGTTGTGCATTGACTGCTTGTCAGAATGCAGGTTTCTCTCCCTTTTGGCACTCATCACTTGAATGCGCCTTGAGAGGAATATTTCTCTTGCATAGAATACACAACAACAAGCCGACTAGGTAAATAGATATAAACTATTCTACTATGGGATTGTCTGGTTTTTCTATTCATTACTTCTTTTGATTGCAGAGGAAAAGTAAATGTGGACTTTTCTAGCAGCTTCATATGTTTCATATTAGCGTGACGGTAATGATTTTGCCGCCAAAATGACTGCAGAGGAAACACTGTTGCTCCACCTCATCCCCTCATACAGACAGAAACTGAAACCTGCAAAACCTGTCAAACATACAGTGAGGCAATTGGGGAGTTAAAGGACTGCCTGCACTCCACAGATTGGGACATTTTCAAGGAAGACCATATCAACATGACAACTCGGACAGGGTAGCATCTTACATCAGTGTCTATGGAAAACTTTCCAACCAGTACTTTTGTCACATTCAACAATGCCAAACGCTGGGTCAATCCAGCGCTTAGAGGTCTAAGCTCAGCCAAGGAAGAGACACACAGGAGTGGCAACATGGACCAACATGGACCATTACAGAGTGCCCTACCTCCCCACAACAGCGTCACAAACGTCAGGAAAGCTGCAGGCCCAGGCTAGGTTTCCCCAGCCATAGTAAAGCACTGCGCTGACCAGCTCTCCCCTGTATTCACGGACACCTTCAATCCATCACTTCAACTATGCATTGTTCCTGTCTGTCTTGAATCCTGCATTGTTCCCGTTCCAAAGAAATATAAATATCCTGCCTGAATTACGACAGACCTGTTGCACTCACATCAGTCATCATGAAGTCCTTCGAGTGCCTTGTCCTATCCCACCTCAAAACCATCACTGACGCCCTCCTTGACCCCCTGTAGTTCGCCTACAGTGCCAACCGCTCTGTGGATTACGCTGTCAACATTGGCCTCCACTGCATCCTTCAGCACCTCTACAACCCAAAGGACATACGTAAGGATATTGTTTGAGGACACCATCATCCCAGATCTGCTGCAGGACAAATACACACACCCAACAGAACATATCCAATGGGGCAGTTTTAGAGGCCATCTTGGCTGCAGAGACAATGTTGCTGTTTTTAAAGCTAATTTCCTACGATTCTAATCAGTTTGCCATGGCCAAGTCAAAGGGGCCCCATGCCATATTTTTTTTTTTAATTTTAGATTCTCTGACTAGTTTTTATTTTGGTGATTGTTAGTTTTGAAAAATTATCTTTATTTATAAATGTATTGCTCCATTATATTTTCAACATACTTTAAAACTGATTTTAGTTAAATTTGACAATGAAAACATTTTACACTAAAAACATACCGCAGTAGCGGCCAGGATTTAGGAGCGGTCATGCTCCGCTGCTGAATGCATATAGGGGAAACACTGCTTATTCACCGGCCACCTGCTCCACATTGATCTTCCCACTCAGTCTATTCACCCTGCACTTTCATACTAGACTGCACATTTGCTTTCTGCACTGGCTTTGGGCTCTGCTTCAGACTGATTCCCACATACAGTGCCTTCTGAAAGTGTTCGGACCCCTTGACTTTTTCCACAATTTTTTAGGTTACAGCCTTATTCTATATTGATTATAGAGTTTTTCCTCATGAATCTACACACACTACCCCATAATGACAGAGCAAAAACAGGTTTTTAGAAAATGTTGCTAATTGACATATCACATTTTACATAAGTATTCAGACTCTTTACTCAGTACTTCGTTGAAACACCTTTGGCAGTGATTACAGCCTCAAGTCTTCTTGGGTATGATGCTACAATCTTGGCACATGTATTTGGGGAGTTTCTCCCATTCTTCAATGCAGATCCTCTCAAGCTTTGTCAGGTTGGATGGGGAGCGTCGCTGCACAGCTATTTTCAGGTCTCTCCAGAGATGTTCGATCGGGTTCACGTCCGGGCTCTGGCTGGGCCACTCAAGGACATTGAGACCTGTCCCAAAGCCACTACTGCGTTGTCTTGGCTGTGTGCTTAGGGTTGTTGTCCTGTTGTAAGGTGCACCTTTGCCTCAGTCTGAGGTCCTGAGCGCTCTGGAGCAGGGTTTCGTTAAGGATCTCTCTATACTTTGCTCCGTTCATTTTTGCCTCGATCCTGACTAGTCTCCCAGTCCCTGCCACTGAAAACATCCTCACAGCATGATGCTGCCACCATGCTTCACCATAGGGATGGTGCCAAGTTTCCTCCACACATTCCTCCAGAGTTCAATCTTGGTTTCATCAGACCAGAGAATATTGTTTCTCACGGTCTGAGAGTCTTTAGTTGCCTTTTGGCAAACTCATAGCAGGCTGTCATGTGCCTTTTTATGGAGGAGTGGCTTCCGTCTGGCCACTCTACCGTTAAGGCTTGATTGGTGGAGTGCTGCAGAGATGGTTGTCCTTCTGGACGGTTCTCTCATCTCCACAGAGGAACTCTGGAGTTCTGTCAGAGTGACCATCGGGTTCTTGGTCACCTCCCTGACCAAGGCCCTTCTCCCCTGATTGATCTGTTTGGCTGGGCGGCCAGCTCTAGGAAGAGTCTTGGTGGTTCGAAACTTCTTCCTTTTTAAGAATGGTGGAGGCCACTGTGTTCTTGGGGACCTTCAATGCTGCAGAGATTTTGCTCTGACATCCGCTGTCAACTGTAGGACCTAATATAGACAGGTGTGTGCCTTTCCAAATCTTGTACAAATCAATTGAATTTATCACAGGTGGACTCCAATGAAGTTGTAGAAATATTAAGCATGATCAATGGACACAGGATGCACCTGAGCTCAATTTTGAGTCTCATAGCAAAGGGTCTGAATACTTGTGTAAATAAGTTATTTGTTTTTTATTTGTAATAAATTAGCAAAGCTTTCTAAACCTGTTTTCGCATTATGGGGTATTGTGTGTAGATTGCTGAGGATTAAAAAAAAATCACATTTAGAATAATTCTGTAATGTAACAAAATGTGAAAAAGTCAAGGGGTCTGAATACTTTCAGAAGGCGCTCAGGACCTCAGACTGGGGAAAAGGTTCACCTTCCAACAGGACAACCTCCCGGAGCCACTCCTGCATTGTCTTGGCTGTGTGCTTTGGGTCAAGTCTCAATGTCCTTCAGTGGCCCAGCCAGAGCCCGGACTTGAACCCAATCGAACATCTCTGGAGAGCCCTGAAAAAAGCTGTGCAACGACGCTCCCCATCCAACCTGACAGAGCTTGAGAGGATCTGCAGAGAAGAATGGGGAGAAACTCCCAAATACAGGTGTTCCAAGCTTTTAGCGTCATACCCAAGAAGACTTGAGGCTGTAGTTGCTGCCAAAGGTGCTACGACAAAGTACTGAATAAAGGTTTTGAAAACGTATGTAAATGTGTTATTTCAGATTTCTTTTTTTGCTTTGTCATTATTGTGTAGATTTCTGAGGAAAGAAATTAAGTGGAAAGGCAAGGGTTCTGAGTACTTTTCGAATGCACTGTATATAAACTCAAAGGAAACGTCCCTTTTTCAGGACCCTGTCTTTCAAAGATAATTCGTAAAAATCCAAATAACTTCACAGATATTCATTGTAAAGGGTTTAACCTCTCTTGGGCACGTGAGACGGTAGCGTCCCACCTCTTCAACAGCCAGTGAAACTGCTTGGCGCCAAATTCAAATACAGAAATACTCATTATAAAAATTCAAAAAACAAAACATATTTTACATAGGTTTAAAGATTAACTTCTTGTGAATCCAACCACGGTGTCAGATTTTAAAAATGCTTTACGGTGAAAGCATACCTTACGATTATTTGAGAACATAGCCCACTAGACAAATCATTACAAACAGTAGCCAGCCAGGTAGAACAGTTACACAATTTAGAAATAGCGATAATTAATCCCTTTGATGATCTTCATATGATTGCACTCAGCAGACATTCATTTACTCAATAAATGTTCCTTTTGTTTGATAAAGTCTCTTTATACCCAAAAACCTCTGTTTTGTTTGCGCGTTTTCTTCAGTAATCCACAGGCTCAAACGCAGTCAAAACAGGAAGACAAAAATATCCTAATTGTATCCTTAAAGTTCATAGAAACATGTCAAACGATGTTTATATTCAAACCTCAGGTTGTTTTTAGCCTAAATAATTGATAATATTTCAACCGGACAATAACGTCGTCAATTTAAAAGGTAAACAAGAAACGCACTCTCTCGGTCGTGCGCATGAAAAGGCTCTGTGACACGGCAGGGTCCACTTATTCCAACTGCTCTTACTTCTTCATTTTTCAGAATACAAGCCTGAAAAGGTTTCTAAAGACTGTTGACATCTAGTGGAAGGCATAGAAACTGCAATTTGAGTCCTAAGTGAATGAATACTGTAATGGCATTGAATAGAAAACTACAAAAACAAAACTACTTCCGGAATGGATTTTTCTTAAGTTTTCGCCTGCCAAATTAGTTCTGTTATACTCACAGACAGTATTTTAACAGTTTTGGAAACTTTAGTGTTTTCTATCCAAATCTACCATGTACATGCATATCATATTGTTAAGGCTGTCGCTTTCCTCATCCTCAGATGAGGTGAGGAGAGAAGGATCTTCAGACCAAAATGCGGAGTCAGGGAAATAAGCCATCTTTATTACAAATACGACGGCCACTAAACAAAACAAAACACTTTCAAAACTTACAAAATAACAAAACGTAACGAACGGAACCTGAACATAAACTTACATCAACAAACGTAAACTCACGAACAGGAACGTTACATCGAAACGTACGAACAGCCAAACAGCCCCGAGAGTGAATAACATCGAACACACACGAAAACATCACAGGAGACAATCACCCACAAACAAACAGTGAGAATGCCCTACCTAAATATGACTCTTGATTAGAGGAAAACGCAAACCACCTGCCTCTAATCAAGAGCCATACCAGGCAAACCAAAACCAACATAGAAACAGATAACATAGACTGCCCACCCAAAACTAACGCCCTGACCATAAACACATAAAAACAACATAAAACAGGTCAGGACTGTTACACATATCTTCTGGGCCCAAGAAGCAGGCAGTTTAATTTGGGCATGCATTTCATCCAAAATTCAGAATGCTGCCCCCTACCCTAGAGAAGTTAAACACTTTCCCATGCTTATTCAATGAACCATAAACAATGAACATGCACCTGTGGAACGGTCGTTAAGAAACTAACCGCTTACAGACGGTAGGCAATTAAGGTCACAGTTATGAAAACTTAGGACACTACAGAGGCCTTTCTACTGACTCTGAAAAACACCAAAAGAAAGATGCCCAGGGTCATCTGTGTGAATGTGCCTTAGGCATGCTGCAAGGAGGCATGAGGACTGCAGATGTGGCCAGGGCATTACATTGTAATGTCCGTACTGTGAGGCTCCTAAGACAGCGCTACAGGGAAACAGGACGGACAGCTGATTGTACTCGCAGTGGCAGACCACGTGTAACACCTGCACAGGATTGGTACATCCGAACATCACACCTGCGGGACAGGTACAGGATGGCAACAACAACTGCCCGAGTTACACCAGGCTCGCACAATCCCTCCATCAGTGCCTTGACTGTCCGCAATAGGCTGAGAGAGGCAGGTCCTCACCAGACATCACCGGCAACAACATTGCCTATGGACACAAACCCACCATCGCTGGACCAGACAGGACTGGCAAAAAGTCCTCTTCACTGACAAGTCGTGGTTTTGTCTCACCAGGAGTGATGCTCAGATTCGCCTTTATCGTCGAAGGAATGAGCGCTACACCGAGGCCTGTACTCTGGAGCGGGAATGATTTGGAGGTGGAGGGTCCGTCATGGTCTGGGGCGTTGTGTCACAGCATCATTGGACTGAGCTTGTTGTCATTGCCTGCAATCTCAACGCTGTGCATTACAGGGGAGACATCCTCCTCCCTCATGTGGTACCCTCCCTGCAAGCTCATCCTGACATGACCCTTCAGCATGACAATGCCACCAGCCATACTGCTCGTTCTGTGCGTGATTTCCTGCAAGACAGGAATGTCAGTGTTCAGCCATGGCCTGCGAAGAGCCCGGATCTCAATCCCATGTCTGGGACCTGTTGGATCAGAGGATGAGGGCTAGGGCCATTCCCCCCAGAAATGTCTGGGAATTTGCAGGTGCCTTGGTGGAAGACTGGGGTAACATCTCACAGCAAGAACTGGCAAATCTGGTGCAGTCCATGATGAGGAGATGCACAACAGTACTTAAAGCAGCTGGTGGCCACACCAGATACATACTGATACTTTTGATTTTGAACCCCCCTTTGTTCAGGGACACATTATTCCATTTATGTTAGTCACATGTCTGTGGAACTTGTTTAGTTTATGTCTGTTGTTGAGTATTGTTATGTTCATGCAAATATTTACACTTGTTAAGTTTGCTGAAAATAAACGCAGTTGACAGTGAGAGGACGTTTCTTTTTTTGCTGAGTTTATTAACGAACTATTTTGCAGTCTTATGGCTTCGGGGTAGAAGCTGTTCAGGGTCATGTTGGTTCCAGACTTGGTGCATTGGTACTGCTTGCCATGCGGTAGCAGAGAGAACAGTTTATTACTTGGGTGGATGGAGTCTTTGACAATATTTAGGGCCTACTACACCAGCTTCAGAGCTGGTGTAGTAGGATTCGATTTTAGTTCTGTATTGACGCTTTGCCTGTTTGATTGTTCGTTGGAGGGCTTAGTACGATTTCTGATAAGCGTCCGGATTAGTGTCCCACTCCTTGAAAGCGGCAGCTCTAGCCTTTACCTCAGATGTTACCTGTAATCATGGCTTCTGGTTGTGATGTGTACGTACAGTCAATGTGCTCCTAGAAAAATTTAGGATTCTAGCTTGATTACCTCAAACGTTTTTGTCTGTCTAACTCTGCACAGCACCATTTCAGAGTCAAATTCCAGTATAATCAAATGTACATGGTGAATGAAGCTGATTCTGATTCATTTCACCCACAATTAACTTTCCTTAACACTAAAAGCATGCATTTTGCATGAACATTTGCAAATGGAGTCTAGTTTCTTACAGGGAGAGCTGCAGAATGAGTTTTAACTAAGCCCTCAATTTTGAGAGAGACACCTGATCCTGGAGCTTAAGCAGACATTGCAATATTCATTTCTGAAAGACCATGGCTTTAGCTTCAAAACAGGGGTTTTAAGCTAATTAATATCAGTTCAGACACACAAGTCAGAAAATCTACTCCATGGCTCCCATGCTAGTTATTTATTTTATGGTTGATTTGACTCTTGGGGTCTGATACCGAATTAGTGTGAACAGCTGGGCATTTGTCAGGTTCCTCAGTGGTATAACAGCCACATCCAGCTGGGGATTGAAAGTCTTGTATTTTAAGCATCGGCCCATATGTTCCACCTAAAACAGGCTTTTCCTCCATGTACCTACATCCAACACCCACCATGTTCCTAAATATGAAATATTCTTGAAAGCACTGTTTGCCAATGTGATCAACCCTGGAAATAGCCTACCATGAACAAATCTGATATTTGCTGTGACTCCTAGCCTATTAATGCATCTAAATCCCCCTTTTATATAGTAAAATCTAAGCCAGCATGGTTGACTCCTAATGGCCGTTTTCAGATGTGCTCTTTAACATGTGACGATGGTCTCAATCTGCTCTGTGGATGTGAATGAGCCCTGGTGTTTGGAGGTCAGCGTGGTAGATGAGGTTGCAGTCACAGAGTGGGGACACGAGCCTTCTCCACATAGGGAGGCGTCTTCACGTTATAGTCGGGGGGAAAGTTCAGTCCGGTCCGCAGTCTGGGCTCAGATGTCAAAGCCACGGCTCTTTTCCCTTTTGAGTGTTTGATGTTATTGAGACGAGAGCCTGGTAAGGGACAAAATGATGAGCAATATCCCCTTTATGCTATAATAAGATTTCAGGTTACACATTTACCTGCCAATCTATCTGCGCTTCTGGAGTTGAATGATTAAAGCGTTTTATAAAAGTTTAAATATCGGTGTTGATGATTCAATAGTATTTAGCCTAGCATAGATGTAGACTAATATTGATGATCACATTATGCAGCAGTTGTGGTTGGTCTCATGTGTGATGCTCAAGACTGCTAGCTCTATACAATGCGCTTGGTCTGGACTGTAATGGGTCCTCTGTGATTACTTCAGATGTACAGACAGTCCTGAACTGCTCATTGAACCAGTAAAGGGGGTTTCAGTCTATTAGGGAACTCAGAATCCTACGGGAGTTTTTTGGCAGCCGAACACACTCAAATGTAATGCGGGGAGACAAAAATACTCTCCAAATCTCCCCACGCCACTAAGCCCTGCACAGGTTTAGCTAGGCCTATGTTATTACATTTACCGAACATCATGTCTCTAGTTTTACTTTTCCCAGAAATACCTATGTACAAAATGACTGGAACTCCAGGTGTAGACCTTTGCAGAATCTGACCTGCCTCTGTATTAGGCATATACATTTGCAAAGGAAATCAGGCGTTTGCCAACGCAGGCCTATGCGTGATGATAATTGGGCCTGTGTCATTCTTAATTACGACAGCACCTCAGATCAGCAGACTCCTGGGATTGTCTGGATACAGCATCATCGTCGAATAACAAAACACTGAGATTTTGTGTTACTTCAGAAATTGGGACATTTTATTATCCAGTTAAAATCTATTAATGAAATGGATTGTGTACCAGTATGCTGGTAATAAAGCAAACAAGTAAGTGTCTCTGCTGAGCAAGTAGGCTAAATTAAAACATTGGAGATTGTATGGTTGTTGTTATCATCCCTAACAATTATGTTCTTGAGGATTCTGTTTCCTTTTAGTATCAAGAAATGTTTCTCTTTCAGGATAATTTTGAGCCTTAATGAAATCATGTGTAAGTAACTAAAAACACCCTCCTGACTTTGGCCATTACACAAGACACAGAATTGTATTTTCAGGAAATAAATAACCACAGTTCAGATGGGGTGGGGGGCATTCTGTGGTATTGTTTTCTTGCTTGGGTAGCCGAAGCCAGTCCTCACTGAGTGCAAGAGGAAATCCTGATTAGTAGTCCTCGCCTGGAAGCCGTTGGCCATTCAACAGGAACAGGAACACTACTACTGTTGCAGACAGCCACACCTAAAGGCCAACACGAATGAAAACTCTTCTTGTCCAGATCACATGGATTATCTTCAATCATGCATTTTGGCTTTTTCTAAGCCCCAGGAAAGCTCCTCCAGTAGCATTTCTGTCTGGAGTCATGTACTTATTTTGAATACTTTTCGATTAGATCCTTCCTCACAGCACAGAGATGTATGTGAAACTCTGGTTAGGTTCTGCAGGGGGTAAAAACCCATGTTAAAGTACATCCTGCCTTCCCTTCAATTACACCACAGAGCAAGGGCCAGAAACTGTTCCATCAACATGGCCAGAGTCCTGTCACCAGATGTGACGTGTTGATGCAAGAGATGAATGTGTCTCTGGAATGCCATGGTTGAGACTTTCACCTGCATTTGTAGACTAGACTAAATCGAACTCATAAATTCCACACACTTTGCCAGCTGATAAGTTTGACTTTTAAGATTTTGCAGATGTAAAGGCCCTGAGGTATCAAAGCTATAATGTTACTAACCGTTTATGACAAAACCAGGCTAGCCGTGATGTACGAGTATGATCCAAGTTGCCAAGAGCAAAAACAACCACTTTTTTTCCTTTCCTTAAAAGATGTCTTTGGGCTCCCAAGTGGCGCAGTGGTCTAAGGCACTGCATCTCAGGGCTAGAGGCTTCACTACAGAACCTGGTTCGATTCCAGGCTGTATCACAACCGGCCATGATTGGGTGTCCCATAGGGCAGCGCACAATTGGCCCAGCGTCATTAGGGTTTGGCCGGGGTAGGCCATCATTGTAAGTAAGAATTTGTTCTTAACTGACTTGCTAGTTAAAGGCATTTCCTGAAAATGCCAAAATAATTAAAGGCACAAGTAACATTTTGAAGAGTTTGTTCATGTAGAGACAATGTTTCTCCTAGCAAGGGCTGCGGATTTACAGGGACCTCGTGATTAGATATTATCACGATACTTAGGTGCCGATACGATATGTGTTGCAATTCTATGTATTGCAATTCGATACTGTGTTTTTATTGTGATTTGTTGTTCCAAACACATTGCTCACAACATGTCTGCTGCAGAGGGACAAGAGAAAGCCATGAGAGGTAAAGGTACTCAAAACATGTTGTCTCACCATTTAAAACAATGAAAAAGATTGTCATTTATCGTCCTATAGCTAGTTCCCAGAGTTTTGGGGCAGGTACACTGACTAGTGATTGCTGACGTTACAAATCGATACTTGGAGTCACAGTATCAATATAAAATCGGCAAAGAAAATGAGGCGATAATCTACTGTATTCATGTTTTTTCCTTAACCACAACATACACCTGTGAATGAGTTTGTTTCTATCTGATGCAGGGTTGGCCAATATTTTTATAGCGCGCTCCTCAATCTAGAATTTGGCGTTTTGAAACAAATAGTGATGCAACAGTCCTTTTTTTACGCGCCAAGCCTAATTTAGAATGACTGGGCAATTAAAAAATATTAAAAAAAATATAAAAAATTCAGCTCATTTCTCACTGACTGGCTTTGTTAAACCAGCTATGATGAGCTGTTATGCAATGTATAACGTGTAAAGATGTGCTAATGTGTAGCTTGTAAAGATGTGCCAACTGCTAATGTATAGGTTGTAAACGAAAGATGTGCTGATTTCTTGTTGGACAGTGTTTTCTCTGCAGTCATTTTTCTACAAGACCAGACGAGTGGGGGTTACAGTGAAGTTTAGACCTCTGCCAGTAATGGTGTTAAACAAAATAGCTCACCAGCAGTTCTTCATCACAATCGGCACTTATTCATATGAATACTGAAGCTTTCTCAAAGGTAGAAGAAACATATGCTATAATCTGTGGACCATACCACCCAAATATTTTTGCGATGGTTTACGTTTTGGAATCCGGTCATACAATTGAGATGTAGACCTATAGAGTGTATTGGAGGATCTTTTAATTTCTCTGTGACGTAGTCCTATATCTCTGAACATGTCGCCCAGCACTGTTTTGAACATGAATACTTTGAGTTGCACCTTTGTTTAACCCTCTCAGTGTACACCTGCAGACCTGTAGAATGAAAGAAAAGCTCTAGCGCTGCCTGCAGAGGCTTGTCTGTCTTTTTCAAAGTCCAATCATGGCTTACTGTGGCCTTCCCTTTGTCTCATTTGAACCTCAAGCCTGAGCGCGAGGGACAGGAAGTAGCTGACTAGAATAGATAAAATGTCAGGATGCTTGTTGCTATTCTTTCACCAGGGCGGAGAACCACAGCATCAGACGGATCAACACTTTCATATACCGTACTAAAGAAAATATGTGACCTTTCCTACTATTGTTTGTAGGTTATGAAGTCTGTAGTGTACTCACAGCCTGTGATTCTTATTTAGCTAAATCATATAGCATAATAGAATTGGTGTCCAAACCTCAAGTGTTACAACAAAATCAACTGAAACACTAGGCTATGCAACCGTTTGACAAAAATTTTAATTGAATTTTCTTCATCAGCAAAGCATGTTAGAATTTCTACTCAAACTATCTTGCCATTCAACATGGTTGATAGGAATACACTGACAAAATATATATAAATGCAACATGCAACAATTTTTTAAGATTTTTATTGAGTTACACTTCATATAAGGAGATCAGTCATTTGAAATAAATTCATTAGACCCTAAACTATGTATTTCACATGAATGGGAATACAGATATGCATCTGTTGGTCACAGACACCTTAATGGTAGAGTCGTGGATCAGAAAACAAGTCTGTATCTGGTGTGACCTCACACAATGTGACAAATCTCCTTCGCATAGAGTTGATCAGACTGTTGATTGTGGCCTGTGGAATGTTGTCCCACTCTTCTTCAATGGCTGTGCGAAGTTGCTGGAAATTGTCGGAAACTGGAACACGCTATCGTACACGTCTATCCAGAGCATCCCTAACATGCTCAATTGTGACGTGTGGTAAGTATGCAGGCCATGGAAGAACTGGGACATTTCCAGCTTCCAGGAATTGTGTACAGATCCTTCCGACATAGGGTCGTGCATTATCATGCTGAAACATGAGGTGATGGTGGTGGATGAATGTGATGGTGGTGGATGAATGGCACAACAATGGGCCTCAGGATCTCGTCATGGTATCTCTGTGCATTCAATTTGCCATTGATAAAATCTGTTGCTTATGCCTGCCCATACCATAACCCCACCGCCATCATGGGGCACTCTGTTCATAAAGTTGACATCAGCAAACCGCTCGCCACACGACATCATAAGGCCGTTGGACGTACTGCCTTATTCTCTAAAACAACTTTGGAGGCAGTTTATGGTAGAGAAATGAACATTTCAAATTATCTGGCAACAGATCTGGTGGACATTCCTGCAGTCAGCATTCCAATTCCACACTCCCTCAACTTGAGACATCTGTGGCATTGTGTGACAAAACTGCACCTGTGTAATGATCATGCTGTTTAATCAGCTTCTTGATATGCCACACCTGGCAGGTGGATGGATTATCTTGGCAAAGGAGAAATGCTCACTAACAGGGATGTAAAAAAAAATGTGCACAAAATTTGAGAGAAATAAGCCTGTGTATGGAACATTTCTGGGATCTTATTTTAGCTCATGAAACATATTTTTTGTTCTGTATATATTTGGCGTTGTTCATAGTCAATCATAGACATTAACTGCTGAATATTAAAGTTTTGTCATTCAACTCTTCTATTTAAGAACAGGTTTGACAAAACTAGATACTCTACAAAAAGGGAAGTCAGATTTTTCTTGACCCGAAGATAATACATTTTCAATGGACTTTGCCCTGGGGGTGAAGAACAGACTTTCATGAGAGCCATTACTCTTAGTAAGTGCACACAAGCGCGGGCAAGATCACATGGCAGGCCTTGGGACATTGAACGTCGCAGGCCATTCGATCAGGGCTGACAGTGCTTTGGTTGCAGGACGATGGACGCTAAATGCTTCCCCACATCTGAAGCACCATATGCATGCTGTTGATTTCAGTATAAACAACTTACATGAGAACTAGCCACCCGCATGTCTTTTTATGTTGAATGCCCATTTTCAACTTCCAGCTGGCCTTTAAAAAAAGGCATCAATGTATTGGGTGAAAACAAATTGGAACCTCTTAGTAATGTCATGAATCTTTTCATCAGCAAATGGAATCTATTCATTCATAAGTCAGGCACTTTCAGCGTGCATTGAAGACTTCATCTGATGCTAGTCAATTGATGCAGAATACATGTTTTATTTAGTTCAGCTTGAATCTGGATGAAGGTTGAAAATAAAGTGCTGGAACAGAACAATGACACGGACTTCTTGGGAAATGTCACGCACGTGGCCAACAAACTACTAGATCTGTGTGGGCTATATCCTTTTTAGGGGGGGACTCATTGTGATGCACCCATAATGCACTGTGACAGGCACCTTAAGTCGAGCAACACAATTGTTCAAGGAGTTCCTTCAAGGTAACATAAAAGATATGTCAACAACCATTGTTCTTCACATCGTGTGACGCACCATATATATGGTATGCTGCTCTCAACTGTACTTTGACCTCTTTGTTAGCATCTCATCAAATCAGTTTATTGGATGCGTACACAGTTTAGCAGATGTTATATTGGGTGCAGTGAAATGCTTATGTTACTAGCGCCTAACAATGCAGTAAAATGTCAAATAATCCCCTCAAAATGTCGGAACAAACCCGAATAGCACTGTAACAGTAATCCAAGTGCAATGTATACATATATACACTTGATGAATTTAAACAAGATATACTAAGAATATGTACAGCAGTAGATGCTGTATATTAGAGTGAGACAGGATGCATTAATTGATCCACAATTACAATTGTTTATGTTCCCTCTCGGCCGAGTTATTTTATGCTCTCTACAGCCTATAGTTTCAGCATGAAGCACTTATCCAAGGTCAAATATTTATAGACATTAGAATAGCTCTTTAGAGGATGTAATTCATCTTAAAATGTTGTGCTGCCTGCTCCCCATAAAAAGACAGGTAGTCGACCGGTAGCCTTCAGGTGTCGTGTGTAGCTTGTTGTTTTATGTTGGCCAATCAAAGTGACAACGAAGGCTCAATATGTAGCAAGTGGAGTGAGTGTTCACTAATTCAATGCGAGATGGAATACAATTATGGAATTAAAAGTTTGCAAAATGAGAAGGAGTAGGCTACAACGAGCAACCAACAGGTAGGCTATTGTTTTATTTGAATGGGGTTGCGGAGAAAGCGCAGCATTTAGCCTAGCTAGCTATAGCTTCTCTAGGCTGCTCCAGTCAAGACAGGTACTGTTGTATGGGATGATACATAACATTGTGGCTGCTACAAGTTAGCTAGTCTTGGCTATAGCCGAGATATCTCTTTCTTTCTTCTCTCCTGTCTGTAATATTCCAGTCTCTGACGTTGCTCGTTCTGATATTTCTTTATTTTTCCGGATTGTCTTTTATTTTTTATTGCTAGGTATTACTGCGCTGTTGGAGCTAGAAACACAAGCATTTCACTGCACCTACGATAACATCTGCAAATCTGTGTACACGACCAATAAAATGTTTTGAGCCTCTCTCCCTCGCGCAGCAGCAGTGCTCATGTTAAAAACGTGCACATGTATTTAGAATATCCAAATAAATGACAAAAATAATGATACTATTCGTATAGTGAAATTATTTCAAATCCCCATCCCTACTGCCTAAGCCCAACTGAGTGTATCCCATGTACTGGCCTCTTCCTCTTTGATCTGAGTGTGACTTGCTTCCACAGAGTCAAGAATTTAACTGCACGCATTTCACAGAAATGTTGTAATTATTTTCTTTATTGAGCCAAGTTTAGTTCGATAGTTCTCTCCCTCTGGGCTCTGAGAGGTAGGGCTGAAAAGGAAACATTGATGACCTCTAGACCATAAAGGCCTGCCATCACCAGCAGCAACATGGACAAAGAGAATTAGCAGGCTGCCATACCGCTGCATTATGCCCAATGTTTTAACATGATGATTTATACTTCACAAAGCTCCTCATGGCTATTTTAAGAAATTATATCAGTGTTCTTTTTGGTCATCTGAAACGGCTTAATTAATGAATACATAGTTCCTCGGGGGTTAAGCCTGAGTGGTAAAATACTGTTTTATAGAGATCTAGTAAATAGTTTTCGCTCTGAAAAGCAATGCTCACGATAATGCAGTTAGAAGTCAAACACTGACATTAGGCAGCTCCAATCATCAAGGAATGCTAAGGAGTTAAATAGATTTCGCACATGGCAGTGAAATAATCAACCCATTTCAATATCCAGACACGCGCCAATGCTTAGTCATACAGAGTCGGGAATACCCCCAATCCCACGTTTTCAGTTGGCCTATAGTATATCTCAAATCAAATATTTTGCTTCCTGCTCAGAGAAGTGATTGAAAGAGTATTCAGCTCCTCTTTTTACCTCTAAATTTAAAGTGATATACTTATTTTCTACTGGTTTACAGATCAGGTTTTTTCTTTTCTCTTCCTTAGGATGGCTCGAGGCAGCGCAAAGAGAGGAAGAAGACGGTTTCGTTCAGCAGCATGCCCACTGAGAAGAAGATCAGCAGTGCGAACGACTGCATCAACGCCATGGTGGACGGCTCTGAACTGAAGAAGGTCCGCTCCAACTCCCGCGTTTACCACCGCTACTTCCTCCTGGACGCCGACATGCAGTCTCTAAGGTGGGAACCCTCCAAAAAAGAGTCAGAGAAAGCCAAAATTGATGTCAAGTCCATCAAAGAGGTGCGGACAGGGAGAAACACCGAAACTTTTAGGACCAACGGAATATATGATCAGATATCAGAGGACTGTGCCTTCTCAATCATCTATGGGGAGAACTATGAGTCTTTGGACTTGGTTGCAAACTCTGCCGATATGGCCAACATATGGGTGACCGGGCTTAGATACCTGATATCCTATGGGAAACACACCTTGAATATGACTGAAAGCAACCAGAACAACATGCGCTCCTCCTGGCTCGGTGACCTCTTTGAGGAGACTGATGCCAACAACAGCAAGCACATCAGTTTATGTGCTGCTGTTCAGCTAATTAAAAACCTAAACCCTGGTCTCAAAAATATTAAGATTGAACTCAAGTTCAAGGAGTTTCACAAATCTAAAGATAAGGTGGGATGTGGTGTGACTAAGGAGGAGTTCACTGAAGTCTTTCATGACCTTTGCACAAGACCAGAAATGTATTTCCTTCTTGTCCAGTTCTCTAGCAACAAGGAATTTCTAGATACCAAGGACTTAACTATGTTTCTGGAGGCGGAGCAGGGTATGGCACAAGTAAGTGAAGACACCAGTCTGGAGGTCATTCAGAGCTATGAACCTTCGAAAGAGGGGCAGCACAAGGGCTGGCTCTCCCTTGATGGGTTTACCAATTATCTCATGTCGCCAGAGTGCCACATCTTTGACCCTGAACAAAAAACAGTGTGTCAGGACATGAACCAGCCCTTGTCCCACTATTACATCAACGCTTCCCACAACACATACCTGATCGAGGATCAGTTCAGAGGCCCCTCTGACGTTACAGGCTACATCCGTGCCCTCAAGATGGGCTGTCGTAGCGTAGAACTAGATGTCTGGGATGGACCAGATAATGAGCCTGTCATTTACACTGGCCACACAATGACCTCGCAGATAGTCTTCCGCAGTGTCTGTGACGTCATCAACAAATATGCCTTTGTTGCATCTGACTTTCCCGTGATATTGTGTCTGGAAAACCACTGCTCCTTAAAGCAGCAGAGGGTCATGTTTCAGCACTTGAAAAAGATTCTTGGTGATAAGATTCACATGGATCCACCGTCATCTGAGGACAGCTACCTGCCCTCACCCTTTGACCTCAAGTGTAAAATCCTGCTGAAGGGGAAGAAGCTGGGCACGATCTGCATTAGCTCGGAGGGCGAAGTGACTGATGAGGATGAGGGGGCTGAGATGTCCCAAAGAATGAACATTGAAGCCAACGAACAACAGAGCATCCCACTGAAAAAGTTCCAGCTGTCCAAGGACCTCTCTGACCTGGTAACGTTGTGTAAATCGATTGCGTTCAAAGACTTCCCAACAGCTTTCCAAAGCCAGAGGCACTGGGAACTTTGCTCGTTCAATGAGGTTTTTGCCAGTCGCTGTGCCAGTGAATTCCCAGGCGACTTTGTTAACTACAACAAGAAATTATTGGCGAGAGTCTACCCCAGCCCAATGCGGATTGACTCCAGTAACATGAACCCTCAGGACTTCTGGAAGTGTGGTTGCCAGATCGTAGCAATGAACTACCAGACCCCCGGCCTGATGATGGACCTAAACATTGGCTGGTTCCGTCAGAATGGGAACTGTGGTTATGTGTTGCGACCAGCCATAATGAGGGAGCAGGTGTCATATTTCAGTGCCAACACTAAAGACTCAGTGCCTGGTGTGTCTCCTCAGCTCTTGCACATAAAGATCATAAGTGGACAAAACTTCCCCAAACCCAAAGGCTCAGGCGCCAAAGGAGATGTTGTTGACCCTTACGTCTATGTGGAGATCCATGGCATCCCTGCTGATTGTGCAGAGCAAAGGACTAAAACTGTCAATCAGAATGGGGAGAACCCACTGTTTGACGAAAGCTTTGAGTTTCAGATAAACCTACCAGAGCTGGCCATGGTGCGCTTCGTGGTGCTTGATGATGACTACATTGGCGATGAGTTCATCGGCCAGTACACAATCCCCTTCGAGTGTCTCCAGCCGGGATTCCGGCACACACCGTTACAATCGCTAACGGGGGAAGTCCTTCCCCACGCCTGGCTGTTTGTCCATGTGGCCATCACCAACCGAAGGGGCGGGGGCAAGCCTCACAAGAGGGGATTGTCTGTACGTAAGGGCAAGAGAAGTCGGGAGTACGCCACCATGAGGGTGCTGGTCATCAAGGCTGTGGACGACATCTTCAAGACAGCCATACTGCCACTGAGGGAAGCCACCGACCTCAGAGAAAACATGCAGGTAAGGGAGTGAACATTATTTGTAATAAGGGTTACATGGAGAAAATCGGACCTCCTCTGAAATGAAACTGGATGGCCCTCCCTTAAGCAAAATATATTTGACCTAATCCCTCACTGAACGTTCACATTTGTTTTAAAGTGACCATCCCCTATAACCAAAATAATAATTAAAACAAAGTGGATAGCAGAGAACATGCCTACCGTTTCCCCTCATGTCTTGGAGAGACCAGAGCATTACAGGGCAACGCAGGAATTCTTTATAGCGCACAGGGCTGCGGGCCAGAAGATTATGGGTTGGCAGACACCATGGACAACAGTAGGAAATAGAAAGTTCTCCTTCATAGTAAAATCATTGCGTGAATCTATTATTGTATTCGCAAGTCCGAGGGGAAAAAAGTAATTTTTATTATAATGTCAGGCAATTCTACATAATCTTTTTTAATACCACTCAAATGGTTATAGCAGCCTATAGCCTAATTTAGTCTGTCAAACAGGTAGGCCTGGGTAACCATTCTGTACATTTCGATCCATCCATAAGGATTTGACTTGTAAAACATCAATTTATGCCCAGTTTATATTGGCCAGGCTAGCCTACGTTATGTAATATTTAGGGGGGAATGTGCATGCTTTAATAAAGTCGTGGATGAGCCGTTTGAATCAAGTTTATTTACTCATCCGCCTACATGGGAACGTTTTTGTTAGAATATGAACACTGACCCCTAGAGTCAAGTGGGGATCACAGCAAGATTTACTACAAAGGCTGTGTAGCATCTAAAAAGACAGCCCCTTTTGGCAAGAGAAAACAAAACCACCAAGCTTGATTTAATCAGATTTGATCTAATCCATGTGTATTGCACAGCAGTCGAGACAGACTCAAGGAGACTTCGAAGCTCAGAGGCAGTCTGGTGACATCCCCACTGCAGCACTGAGGCCTGGGGCTGATATACAGATCTCCAGGTAGTGGCTTATGAGCATACCTTCTAATATATAAAATGGAAAACGTGTTATGTAATACTGCACTGTGGCGCTTATGGGCTTGTCAGTAATAATTCTAGAAGGAGATTACTGTATGCAGTCTAAAGGACAGATTACCACAAATTATGTTGAATTGGAGTGGAAACGAGTAGTACGTCACCTATTTTTAAAAGAGCAAAAAACAGATATGGTGTTTTACTTCAAATTTGCACTCAGTGCTGTTAGGCGCAATGATCAATATTTTATTGGTTGAAACAGGACATAACGGAAAGATATCGACCAAAAGATGAACAGTAGGCTATTGTTACCCAGTACCCCCATGACAATTTGCCTGTTCAGACTATCCATCTGCTTTTGTGCATTCCTGTGTGCTCACTAGCTTCCCACTAGGCCCCCCATGAGCTAGCCTACTTCAAACAGCTGGTATTTTCTGATCTTCGCTATCTTTTTCCCACTGAAGCAATACTGAGCAATGTGTCAGAAGGAAGTCGCATAATCGATTGTTCCCCCACTCTGTGGTTGGTCTTTTGTGGTGCATTGTGTATTAGGTTTATTTTGGTCGCTCTGTTTACGTTGCAGTCATTATGTGATAACAGGCCACTGGCCCTGATACTAACACATCTTGGCCGTTCTCTCTGTGAACTGTTTGTCCTCCGGGTTGTTTACACGCTGTTTAAATTGGGCCTTTCACAGGAAGGTTAGTATTTCGTGTGTGTGTGTGTGTTATCGAATGACTAACAAAAACCAACAATAGTCCTTGAAGGTAACAAGTACTCTTAACTACTTCCTATCGCAGGGTGTTTCTCTGTACTTGTACTTCTGCTTCTAGCCTGTTAATTAGTAACTACATAGGCCACATTAACTTAGGTAACTTAACAGAGCTCAGTTGTTATTTTCTATGTTAGATCATTGAAAACATTAGGAATCATCTAATCACTGATCTTCAGTCATAATGAATTAAATGAACCAGCTGAATGAGATAATTACTCAAGTGAACTGTCACGGCAGTGTGCTTTATCTTAAATGACTAAAACAAACCAAACTGAAATGAACACAAACAGGAACTCTGAACTGTAATAATTCACTTGTCATTCATGCCCTAATATCCTTGAGGCTAATACTGTTTTGCAACTTTGTCTGCAATAGGGGTGTGAAAGTTTAAATGTTAAAGAAATTGGGATCCCTAACCGAAAAATAGTTATTTTTATGTAGATCCAGAAAGTAAACGGTGTGAAGCGAACCCATGCATATGTGCCGATACTGTGTGAGAGTGACGTGTTGCATCTCTCTCATCTATATCCTAGCTTATTCATTGATGATCGGCCCTGCTTTACTGAAGTTGCGAGACATTGCAGGCCAAGAAATTGCGAGATAGAGCTTTTGATAGCCTAGGCCTGGTGCACGGTTCTGACTGTCTGCCTGTTGGTCGACCTGCCTATACTATGCCCCTCCCCTCTCTCTCTCTCTCTCCATCCCTCACTAGCTCGCTCTGAAAGATGCAAGTGTTTGATTAGTTGCCGTACTTCCCGAAAACACAGTCTCCTCCGTTCTAAAAATACAAAATCTTAGGAGTCAATTCCTAGCGGAATCGAATCTTGACACTCAGAAATGTGAGTTGAGGAATCAATTATTTTGAAGTCTACTTTCCACCACTACGTCATTGTCGTCAACAGTTGGGAAAATGGCAGAGAAAGGCAAGCGACAGCAGCAAAGTCTTGTATGGCAATACTTTGAGAAGGAAATGCAAACATTGCGAGGTTGAATTGAGGTACATTAATGGCAGTACAGGTGCCATGCTTAACCATCTGAAAGGGACTCCCAAACCGTTGCTGGCAGCAGCGCATCTGTATTGTGAATTCACATGGAATTTGATACAATTTTCTTATTGTTTTAACAAAATTGTTTCATTTGTCACATCCCTAGTCTGCAGTACAATATGCTGCATCTTGTCCATTATAGAAACCAACTCAAGCTTTCATCTTCCACTTTGTCCAGTGTTCTTTGTCTTCAATACAACAACATGCTTAGTCTTTAGTTCATCATCAGGACACCAACCCAAGCTTTCATGTTCCTTTGCAGAATGCCATAGTGCCCTTCAAGGAACTATGTGGCCTCTCGGCGGTGGCCAACCTGAAGCAGTGCATCCTGGCCCTGTCCTCCCGGCTGACAGGGGCTGACAACAACCCCCTCCTGGTGTTCAACCTCAAGGACCAGTACCCCACCATGGAGCCCCAGGGCCAGCTACCAGATGTCCTGAAGAAGGTGGTCACCACCTATGACATGGTGAGTACAGAAGGACTTTTGTTTGAACAGTATCATGTTTTTTTTTTTTTTTACATTTCCTTTGTTTTATAAGGTTAGTTGATCGAGGACATTCTTTTTTAGGACCAGGACTTGAAATCCGGGATCTTACTGCATATTTTAATCTTAATAAAAGCCTTTCTCATTAAGACCACCACTAATGTGCTGATTGTAAAAACAACCTCAAAACACCTAGAACATTCGTTTGATTCTAATCAAGTCAAGAGGGTTTAGTGGGATTTGAATGGTAACATGGGGTTAAGAGGGTTAGGTAATAGGGCAGGGGAGAGTTGTTTTAATCAAGTAATTTAATCAATGTTGACAAAGGACTGAAGTTATACCACACCTCCTCGGGCCTTAATTATATATGGCCAATATATCACGGCTAAGGGCTGTTCTTATGCACGACGCATCGCAGAGTGCCTGGATACAGCCATTAGCCGTGGTATATTGGCAATATACCACAAACCCCCGAGGTGCCTTATTGCTATTATAAACTGGTTACCAATGTAATTAGAGCAGTAAAAATACGTGTTTTGTCATACCCATGGTATATGGTCTCAAATACCACGTCTGTCAGCCAATCAGCATTCAGGGCTGAACACCCAGTTTATAATGCGTCATTGAGGATATTTCAATACAGACCTATTACGCCTTACACCTCACCGTAATCAATGTACCTTAATAATACAAGAGTGTTATAGAATGCCCTTTGTCCCCATTTTGAATATTTCATTACTTATCTAATGTATATGCTGCAATACAGAGGGCAAGTTAACAACAACTTGAAAGCTCTGCTAGATTATCCAAAGTGGCCAAGGAAAAACACTTTAGGAGCATCTGATATTTCATTCTCAAATCTGTAGCCTATTTGCTCTGAATATGTATTGAATACGCTTTAAAATATGACTTACTTTTGATATTTCTATTTGACACCAGCTGTTTTCTGTGTCCGACATGTTTGCTGAGCACAAAGCATAAATCCTGGGGAAGTATTGGTGAAGCTTATTATCCACTGTAGAAACACAGGTCAAAGGCTACAGACTGCACTAGTACACCATTAGCATAGCATGTCATTTACCTAATGTATTCATAATGCCTTTCTCTTGACTTTAGAACCTCCACACAGAGCATGAAGGTAATGTGCTAACTAACCTGAGAACAAATGAGTCCTGTGTAATTTTACTCAAAAGTGTCTCACTCATTGAGAGTCATGGACAGGCGTCAGTGAAGTTTGGATCATGAGTTAAGCGTTTAGACAATGACTCGTGTGTCCTCAGGAAATGTGATGAAAATGTGGAGTGAACGAAGATCCAGTCGTGTGTCGTCGTCTCCCGGATACATTTTATGTAGAAGGACTGAGAAGCTCCGTTTGGGGGACATTTTAAAAGGACATTCTGCTTCAAAAGGAATAAATACAATTATGCTGACACGCCCCTTGCCTGTATTTCTCACAGAAACCACTTCATGTACCTTTTTATTCCCCCCCCCAATACTTTCCCTGGTTGCCACTACTCTTGCTCAACTAAATATGTCATCTGTCTCATCACTCCCAAAAATGATGAGGTAGGGAAGTGTTTTACCCCAAGTTACCCTACAATTGACCCGTGTTACGTTTAGGTCCACTCTCCCTATGCACTCGAGGTGAATTGCGGAGCGGTAATGTGCTCAACCTTGCCGCTGATAAAAACTCTTGGTTTAAAATGTTGCAGTTCAGCATATTTAGGAGTTGAGAAATAAGTATGAATGGAAAGCTGGGATCCACCTCTTTTTTTAAACAAATGCTATTTAAAACTGTTATTTTACCCCACAATTGTATTACGAATTGTTGTGCATTGACTGCTTGTCAGAATGCAGGTTTCCCTCCCCTTTGGCACTCATCACTTGAATGCGCCTTGAGAGGAATATTTCTCTTGCATAGAATACACAACAACAAGCCGACTAGGTAAATACCGTTGAAGTCGGAAGTTTACATACACTTAGGTTGGAGTCATTAAAACTCATTTTTCAACCACTCCACAAATTTCTTGTTACAAACTATAGTTTTGGCAAGTCGGTTAGGACATCTACTTTGTGTATGACACAAGTAAATTTTCCAACAATTGTTTACATACAGATTATTTCACTTATAGTTCAGTGTATCCCAATTCCAGTGGGTCAGAAGTTTACATGCACTAATTTGACTGTGCCTTTAAACAGCTTGGAAAATTACAGAAAAGGATGCCATGGCTTTAGAAGCTTCTGATAGCCTAAATGATGTCAATTAGCCTAATTAACATAATTTGAGCCAATTGGAGGTGTACCTGTGGATGTATTTCAAGGCCTATCTTCAAACCTACCTCTTTGCTTGACATCATGGAAAATCTAAATAAATCAGCCAAGACCTCAGAAAACAAATTGTAGACATCCACAAGTCTGGTTCATCCTTGGGAGCTATTTCCAAACGCCTGAAGGTACCACGTTCATCTGTACAAACAGTAGTACGCAAGTATAAACACCATGGGACCACGCAGCCGACATACCGCTCAGGCTTGGAAGCCGAAGAACACCATCCCAACCGTGAAGCACGGGCGTGGCAGCATCATGTTGTGGGGGTGCTTTTCTGCAGGAGGGACTGGTGCACTTCACAAAATAGATGGCATCATGAGGAGGGAAATTATGTGGATATAGTGAAGCAACATCTCAAGACTTCAGTCAGGAAGTTAAATCTTGGTCGCAAATGGGTCTTCCAAATGGACAAGGACACCAAGCATACTTGCAAGCAAAGTTGTGGCAAAATGGCCATCACAAAGCCCTGACCTGAATCCTATAGAACATTTATGGGCAGAACTGAAAAAGCATGTGCGAGCAAGGAGGTCTACAAACCTGACTCCGTTACACCAGCTCTGTCAGGAGGAATGGGCCAAAATTCACCCAACTTATGTGGAAAGCTTGTGGAAGGCTTCTTGAAACCTTTGACCCAAGTTACACAATTTAAAGGCAATGCTACCAAATACTAATTGAGTGTATGTAAACTTCTGACCCACTGGGAATGTGATGAAAGAAATTAAAGCTGAAATAAATCATGCTCTCTCCTATTATTCTGACAATAAAGTGGTGATTCTAACTGACTGAGTTTAAATGTATTTGGCTAAGGTGTATGTAAACTTCGGACTTCAACTGTAGATATAAACTATTCTATTATGGGTTTGTCTGGTTTTGTTTGCAGATTAAAAGTAAATGTGGACTCTTCCAGTATCTTCAAAGTGCTCCTCTGCAGAAATTGTCTTAAATTAATGTGATGTTCTTTGTGTTGTAAATGTATTGTGTAGATTTTTCTAGAAAAATGTAGGGAAGTACCAATGTGTTACAACATAGTAGTTTGTTTATGATAACCATTACCATTTTGAAGCCTTGTAAAACACTCCCAGTAGCACCACAAAAATACACAAATCACCATCGCTAGTATTTAGCGAGCAAAGCCAGCGTTCAGTTCAGCTGCTTACCTCTCAATCCACTATAAATACCTCCCCATGTTGCGTTGTCTGTCACCAAGGCTGTAATTTCTTCACCCATTAGTAAAGTAATCAGTGTGCCTGACAGCCTCCAGCCCTGTTACTGCAGCTGTGGACTGTCACAAACAGCCCACCCCTCCTCCCTCACACACCCCGCCCGCCTCCCTCAGCTTAGTCACGACGTGTTACACTCATCACAGACTGTAGGAATGCTCTGGGTTGCCCTCGCAAAACTAGGTGTGATGCCCACCTCAATAAATATATAGGTCATATTATTAATTGTCAGTGCTTTCAAATAATTTTAAGTCACTCCTAATTTTCAAATGATGTATCACCAAAGAACATTTTCTAATTGCTTTACACCCAAGTGGGGATATTAGGTAATAGAGGGCTGGAGTCTGTTTGAAACCTTCATCTCCCTTTTCACTGCCTGAAGTGGAACGTCCAGCCCAGCAGTCCACCATGGACAGGCTGTCACAGACACACAGTCACAGTGCTGCTGATCCCCTCAGCTCCTGTCACATCGCTCTCAATGCTCCTAAGTATGTACTCTCCTCTTTCTCACTGGCTGGAAAACTGGCACAGCAACAGGGATCGATCTCGGGGGGGCCATATTGTTGGGTCACCGGCCGACCGTCAGAGATTGACTTGGCAACTGGAGCTCTGCTGAAACAGCTGCCCACGCTCCCCACCCCAAGCCACCCGCCCGGTCTGCCTTGGCAATAGAACAAGACCGCCTGCTTTTATTATGTGACCTTGCAGTGCTCTTAAGTCACTGAGGGAATGTACAAGTCAATTACGCCAGAGCAGCGAACATAAAGCCCAGCACCCGTGGCACTAATTGAAACGGAAGGCTGCCGTAACTGTGTCATCTCGCCCCAGAATCGCATTAAGAAACCTATTCTAATTTTTGATGATACATCATTTCCTTCAGATGATCATATTAATTGCACTCCGAGAGACGGTAAGAAAGGAGAAAGATCCAGATGGTCGTACCCGTGTCTACGGCTCCTGGGTCGTGCAGTGGGTATTTACCAGGATCCATGACAGTAAACACACGCATCATTAACCTCCCGAAATACCCCCGATGTACCAGGGATGTATTTTGGGGTGTTTATTTTTTCGTCAGGCATTAGAAGTGCAAATGGGCCTCTTATCTGTGATCAGAGCCACCATGACAATTTCAACACAGTCATTGAGGTCAGAAGTGTGTGCGCTCAATTAAGGCAGGGAGCTAAATTTAGCGGTCCGCTGCCCAGCTGTAATGCCACAGATAAGGCTGCGTTACGCCTCTGAACTAAGCCTCTCCTATTTACAACTGTAATAAACAATAATAACCTACTCTTGAAATCACATGTTTTCAGACCAACTCTGAAACAGGACTTTTATAACGGTACCATGCAATTACTGTAATACCCTAGTTGTCTTGCAACTTTCAATAACATGCTCTGATCCACTCCCCTCCCTCTGTTTTTACCGTGCCTCAGCACCACTCCCGCTACTTGGCCCTTCTATCTCTGTAATAAGGGCCTAGGCTTCTTTCTCCCCCGCACTGGATACATACTCCGCAAAATGAAGATTGCTCACCACCACAGGATGCTTGGCTGCTGTAAAGGGAATAAAGAGGTTCAAATGGACTGTGTTTTCTCCTCTCCTGACAGATGATCCAGACCAGCAAGACTCTGCTGGAGAACTCCGAGGGAGTCTACGACCGAATACTGCTAACCCAGAAAGCAGGTAAGAAAGGGAAAGGGGATACCTAGTCAGTTGTCGAACTGAATGTATTCAACTGAAATGTGTCTTCCGCATTTAACTGAATCAGAGAGGTGCAGGCGTCTGCCTTAATCGACATCCACGTCTTCGGGCACCCTGGGAACAGTGGGTTAACTGCCTTGCTCGGGCAGAACGACAGATTTGTACCTTGTCAGCTCGGGGGATTGGATCCAGCAACCTTCCGGTTACTGGCCCAACACACGAGAGGGATAGAGCTGAATAAAGAGCGACGTTTAGCATGAAAAGCCCATTTCTCTACAAAGATCCACTGTCCCTCAGATCTTCCCTTCTTCCTTTCATATACAATCATCCCCCCTCTCTGAAGTATGCCATGGAGAGCGGCAGCTAACAAAAAAGATGGACTGATTATGCCGGCCCTGTTACATAAGAGTTATTAACATTTGATTCATGCTCATTTCTGTGACCCGGATGCTTTGAAACGCTGCTTTGGATGTGCCTGGTTTTTGATGATTCTCACGGCGTCGGCCGCGCTGCTCCTCTAATTAGGAGGGTTGCAGCTGAGGTGGTAAACACCCAGGTTCTGAACAGAACAACATCAAAGACTGGCAGGCGGCTGCGGTCTCTTTATGCCTGGTTTCCTCCAGGAACCGCACCGCTACAAGACGTGCAGAATGAGATCAATCCCATTTATAACAAATGAACTGGACTCATTTACCAGAATGGATGAAAATATTTTTTTTTTTTTTGTCTGAGCAATTGATCGGAAAATAATTGATCTCATTGTTAGGAGAATTCTGCGTTTGCACTTTGATATGAATATTGCAGCTTGTGTGCTCTTGCAATTTGATTATATCTGTGCTCTTAGCACTGTTTATCCCACTCCTTTGGTGAGTCTCTGTGAGAATAGCCTTCTGGCCCTGCATAATGTGTTGACTTGACTTGGGCAGGGGCAGTGTTAATCCAGTCTGCTCTGGGACGTGGGGGATCGGGAGGATCTTGGAGCCTTGATAGTGTGATTGGCAGCTCATCAATGGAACACGCTGGCAGAGATCCCACCCCTCGCTCCAAGGTGGGAGAGTCTTGGCTTGAGAAGCTGTCAGAATGTTCACTCTCTCTTCCTTCCCCCATTATGAGGGGAACTCAACAAGGTGGATTTTTCCAGAAAGAGCTCTAGTGGTTCAAACTCTGCAAAACCAAATTGTGTGCTTTAAAAGCAGCATAAAATTGACCTGTAGATTTACTACAGTACAAATAAAATCATATTCAATAATTTAGACGTCTGTGTCTTTAATCTAATGCAGCGTATTTCAGCAATGTTTCCCATCTAAGCATTGTAGATGTTTCATTTATCATGGAGTAACTTGTTTGGAGCGCCGAGTGAAGAAAAATCGGGCCGTCGTTCCGGGGGCTGGGATTTATTGGTTTCCAGATGGGTGACATATAAAATATTCATAGTCTATTGTCTTGGCTCATCAAGGGGGAAGAGGAGTGTGTCTTTTTAACTGAGGTGTGCGTCGCAAATCAATGGCTTCTCGCCGTCGTCTCCTCTTCTTAGTATTCATCACAACACCTACAGGACCTGCCTTCAAGCTGCTGCTGCCCGAGACATTAGCCATTGGTAGTCTGAGAGTTAAGATGTGAACTGCCTAAAGTGCTGAAAGAGACAACAAAACAACTCTGTCTCTAGGCAGCAGGGTGATATGGAATTGTGCTCCGATGGTTCACTTTTTGGTGTTTGCTAGATCTGTAGTAGTACAGTATATTGTGTCTATAGTCTGGAAGCTTTCCTCTTCAAAGTTGCTATGAAACCATCACACTTTTTCATTGTATGGCTATTTGCCTCTAATCTGTTGAAATGTCTATGAAAAATGAACCTAAAAGTAACTAGGGATGGGCACACGTACACAGTACTCGATTTAAAGTTTGCATTTGTTTACTAAGTACTCGAAATTCACAAATGCAACTATGTAGTTGGTTACATTTATAAGCACGGACAATTTCAAACTCGGGTAAGGTGTGTGTATTCTTTGTGAAGTATGTCAAGTGCAGTGAAAAATGTGTTAAGTTTGGTTTTCAGTTCTGTATCAGAACAACCAGCATAGCGCAAACTTTTTTGCCTTCAGCCCCGTTTCACGCTAACATGTGAGTACTCCATTATTTCCATTGAGTACTCAAACACAGAGGTTCTTTCAAATTCCCATCCCTAAAATGTACCTAACTAGGCCACTCAGTTGAGCCAAAACGATAGGTTACTGAAGCTAGGAAATGCTTCATATGCATTTGTATTATTTCATTAGTTAATATGGGCACACAAGACAACTAAACAAGTTAAACATGGGCTTCCACATTAGCTGCCCAAGCCTTCTGGTCACTACCAGGCACCATATCAAATCTACTGGGCTGGATTCAACCACCGACATTTTGCAAAATAGGACACAGCAGATGTGGTAATTTCATTGATACGTATTGTCAGCTGTGAGTGTGAGTGGAAAATGGGTCAATATAAACTGTATTTCCTCCGGATAGTGAGCAGAACATTTTAGTAAAAAGCTACTGGAGTTCGGAGTAATCCATCATAACTGCTCAGAGAGCAAACCGCCTCAAAAGACCCTCTGGGTAACAATAAACAAAGCTCAGTATTTATTTTTGATTTACTTATTTTACCTTTATTTAACTAGGCAAGTCAGTTAAGAATAAATTCTTATTTTCAATGATGGCCTAGTGGGTTTTAACTGCCTTGTTCAGGGGCAGAACGACAGATTTGTACCTTGTCAGCTCGGGGATTCGAACTTGCAACCTTCCGGTTACTAGCTCTAACCACTAGACTATCGTGCCGCACCTTTAGACTTACTGTCTAAAGCGCACAGATCAAATACATACTCGACACACACACAGGTACCAAATAACATCTGGGACATTTCAATAGCTGAACCTCAAAATACACCTAGTCTGGACAGAGTAACGCTTATAACAGGTCCCACCTAGGTTAACTTTTAAAAACTGCCTAAAAAAACAAGCTAAAGGGAAAATGTGGAACATAAGATGAATGGGAAAACCCCATTACAGTAATGGCCATTAAATGCAGTAGGTGATTATTCTACCGGGTCAAATGTATCATCTATTCAGGAGGATTGGGGACACTCAATCAATGTGTTGCTTTTGCAATTCAATCCATTATTAATAAACCTAGTAAACATTGTAGCCTAGGCTACAATACAGGTTTGGGGAAACGGTTTCATTAATATTTCCTATGACTGGGCACTCTGGTCCAAGTTCATTATGCTGAGTTATTGAGCTCCAAGCAGACGAGGGAGAAGATTACACCATCTAAAGAAGCTAATCCCTGTTGTATTGTTATTGGCCACGGCAAACCCCCTTCCTACCTGCTGCTCGGTTATGGACTGTCAAAGGTGACTGAGAACCTTTTGGTGGCTCTATACAGTCTCTGTCAGCGAACATAAGCTTGCAGAGAATTGAGTTTGAAAGGGTTTGCTCAGAATGACAGAATTAGTCCCCCGCCCCCCCAACTCTACACTGCGTTGCTAAGCAACCCCTGCTGAGAGTTGGTGCGTGTGTGTGTCTTTCCAGCACAGTCATGCTTCATGAGTACAACAGTAGTGACTGTAGTTACAGCAGCACAGCACCTGAGGGTGGGAATAATCATTCCGGAATCATTCAAATGTTTCACAGTGCACAAATTCAAAATGGCTGGGAGGAACAGATTATTAGGACTGTGTATGGTCCCCAAAAAAAAGTCTATGCCCTACGCATTCTCTGTAAAAGAATACAATACTAGCCTCAACCAGGGCCTAATTTGTGAACATTTCTTTGGCCATTTTCTGTCTCGACTCTTCATCTAGGTCAGCTATGTGCTAACTGCTGGAGTTCCAATATCACAGACCTCAGAATCTCCTCAACATCCATCCATCCAACCATCCATCCATCCATCCATGCATCCATCCATCCATGCATCCATCCATCCATCCATCCATCCATCCAACCCACACCCACCCCACTGTATATCTCACATGTATGGTGTTTGGTGTTGCCATGGAAACAACGCCAACAGGGCTGGGAACCGACCCAGAGCAGATAGAGCGCCGCGATAGATCTGAGCATGCTCAGTCCGACCGTTTCAGCTTGTGTTTGTATGTGTGTGGTCTGGTGAAGCTATTAGTAGTATACCAAGCTCCCTTTACCAAGCACCTTAACGGCCAGACCCTCAGCTGTTGCTCTGATGTTGTGGACTCCACTGCAACGTGACTCAAATCAAACACACGGCTATGTTCGTCTGTGTATCCTAACGGAGAGCAGCACGCAGTCTGAGAGGAGGAGGAGGAGGAGGAGGAGGAGGATGGGAGGAAGGGAGCTCCTCGGGAGACAAGTCCCTCCTCTGCTCAGCGCCTTGATGCTAATCCACAGTGAGGGGATGTCGTGTCTGTCTGCCCTGCCCATGCTAGTCTTGCTTTCTCTTTCTCTCATGCTCTCAAGAGAAGACGTCACTCTCCATTTTGACCTCACCAGCTTTGCCTCCTTCCTCATGTTGTCTGCTGGGCAGCTGTTTTCAGGCTGGTGTAATTTCTATAGACAATGAAAACAAAAACTGAACCAGGTAGTTCTAGTACTGTATGTACACTGAGAGACAAACATACAAAACTGACAAAGAGACAGATGGTTGAATCCGAAATGAATACTTAACCTATGATCATCTAAAGTGTGTTGGTGTTTTATCATTGTCTCACGGGTCAAGTCACACGTATTGCCTCCCGGGTGGCGCAGTGGTCTAGGGCACTGCATCGCAGTGCTAGCTGCGCCACCAGAGTCTCTGGGTTTGTGCCCAGGCTGGGCTGGGTTCGCGCCCAGGCTCTGTCGCAGCCGGCCGCAACCGGGAGGTCCGTGGGGCGATGCACAATTGGCATAGCGTCGTCCGGGTTAGGGAGGGTTTGGCCGGTAGGGATATCCTTGTCTTAGTATGTAAAATGTAATAAAATGTATGCACTCTACTGTAAGTCGCTCTGGATAAGAGCGTCTGCAAAATGACTAAAATGTAAAATGTAAATGTCAAGAATGAAACCAAATGTGTGAAGGCCTTAACTTAAGACTTTTCCCATAGTGCTGACACTTGCCTAACCACAATTGGCATTTCATGCAAACCTAGCATATACCGTAATTTCCGGACTATAAGCCGCTACTTTTTTCCCACGCTATGAACCTTGCGCTTTATACAATGACGCGGCTAATTTATGGATTTTTCCCGCTTTCACAAATTCATGCCGCCAAAACACTGAGCACCGTCACATAATGTGACGTAAATCGAGCGCGCTCAAACTTTCCATCATTCTGATTACGGTAGTCATTTTGTCACCCTCATCATGGCAAAGACACGGAGAAATGCATATGATGCAGCTTTCAATTTGAAGGCGATCGATCTGGCTGTTGGAAAAGGAAATAGTGCTGCTGCACGGGAGCCTTAATGAGTCGATGATAAGACGTTGGAAACAGCAGCGTGAGAAACTGACTTAGTGCAAAAAGACAACAAAAGTTTTCATAGGAAAGAAAAGCAGATGGCCCGAACTAGAAAATGAGGCTTGGATTAGTTTGCCTCCGGATGAAAGTGAGGAGAGCGCAATGAAAACGATCCAACATCGGATGAAGCAATTCTGAGGCTATTCAACTCCGACACCAAAGGAGATGACTTCAGTGGTTTCAGTGCACAGGAGGAAGATAGTGACCAAGGACTTTCTTGGTAGGCTATTGTTTACTGCTATTTAAAAAAAAAAAAATCTTACAAGCCTGTTTCGTTAAAGCCTATTTATTTTTGTTACAAGCCGTGTTTCGTTAAAGCCTATTTATTTTTGTTACAAGCCGTGTTTCGTTTAAAGGCTGTGTAAAGTTCATTTGTTTCAATGTACCGGTAGGCACCTGCGGCTTATAGACACGTGCGGCTTATTTATGTACAAAATAAAAATAAAAAATAAATTCAGTGGGTGCGGCTTATATTCAGGTGCGCTTAATAGTCCAGCAATTACGGTAAATGCATTGAGCATTGTACGTCAATGCTAGCCTCTGTGACAAATGTGTGTGAATACAGAGCGTAAAACTCATGTTTCCCCTGACCCCTCTCTCCCCAGCGATGGAGTTCCATGAGAACCTCCATGACATGGCGGTAAAGGAGGGCCTGAAGGGCAGGAAGCTGGCCAAGGCTGTGGAGAGCTTCACCTGGAACATAACCATCCTCAAGGTAAGGATAATGAATTTGTTTTTGCAATCTTTTTTTTGTGACAGTCTTTAGCTTTTGTTTAATCTATTTTAGCTACCAATAAACCGTTTAAAACCGTCACGTATAAATCGATCTGTGGACACCGTAGATCAAAATGGCTTGCATTGAGTGGTAGCCCTGATTCTCAGACACAGGAGTATGTCTCTTCTGCCTGTATGAAGCAGGATGTGAAATCTGACACTACTTGCAGCAGGGATGTCCCGCCTACCATTTAATTCGCTCTTCCGACTGTATCAACTCCTGTCTGAAGCCTACAGTGCCCTCGGAAAGTATTCAGACCCCTTGACTTTTTTCACATTTGTCAGCAATTTACACACAATACCCCATAATGACAAAGCGAAAACAGGTTTTTAGAAATGTTTTGAAAATGTATTAATAACAAAAAACAGATGCCTTATTTTTGTAAGAATACAGGCTCTTTGCAATGAGACTCATAATTGAGCTCAGGGGCATCCTGTTTCCATTCATCATCCTTGAGATGTTTCTACACCTTGATTGGAGTCCACCTGTGGTAAATTCAATTGATTGGACATGATTTGGAAAGACACACCTGTCTATATAAGGTCCCACAGTTGACAGTGCAGGTCAGAGCAAAAACCAAGCCATGAGATCGAAGGTATTGTCGGTGGAGCTCTGATACAGGATTGTGTCGGCACAGATCTGGGGAAGGGTATTGAACGATTTCTGCAGCATTGAAGGTCCCCAAAAACACAGTGGCCTCCATCATTCTTAAATAAAGGAAGTTTGGAACCACCAACCACCCGGCCAAACTGAGCCGGAAGGAACTTCCCGGCTAAACTGAGCAATCAGGGAAGGGCCTTGGTCAGGGAGGTGACCAAGAACCTGATGGTCACTCTGACAGAGCTCTAGAGTTCGTCTGTGGAGATGGGAGAACCTTCCAGAAGGACAACCATCTCTGCAGCACTCCTCAATAAAAGGCACATGACAGCCCGTTTGCCAAAAGGCCCTTAAAGACTCTCAGACCATGAGAAACAAGATTCAATGGTCTGATGAAACCAAGATTGAACTCTTTGGCTTGAATGCCAAGGGTCACGTCCAAAGGAAACCTGGCACCATCCCTACGGTGAAGTGTGGTGGCAGCATAATGCTGTGGGGGTGTTTTTCAGCGACAAGGACTGGGAGACTAGTCAGGATCGAGGCAAAGATGAACGGAGCAAAGTACAGAGATCCTTAACGAAAACCTTCTCCAGAGCTCTGACTGGGGCGAAGGTTCACCTTCCAACAGGACAACAACCTTAAGCACACAGCCAAGACAACGCATGAGTGGCGAAGTCTCTGAATGTCCTTGAGTGACCCAGCCAGAGCCCTGACTTGAAGCCAATCTAACATCTCTGGAGTGACCTGAAAATAGCTGTGCAGCAACGCTTCCCATCCAACCTGACAGAGTTTGAGAGGATCTGCAGAGATTGGGGGAAACTCCCAAATACAGGTGTGCCAAGCTAGAGCTCTGAGAGATGTTTAAAGCGATGGGACCGACGTTTTGATAGAGACCTTTAGAAACTTTGCACATTTTCTCTACCACTAAATATACAAATATGTATTTTACAGTTATAAGGAAGGTGAAATCTTAATGGATTTGAAAAAATGTAATTTCAAGCCTTATACATACAGTTTTGTTGAGTAGGAAATAATCCAAATATGATCTGTGTAATTAAGCTTGTGTCCTCAATAGTGACTACACCTCTGCAATTTATAACTATTTTTACTAGAAAAGCGAGAGTTTAACCTTGGAGTATGCAGCATTACTAGTTATTGTTTATCTCATGAGAAATAATTACTTTTGGGGATTACGTAGATTACATTTTTGATTACATTTAGTTACATGTAAGAGGTTTATCTTAATGTTTGTTTTGAGGACAGACATAAGCAGTGAATTTAAATTCAAGAAACAACTTCAGAGCGAACACTTAAGAGATTATGATTCCACAGTGCAGTTGAGCTTCACTAAATAAGGAAAAAACAATGTTTTTTGAGAGTTTGTTTACAGAAGGGACATAAGGTAGCTAGGTTTAAATTGACATTTGTTTTTCAGCTGCAGCGCGGTGGAATAAGAGCCTATGTCTGAGCTAGTTAGATTGCACACACTGTCTGATGTATTTGTCTTCATGCCGTTCATTTAATCCCTGTGTCAATGCAAGGGGTAATTATCGAGGAATGACCTTCCGCATATTTATTTGTGATATTTGCATGCGTTAATTGCATGCTCACCTCATGAGCGTTTGGGCTCATCATTTATACATCCGTCCCCGGGAAATGGAGTTTGTGCCTGGTGAGTGTTTGGCTACGCTGCATAATTCATTATACACAGAAGCAGCGGTTACGCTCCGTGGGCATTGGGGAGATGTAGGACTCCAATGTCTGACCGCATACAACTAAGATTAAACAGTACCACACTACTCTCTCGCTTCGTGACCTTTTTGAAGGTACAATTGGTTTCACCCTTTGTCTTTCTGTTTAAACTGGAGATTCAAGTTGTTGATACATGCTCCATTGTCTCTATATTGCCATTGCTGTCATGTCCCTGCCTCCCCTCCAGGGCCAGGCGGACCTGCTGAAGCACGCAAAGAGTGAGGTCCAGGAGAACCTGAAGCAGATCCACTATGCCGCACTCACCTGTAACCTCAGTAAGGACGGACCATCAGGGAGCACGGCAGGCTCCGAGTCCAGGACCCGACCACGCAGCCTGGATGCCATCCCTGAGAAAGCCACGGGGGAGGACGAGCTCTCTGAGGAGGACAACTGAAGGCTTACGCCCTAAACCCTTCATACCACCAAGCCCCTTGCCCTACCCTAGTGGCATACATTAACCTCCTTACCGCAGTCCCACACAAACCTGACTACAGTATACCTGTTCTAGTGCCGTTGCCACACAAAACTATTCTTATTCCAGTGCCGTATACAACATTTACATTTTAGTCATTTAGCAGATGCTCTTATCCAGAGCGACTTACAGTAGAGTGCATACATTTCATTACATTTTTACATACTGAGACAAGGATATCCCTAACCCGGACGACGCTATGCCAATTGTGCGTCGCCCCACGGACCTCCCGGTTGCGGCCGGCTGCGACAGAGCCTGGGCGCGAACCCAGCCCAGCCTGCGCGCGAACCCAGAGACTCTGGTGGCGCAGCTAGCACTGCGATGCAGTGCCCTAGACCACTGCGCCACCCGGGAGGTCTCCTGGACCCAACCATTCCATTCCCACCCCAATCTCACTCAAACCTCCCTTTGATTAACCAGGTACCACACAAAAAGCCCTTAACCCCTCCTGCCCACCTCCAACGTCCAACAGCAAGATGTTGCAGGTCAACTAGGAGGGTCAAGTGAACTTGCAGCCACGGGACAGTCTTAAAGCAGTGACCTACTGTAGAGAGAGTGCACTTATTTACAGGCAGACCCCAGGGTCTGACCCTAGGAGAGCCGCTCTGAACGGTCCGAGGATTTCTTAAGCACAATTTACGGGTTTCTGACCAACCAGAAATTAGAGCTGTGAATGTAATAGGAAATAGGAACAATGGAGAGAAGAAAAGGGAGGTGAGAGCTGTTTACAATAATGAACTTGCCAAAATAGTATATGTATATATGGAGTTCTGTTACTTTTTTTGCAACGTGCTTCATTTTATTATTGTATTCTTGAGAAATAAGATTTATTTTGTAAAGGAATTGGCTCGTCCATGAAACATAACTATTTTATTTGTCTGTACAGATGTGAAATTGTGGTGTCCTTTACACTTTCCTACTGGAGAGTTCCTTTGTCGAGACGAGGGACGGATAGAGACTTTAAACCTCAGTATGTGGTCCAAAGGGTGGCAGTCGAGTCTTAAACACAGCCAGCAACTGCTTTGGGAAGGAACCATGGAGAGAGTAACTCGTTAGGCCTACGTTTTGGGATCATTTCACCATTCCACGTGAGAGGATTGAGTAAGGTGTACAAAGTAATAATAGCTTCTCAACCCGTCCTGGTAACAAGCTAGCCCCCTATTCATGAATACGGTTTCATATATGACTGTGCCTCATTGCTACAAATCAGTCAACAAAGGCGATGGATGGTGAGGAAAGAGATACTCTTCCTCGCGTCCATCCGTCTTTACCTGCTTTTCCCCACTAGTTGCTTCTAGTTTGTATTTTGTTTTTTCTCTCCACAGTGCGGAAACAGCGTTGCTCCTGGTCAACTTTAGCCACCCCCCACCACCTCTGGATCTCACCACCAGTGTTTTAACTGGGCCCACACTGGTACAAAAAGTCATTCACAAACTTCAGTGCTGTGACAGTTATTGTATTTATAACTGTTAACCATTTTTACCGACGGAGAGATATATATATATTTTTTTTAAACCGGTTTTGCTTTTCTGTTCATTCCTGAAACCTTCTGAATAAACCACGTCAAATCGTTTATGGTATTTGGTGTCAGATTCAATAACAGACCGTATGAACATTCATTAACATTCTACAGTGTGCTCTTTTCTGTTGTATTAATGCTATTACTGTTCAAGGGCAGACAGAGACTGCAGGGTCTGGATATCCCAGCCATCGCATGGAGCTGCTGGAGGAACTGAAGGATCTCTATAGATTAGTTTACAGTGTGCTGATAGGAGTGGAAAGAGCCTAGGGATATCTAGCGAACCACAGACGTGTCTGGCACATGTTCACAGATACACACAGACCTGCACGCACAGCTGATAACCCATAAAAACATAGACACAATCTTTTTTTTTTGTCACTCAGTTTGTTTCCACTTTATTTCCCTGATAGACCACTACATTGTGGTCACTTGTCGGCACAGAAAAGCAACCCAACACATCAAAGGCCCGTTCTTAGAAAAGCAGAAAGATTGTCCCCTGTAAGTCGAACCAGAGTACAGCACCACAAAATAGCATTTAGAATAGATCAAAGTTTATTGGTCGCGTACACAGATTTGCCGATGTGCAGTAATACCTTGCAATAAAAAAAACATAATTAAAAAGACATTCTATAGGATACGCCATGACTAGAATACAGTATATATATATGTGGGTAAAGCAGTATGTAAACATTACTCAAGTGACCAGTGTTTAATGACTACAGTATGTACATAGGGCAGCAGTCTCTAAGATGCAGGGTAGAGTACGGGGTGGTACCAGGTTAGAACCATGACTGAGGTTCAGGGCATGGTAATGGGCGGAGGCCAGCTAGCGGTGACCGTTTAACCGTCTGATGGCCTGGAAATAGAAGCTCTTTCTCAGTCTCTCTGTCCCAGCTTTGATGCACCTGTACTGTCGCCGCCTTCTAGATAGTAGCGGGGTGAACAGGCTGTGGCTCGGGTGGCTGAGGTCCTTGATGATCTTCTTGGCCTTCCTGTTATACCGGGTGCTGTAAGTGTCCTGGAGGGCAGGTAGTGTGCCCCCTGTAATGTTGAGGATGAACCTTTTGAACAGTATTTTTGTCATACTTTTTATAAATGACACATATAGTCCTCATATGGAGAGTTGGGATTCATGTCAGTTCAGCTGCACCATCTATAGCAATGACTCAAATCTGGGTATAATGTTGTTTTTTTATGACCACCTGAAAACAAGGCAACCTGTGTATAAACTAATACAAACTTTACTGTTAAACAATCTCAAAGAAGAGGGGGGAATGGATTCCATTCGAATGCCATTCTGGATACCCATGACAAACAGTGTCTGGTTAGTATCAGTCGCACCACAGACAAGACGGGGCCTCGCAGATCACGTCAACAACCAGTGAGGACACATTCCCCATAAAGAAATCGGAATGTTTGGAATAGATCTGCTTTGTAACATTGTGAAAGGTCTAAACTTAGATATTTAGTGGGTGATGCTTTGGCTAATAAATAAACTATCCAATGTTTGCTTTAGGACAGACAGCCTCTCATGCTGTATGTGTTTATGCAGTTGTGCTTGCAAGGCACTGTAGACTACTGTAGACTTGTGAGTGAGATGGTCGGAGATGTACATGTACGTGCAATCCTCTGGTCGCTGGTCTGGCCTGAGAAGCGAGTCTCCCTGTGGTCTTCGTGATGAAGCGGTAGAGGCCATTAGTCTAGCTGTGGACCAGGCCTCATTCTCGGGATCTACATCCGGCCGGCATGCCATGGCGTGATGGCCTGGAGATGCCTTGGACTGAGCTAAGGCTATGCAGCCAGTCAGCCAGTACCTTCTCTCAGCACTGCTCTGCTCCCATCGATCCACATTCATCCCTTTTCAATGCTCACTCAAAACTCCTATTCTACCCCTGCCGCTGTTATGAGCAAGAGAAATTATGTTTCTTAACCCACAGAGAAAAGAGACCTTTGATCCATAACTGATTTATGGGTCAGGCTTCTGTGCAACGTTCTCTAGGAATAACCAGAGGCAGCTGAACAAACAGTAGCCCTGTATTAGAAAGATACTATCTTTTCACTGTGAATAATTCATGCTCTGCCAGTCACTAAACTGCACGTCCCAGAGCGTTTTGCTCTCGCTCGACGGTCCCCTTTGTAGAAAGCCTGTGTTGGTCATCCAGAGCACTCAGTGCTATGCGCCTTTCTGCAGACTAAGCACCGCAATCATGACCGAGGGCATAAGCCTCAATACTAGACAGAGTATTCAGAGAAAAAGGCCCACAAACAGATAAATTGAGCACTCCCAGAGCTAATGCTAACACCGAGAGCCTCCACATAAAGAGATGTGTAGATAGCGAGCTGCTTATCAGTTTAGCTAGCGGCTGGCATGTCCAGGGAATTGCTCGTCTGCTGCTAACAACGTAGTCAACAACACCCTGTCCCCCCCCCCCCCTCAACTATAAAGCTATACAGGAGAAATTGTGTGCTTATCTCAAGAGAAGCTTAATGGAACGCATGTATACAAGCCAGGTCTGCAGGGCGTTCTGTTTATGTCATTCTTTAACAAGTTGTCTCGTTAAACGGTAAAGTGGAGATGTTCCACATCAAGAGTTAAGTTTTGCATTGTCAAAATGACATTGAACAGCTCTCCTTGTTAGCTTGACCACCCAATGTCCTCACGCTGTCTGTCGCACAGAAGCAGTTGTCACGTCGACCAATGTGTACCATACACATTGATCATAAAACAGTCATGTATTTACATATCAACATACAACCGAGATACCTGGGAAGTGGCGATGCCATGTCAGACTACATATCCAACCCTAAAATGTGTTAGAGGAATACTGTGCATCTTTTTGGTAACTAACCCAGCAGAACCTTGACAAGGAACCCAGCGTTGACTGGTCTTCTGTTCCTTTCACTGTCACACTGCTGCACGAACTCAGTTTTATCATGGCACGACACAATAACTACCTATTCTTGCCAATGAACATCGTGCCTCTGTGTGGGCTGGTGGCTGGTGCAGTGCTGTTAGCTCTGGCTTACTTTCCCTGTGTCCTAACAAACTGCAACTTTGTCTTGTTTTTGACTTCCACATAACGCCACATTCTCAGAGGGCAATGCAAACGTACAGGACATAGCATGACAACAGTTGATGTAATGGTTTGATGGTGTGGTGAAGTCATTCATCCTTCTGCCTTGGGCAAAAGCAGTAACCCGGGATTTGAACCGGGACGTGATGAACCACCTGATCCTCCTCACGTAACTTCTGTAACAGCTAGACTTGTTCTTCACAGAGATGAAGAACAATGTATTATACAGAAATAAAGTGCTATGAAAATGTCCTAACACTTTATTTCTGTATAGTACATTGAGAACGGAAGAACAATCAAACCAGAGGGAAATGACCTACAGTATCAGTTACCGTTTGTGATAGTCTTGTTCCCTCTTACTCGATTAGAAGGGTGGGTGAACCAATAAGCGTGAGGAAGAATATTAACGCAATTGCTGAAGCAGCTGGTTCCTGTCTGGTTTATGATCTATTGTTGTTTCAATAGGACACATTCACCAGCAGCATACCACCCTGCATCCCACTGCTGGATTACCTCTGAAGCTAAGCAGGGTCGGTCCTGATCGCTCCCTGGATGGAAGACCAGATGCTGCTGGAAGTGGTGTTGGAGGTCCAGCAGGGGCACTCTTCCCTCTGGTCTAAGGAGATCCCAATGCCTCAGGGTAGTGAAGGGGACATTGCCCTGCGTAGGGTGTAGTCTTTCGGATGGGACTCTGGGCATTAAAAATACAATGGCACTAATCGTAAGAGTAGGGGTATTAACCCCGATGTCACGGCTAAATTCCCAACCTGGCCTCATTCCATCATGGCCACCTAATCATCCCCCTCATTCCTAATTGGCATATGTCACTCCTCTCCAGCTGCTGTGTGGTGAGCATTAAGGCACAAACATGGTTGCTGTACATTGGTGGTGGAGTTTCTCTGTTACTATGTAAAGCACTTTGAGTACCTCAGTTGGTAGAAAAGTGCTATATACACTGCTCAAAAAAATAAAGGGAACACTTGCCTGCTGGAGGTCATTTTGCAGGGCTCTGGCAGTGCTCCTCCTTGCACAAAGGCGGAGGTAGCGGTCCTGCTGCTGGGTTGTTGCCCTCCTACGGCCTCCTCCACGTCTCCTGATGTACTGGCCTGTCTCCTGGTAGCGCCTCCATGCTCTGGACACTACGCTGACAGACACAGCAAACCTTCTTGCCACAGCTCGCACTACCTGAGCCACTTGTGTGGGTTGTAGACTCCGTCTCATGCTACCACCAGAGTGAAAGCACTGCCAGCATTCAAAAGTGACCAAAACATCAGCCAGGAAGCATAGGAACTGAGAAGTGGTCTGTGCTCACCCCCTGCAGAACCACTCCTTTATTGGGGGTGTCTTGCTAATTGCCTATAATTTCCACCTTTTGTCTATTCCATTTGCACAACAGCATGTGAAATTTATTGTCAATCAGTGTTGCTTCCTAAGTGGACAGTTTGATTTCACAGAAGTGTGATTGACTTGGAGTTACATTGTGTTGTTTAAGTGTTCCCTTTATTTTTTTGAGCAGTGTATATCTAATCAATTATTTATTATAATATAGCCTGGAATCTAAACTGTTGATGTGAAACAATGGTGAAACAGGGTATTCCAGTTTGTATTCCAGGCTAGATAGAGTGGGGGTTGAAAACACACCAATTCTTCTACTGTCTTTCATAAATATCATTACTATCTCTCCTTGACTGGATCTCTGAGTGACTCATTACTGAAAACTGTGAATGTCGTCCTCAGACGAGCGACTCTCTTCCTCATGGCCTCAGATCGTTAAATGATTGGTCTCAAAATGACTTTGCTTGAGTCAAAAATAGACATTTTAAAGGACTTGTGAAAGCTTTTGAGCGATCAAAAAGAAATTCACTGGATATATAGTTCTTATGTGGCCTACCCATTAATGCGTTTACAAATGTGAAAAGGAGTGTGGGTCAGGGTGTTTAGGGGAAGGATCAAAGTTACTTTGAGAGAAAAGGCATAGATCACATTAGGCTACCATTACAACCCACCCATGGCATTTAAAATGAGTGTACAAAACATTAGGAACACTGCTCTTTCCATGACAGACTGACCAGGTGAAAGCTACGATCCCTCATTGATTTCACCTTTATTTTACCAGGTAGGCTAGTTGAGAACAAGTTCTCGTTTACAACTGCGACCTGGCCAAGATAAAGCAAAGTAGTGCGACACAAACAACAACACAGAGTTACACATGAAATAAACAAGCGTACAGTCAATAACACAATAGAAAAAAAAAGAAAGTCTATACAGTGTGTGCAAATGGCGTGAGGAGGTAAGGCAATGAATAGGCCATAGTAGTAAAGTAATTACAGTTTAGCAGATTAACACTGGAGTGATAGATGAGCAGATGATGATGTGCAAGTAGTGATAGTGTTGTGCAAAAGAGCAGAAAAGTAAATAAAAACAATATGGGAATGAGGTAGGTAGATTGGGGGGGGCTATTTACAGATGTACTATGCACAGCTGCAACAATCGGTTAGCTGCTCAGATAGCTGATGTTTAAAGTTAGAGAGGGAAACTTCAATTAATGTAGATGAAGAGAAGGTGACAGGTTAAAGAAGGAATTTTAAGCCTTGAGACAATTGAGACATGGATTACTTGTGTGCCATTCAGAGGGTGAATGGGCAAGACAAAATATTTAAGTGCCTTGAACTGGGTATGGTAGTAGATGCCAGGTGCACCGATTTGAGTCTGGTTAGAACTGCAAAGCTGCTGGTTTTTTTTTCATTTCACGCTCAACAGTTTCCTGTGTGTATCAAGAATGATCCACCACACAAAGGACATCCAGCCAACTTGACACAACTCTGGGACGCATTGGAGTCAACATGGGCCAACATCCCTTTGGAACGCTTTCAACACCTTGCAGAGTCCATGCCCTGACGAATAGAGCCTGTTCTGTGGGCAAAAGGGGTGCAACTCAATATTAGGAAGGCGTTCCTAATGTTTTGTACATTCAGTGTATAGTAGCCTACCAAAACACAACTAAACAACTAAAACAGCTGTACTTTCCAAACTAGAACATGTTTGGTAGTACCAAATCCTTGTCATGTGCCTGTGATGTTTAAGGTAATAATCAACGCTCTCCACATTCGTCGTAAGAACGTTTCAATAAGAGGTGTTATATTGACCCTCAGTGGCCGTAGGCGGTACTGCAGGCATAATGTTGTCACAAGGGAATATGATAAACTGAAGATTAAGACATCCATACAGGGGGACAGTTGCATACTGACTGGGATGTCAGTTATAGATGTGTGGGTTATACACTGCTCAAAAAAATAAAGGGAACACTTAAACAACACAATGTAACTCCAAGTCAATCACACTTCTGTGAAATCAAACTGTCCACTTAGGAAGCAACACTGATTGACAATACATTTCACATGCTGTTGTGCAAATGGAATAGACAAAAGGTGGAAATTATAGGCAATTAGCAAGACACCCCCCAAAACAGGAGTGATTCTGCAGGTGGTGACCACAGACCACTTCTCAGTTCCTATGCTTCCTGGCTGATGTTTTGGTCACTTTTGAATGCTGGCGGTGCTCTCACTCTAGTGGTAGCATGAGACGGAGTCTACAACCCACACAAGTGGCTCAGGTAGTGCAGTTCATCCAGGATGGCACATCAATGCGAACTGTGGCAAAAAGGTTTGCTGTGTCTGTCAGCGTAGTGTCCAGAGCATGCAGGCGCTACCAGGAGACAGGCCAGTACATCAGGAGACGTGGAGGAGGCCGTAGGAGGGCAACAACCCAGCAGCAGGACCGGTACCTCCGCCTTAGTGCAAGGAGGTGCACTGCCAGAGCCCTGCAAAATGAACTTCAGCAGGTCACAAATGTGCATGTGTCAGCATATGGTCTCACAAGGGGTCTGAGGATCTCATCTCGGTACCCAATGGCAGTCAGGCTACCTCTGGCGAGCACATGGAGGGCTGTGCGGCCCCACAAAGAAATGCCACCGCACACCATGACTGACCCATCGCCAAACCGGTCATGCTGGAGGATGTTGCAGGCAGCAGAACGTTGTCCACGGCGTCTCCAGACTCTGTCACGTCTGTCACATGTGCTCATGTGCTCAGTGTGAACCTGCTTTCATCTGTGAAGAGCACAGGGCGCCAGTGGCGAATTTGCCAATCTTGGTGTTCTCTGGCAAATGCCAAAAGTCCTGCACGGTGTTGGGCTGTAAGCACAACCCCCACCTGTGGACGTCGGGCCCTCATACCACCCTCATGGAGTCTGTTTCTGACCGTTTGAGCAGACACATGCACATTTGTGGCCTGCTGGAGGTCATTTTGCAGGGCTCTGGCAGTGCACCTCCTTGCACAAAGGCGGAGGTAGCGGTCCTGCTGCTGGGTTGTTGCCCTCCTACGGCCTCCTCCACATCTCCTGATGTACTGGCCTGTCTCCTGGTAGCGCCTGCATGCTCTGGACACTACGCTGACAGACACAGCAAACCTTTTTGCCACAGTTCGCATTGATGTGCCTCACCAACAAAGCCTTTCAAAAGGACAAACAAATGGTTTCAGTTACTCAAAATGGCCAGACTAATATCTAGTGCACAAGACCTGAGATAATAGCTTTCATATACTGTATGCACTGGTTAAAACATAAAAACCTGAGCTACAACAATCTCTCTCACAAAAGCTCCTCTACTCCACTAGGTGGCAGGTGGAGCTAAATCAAGCGCCGTAGCATCCCTACACAAGGTGCTTGTGAGTTCTGCCTTCCAATTATGGGTTATTCTACAGGGACCTGGCTCTGAGAGATGCCTCCCGGAGTCTCACACCTGCCTGCTTCCCTCCTCAACTAACCAAAAGCAGCATCCCACAATGCACCACCTTTCCCTTCAGTGAGGACACGACTGCTTGCACCGTATGCACATATGCCTCATGTTCAAAAAGCAACATCATGCTTCATCGACTAACCTTTATCATGGTACCCCTATAGGGTTACACTACTGATGGGAGGGGGGGGTCAACCCTATAGGGGTACCAAATGATCAGCAGATGCTTATGCATCTTGAGGATCACTGATATTTGGGCATTATTTGTAAGGTCACAAAACAAAATGTATTGATATTTGTGCCTATAAATCTCTGACGCAAATGTCCAAGGTGCTATTAGGCCACATAGAACCTAGAAAGACAAGCATTCCGCTGCACCCGCGATAACATCTGCAAAACTGTGTACGCCACCAATCAACTTTGATTTTATTTAACAACAGGAACCAAACCGAAACAGCTCATACTATTGCCTACTCTCTCTGTCGACAAATCCCTGAGATGCTATTGTCTAGAATTACATAAAGAAGGATGGAACAATTATCTAATGTACATCGTTATACTGTTGGACATAACCCTACAATCAAATGAATGAGCAGGATAGACCTTTCTGTGTACTGCAGTGTCTCTTGTACGCCAGTAGAATTGTTTCATCCTTCCTTACTTATCTAATTTTAGGCCATTGTTTACAGAGAGCCGCAGAGAAACACTGCATTGTTTGCCGGGGGGGGGGGGGGGGGGGGCATGATGGAATCACTGCTCAAAGTACATTAAAATGGAAGGCGGCGTCGAGGTGACTTTAGCTCCTAATTAAAAACAGATGTGTCCATTTAATAGTCTTAATACTTTGAGGGAGAGAGACAATCACTGCAGAAATATCTATTTGCCTCATTAAATCGACAGGCTTGATCATGATGGGGAGGAGAATAATGAATTAAGACAGACATGTTTACCAGGTTGTTTAAATAGTATTTGCCAGAAGAAAGAGAAGATCTAAATAGACTGTTGTTGTGTTGCACAGATTATTGGCTATTTAAGTGATGAAGTGACACGATGAATGGCAAGGAATGAACTAGGAGCAGAATGGCAGTGAAACCTTATTATGGACAAATTCTATATCAATCACAGTATAGATAGCTTGAACGTCAGTTAAACGGAACAACGGTAACGCTTTATTTGGATAGTCCCAGTAGATGGTTTGGTTTGTAGGTTTGTAGACAACATTTCAACGAACTATCCACGAAGGCTAGCCCTACCCTTAACCCTTATCCTAACCCTAAACTTAACCCTTAGCCTAACCCTAGCCCTAACTTGAACCCTTACCCCTATTCTAACCCTAACCCGAACCGTAACCTTAGCGAGCATTTGCTTATCAACAGATAGTTTGTTGATAGTGTGACCATCTGTAGATCTACGTGGCATATTCTATATGGGAATATCCAAATAAAGTGACTGAAACAACTTCAAATTCAGTTTACTGTGGAATCCTCCCCTTATCATTAGAAAAAGACCAATGCGATAGTGTCAAGACAAAGCTAGAGATTATGTTTGAAAAAGTTCTCCACTACAGTAGGTAATGGTGTTATATCCAAACATAAACATTTCACTAGTAGTACAGTAGCTGTTTGTGTCTATCCACACCACACATACAGTGGGGCAAAAAAGGATTTAGTCAGCCACCAATTGTGCAAGTTCTCCCACTTAAAAAGATGAGAGAGGCCTGTCATTTTCATCATAGGTACACTTCAACTATGACAGACAAAATGAGAAAAAAAAATCCCATTGTAGGATTTTGAATGAATTTATTAGCAAATTATGGTGGAAAATAAGTATTTGGTCAATAACAAAAGTTTATCTCAATACTTTGTTATATACCCTTTGTTGGCAATGACAGAGGTCAAATGTTTTCTGTAAGTCTTCACAAGGTTTTCAACACACTGTTGCTGGTATTTTGGCCCATTCCTCCATGCAGATCTCTTCTAGAGCAGTGATGGGGCTGTTGCTGGGCAACACGGACTTTCAACTCCCTCCAAAGATTTTCTATGGGGTTGAGATCTGGAGACTGGCTAGGCCACTCCAGGACCTTGAAATGCTTCTTACGAAGCCACTCCTTCGTTGCCCGGGCGGTGTGTTTGGGATCATTGTCATGCTGAAAGACCAAGCCACGTTTCATCTTCAATGCCCTTGCTGATGGAAGGAGGTTTTCACTCAAAATCTCACGATACATGGCCCCATTCATTCTTTCCTTTACACGGATCAGTCGTCCTGGTCCCTTTGCAGAAAAACAGCCCCAAAGCATGATGTTTCCACCCCCATGCTTCACAGTAGGTATGGTGTTCTTTGGATGCAACTCAGCATTCATTGTTCTCCAAACACGACGAGTTGACTTTTTACCAAAAAGTTATATTTTGGTTTCATCTGACCATATGACATTCTCCCAATCTTCTTCTGGATCATCCAAATGCTCTCTAGCAAACTTCAGACGGGCCTGGACATGTACTGGCTTAAGCAGGGGGACACGTCTGGCACTGCAGGATTTGAGTCCCTGGCGGCGTAGTGTGTTACTGATGGTAGGCTTTGCTACTTTGTCCCCAGCTCTCTGCAGGTCATTCACTAGGTCCCACTGTGTGGTTCTGGGATTTTTGCTCACCGTTCTTGTGATCATTTTGACCCCACGGGGTGAGATCTTGCGTGGAGCCCCAGATCGAGGGAGATTATCAGTGGTCTTGTATGTCTTCCATTTCCTAATAATTGCTCCCACAGTTGATTTCTTCAAACCAAGCTGCTGACCTATTGCAGATTCAGTCTTCCCAGCCTGGTGCAGGTCTACAATTTTGTTTCTGGTGTCCTTTGACAGCTCTTTGGTCTTGGACATAGTGGAGTTTGGAGTGTGACTGTTTGAGGTTGTGGACAGGTGTCTTTTATACTGATAACAAGTTCAAACATGTGCCATTAATACATATATATATATATAGTGGAGGACAGAGGAGCCTCTTAAAGAAGAAGTTACAGGTCTGTGAGAGCCAGAAATCTTGCTTGTTTGTAGGTGACCAAATACTTATTTTCCACCATAATTTGCAAATAAATTCATTAAAAATCCTACAATGTGATTTTCTGGAATTTCTTTTCTCATTTTGTTTGTCATAGTTGAAGTGTACCTATGATGAAAATTACAGGCCTCTCTCATCTTTTTAAGTGGGAGAACTTGCACAATTGGTGGCTGACTAAATACTTTTTTGCCCCACTGTAGGTGTGAGAACAATGTTACAGAAATCATATCACAGACTGTTTTGTCGTGTACTGCCAGGTCACCTCATTGAGAGTTTGAGTATGACATGCGTGACATATCAGATTAGATTTAAGTTGTATAGACATGCAGTAGATAACTTAAATCTACTCGACACATCAGTCTGTGTGATGGGGACAAAGATGTGTCTGGACACTTCAGCCTTGTTCAGGGATCTACTGTCATATTCAATCAGATCTGTGCACTGTACCAGCCTCCACTGACGTCCGCCCAAGCCTCCAGGAGGGATCAAAGAGTGAGTGGCATCGTGGCACTCCAGGAAAACCTCTCAGAGCTCTATGGTACTGTTCTATTGTTAACACCCATCACAGCTTTAACAGAATGGGCTGATTTGAAGTACAGTAGAGGTTGTTCCTTTGTCACAGATATTCATGGTTTTACTTAAAGGAGTTGGCACCAGCACTTTATTATATTTTTCATAAGCTGAAATAAAAGAGCCCAGACATTTTCCATATGCAAAAAAAGTGTATTTCTCTCAAATTTTGTGCACAAACTTGTTCACATCCCTTTCAGTGAGCATTTCTCCTTTGCCAAGATAATCTATCCACTTGGTAGTTGTGGCATATCAATAACCTGATTAAACAGCATGATCATTACACAGGTGCGCCTTGTGCTGGGGAAAATAAAAGGCCACTCTAAAATGTGCAGTTCTGTCACACAACACAATGCCAGCGATGTCTCAAGTTTTGAGCGAGCGAGCAATTGGCATGCTGACTGCAGGTGCAGGAATGTCCACCAGAGCTGTTGCCTGAGAACTGAATGTTAATTTCTCAACCATAAGCTGCTTCCAATATAGTTTTAGAGAATTTGTCCAATTGGCTACACAACTGCAGACCATGTGTAACCACGCCAGCCCAGTACCTCCACATCCGGCTTCTTCCCCTGCGGGATGGTCTGAGACAAGACACCTGGATAGCTGATGAAACTGTGGGCTTGCACAACCGAAGAATTTCTGCACAAACTGTCAGAAACCATCTCAGGGAAGCTCATCTGTGTGCTCGTCGTCCTCACCAGGGTCTTGACCTGACTGCAGTTCGGCGTCGTAACCAACTTCAGTGGGCAAATGCTCACCTTTGATGGCCACTGGCACGCTGGAGAAGTGTCCTCTTCACGGATTAATCTTGGTTTCAACTGTACCAGGCAGATGGCAGACATGTGAGTGAGCGGTTTGCTGATGTCAATGTTGTGAACAGAGTGCCCCATGGAGGCAGTGGAGTTGTGGTATGGGCAGGCATGAGCTACGGACAACGAACACAATAGCATTTTATCGATGGCAATTTGAATGGAGAGATACCGTGACGAGATCCTGAGGCCCATTGTCGTGCCATTCATCCGCCGCCATCACCTCATGTTTCAGCATGATAATGCACAGCCCCATGTCATAAGGATCTGAACACAATTGCTGGAAGCTGAAAATGTCCCAGTTCTTCTCTGGCAGGCATACTCACCAGACATGTCACCCAATGAGCATGTTTGGGATGCTCTGAATTGACGTGTACGACAGAATGTTCCAGTTCCCGCCAATATCCAGAAACTTCGCACAGCCATTGAAGAGGAGTTGGACAACATTCCGCAGGCCACAATCAACAGCTTGATCATCTCTATGTGAAGGAGATGTGTCGCACTGCATCAGGCAAATGGTGGTCACACTAGATACTGACTAGTTTAATGATCAACTTCCCTACCTTTTTTTGAAGGTTTCTGTGACCAACAGATGCATATCTGTATTCCCAGTCATGCGGAATTGATAGATTAGGGCCTAATTCCTTCATTTCAATTGACTGTAACTCAGTAAAATCTTTGAAATTGTTGCATGTTGCACTTATATTTTTCTTCATTATATATAAATTCAATTGTTGCATAAGATGTTTAATCAGAACACTTGATGTCGGCCTCAAAAGCTTGGTTAAACACTTTTCGGCTTGGGCAATATAACAAGATGTTTGTCCTGTCCATTGAGCATTTTGAATCAAAAGTAAACACGAGGTAAGTAAGCAATTAAAAAATGCTATTTACATTTCTATGGAAATATAACACTAAATCATATATCTTACAATGAATTTGCAGTGGCCAGAAAGAAGGCCACACTGCTGAGGCTGATGATGAATTAGTTGGTGGAAATGATGAGATAATTGCCACTGGATGGATCTGCTGTGTGAACAGGAAAATTAAAAGACCCAGAGGGGCAGAGTGATCTCACAACAAAGGAGGTGGGGGGGGGGGGGGTCTCCCTGGAGTCACTCTCACAAGGGGAGCGAGGGAGAAATGGAGGGAGTGTCTACTACAGAGACAAAGTCAAGAGTAACCTACACAGGTGACATCAAAGGAAGACCAACGAGCGTAGAAAAGAGAGAGAGGGAGGTGGGGTGGGGGTGAGGAAGAGTCAATCTAACAAAGCAGGAGGGGATCAGGGGATGAGGGGTTGGCGCTACTGTGCATTGTGTGGACGAGACATGCCGTTCCCTGGGGGAGGGCCTATTGGCGCACAGGACCCTGACTGAGACACTTCGTTAGCGGGACTGTGTACGTAGGGACTGGGATAGTGTCTTGGGGGTCATTATTATTATTAACGCAATGTGCCCCGATAGTCCCCATTCCCCAATAGCACAGAACAGACACACATAGGGGTCCAATGAGAGTGTCCCATAAGGGCAGCAGGTGGGCCGGCGAGGCGCTAATATCTGGGCTAACAATGGCTGTAAAGTGCGGCTAATGGCAGTGGTGGAGGACACAGAGGTGACACTGGGGGGGACGTCTCAGACTCAGGCCGTGTGGGGACAGGGCCTCAGGTTGTAATTAGTAGCCAGTGAAAACACAGCTCACCAGAGGAGCAGGGAGAGGTAAACAGGGACACCATGGTCTCAGCAACAATAATAATTATCAATCACCAAAACAATCAACCCAGGATATTCTATTAGACAAGCTGTCACTGCCACCACTGACCCACTGATTCAGCCATGTGGTTAGGCCAGGGCCTCAGGGCTAAAGTCAGTTGCATCCAGGAAGATAATGTAGAAGAAGGTATGGATTTTTTGCCATGCCGATTTATTTACTATTTTAAAACAGTTTGGGACATCGTAGGAACATCAGGGAACACAATTTGTGTAATGTCAGGGAACTAACCATGAAAACTCAAACATTTTATTGTCCTCAACGCACACTTTATAAAATGTCATATGTTCTGCAGTGAAATGGTATTTCACAGCCTTGCCGATATCATTTAGATGAATGCTGAACAAAACAGGCCCTAAATTGGAGCCTTGGGGAACCCCCTTTATAATATTCATTTGAAACGCTCACATCGTATGTACAGTAGAACGCTCTTTCTTGTGATGTGAAAGGTAAAGAGAACAGGATTTATCTCTATAGTAAATCATTCTGATTGTGCGCGACAAAATACTGTTTTATTTGGGATTTATTGAAGCAAGCAACTATGGACCACTATGTACCATTGAGTACAGCTGGTTGGTGTTGTATTCTTTGAATAAGTATAAGTATCAGCAGAAAAAGGAAAGAGAGCATTGTCAATGTCAAGTATACAGTTAGAGTATGAAAATGAGACCACACCCAAGATGTTATAATCTCAACTCGGCACAGCCAGAAGAGGACTGGCCACCCCTCGTAGCCTGGTTCCTCTCTAGGTTTCTTCCTAGGTTTTAGCCTTTCTAGGGAGTTTTTCCTAGCCACCGTGCTTCTACACCTGCATTGGTTGCTGTTTGGGGTTTTAGGCTGGGTTTCTGTACAGCACTTTGATATATCAGCTGATGTAAGAAGGGCTATATAAATTGATTTGATTTGATTTGATGTAAAAACAAAGGAACAACATTGAAATATTCAGAAGGCCTCTCTGCCCTTACCTTAAGAACCAATACGCTTCCTAGAAACATAGTTCAAATGTTTCTTATGTATATATTACTTTCCTCAACAAAATAAATAGATTGAGTCTATATGTGAAAAGGGAACTGACAAACAAAATAATACAGGAAACCACATCCCACTGCGACCTCATGTACGGCTGTTACAGAGTATCTAAAGTCGACCTCTCGCTGCATGGAGCCCAGGGCAGGGGCTGATGGCAGATCTCGGGGGAGCCATTAGCGCGTGGATCGGCGGTGGAGCACGGGGGGGGGGGGGGGGGTAGCACAAGTCATGGGAGAGCGCCGGAAAACTCACAACACACTAACAACACCTGTCACCCCTGCACCTAATGAGAAACACAATTAGCAATTAACGGTGCGATCTGTCAGTGCTAATACCTGCCTCCCAGTACTCACACACACTGAGCTGTATCCCCTTCATCAGCACAGACATACATACAGGTAGGGAATGAACCCAAACAAGCAGACCCATTATAACAGGTAAGGTGACGTAATGCGGGCTGTATTACCTCTGTCTCAGGTGGTCTGGGGCAGCTCGTATTAGCTCGATACCAGGCAAATGCACAGATAGGGCTCAGTCAGTGCCCTTTGGCCCTCTTACGAAAAAGTGCCCTCGCAGCTCGGTGGATTTTATTTGATCCATTACTTTTCATTTTATTTTGAGTCTCCTAAATGTTTTTATTTTAAAGGTAACGAATTGCACATTAAACTAACTAATTTCATAAGCTTCTGGATCTTTGAAAATTCCCCATCCCTGCCCTCCTGCCCCAAGAGTGCACTCGTCTGACTTGCATGCAGTGGCCACTGATTGTGGGCGCTGGGCGGGTAGACTTGAATACTGGTAGGAGGCTACTTTTGAGATGGATCTGTCATGTGTGTCTTTCCCTGTTAGCGACAAAGAATGGGGCAATTCGACTGCTTGTTAGTAAGAGGCAGATCTCACAAGCAGAACAAACTCATATCAAATAAAAACTAGTTTGTTTCAAGCTAGCATATTTATATTGAACAAAAACTCAACATGCAACAATTTCAAAGATTTTACTGAGTTACAGTTCATATAAGGAAATCAGTCAGTTTAAATAAATGAATTAGGCCCTAATCAATGGATTTTCTGAGGTCTTGGCTGATTTCTTTTATTTTCCCATGATGTCAAGCAAAGAGGCACTGGATTTGAAGGTAGGCCTTGAAATACAGCCACAGGTACACCTCCAATTGACTCAAATGATGTAAATTAGCCTATCAGAAGCTTCTAAAGCCATGATATCCTTTTCTGGAATATTCCAAGCTATAACAACAGCAAAGGACCTTGTGAAGATGCTGGAGGAAACAGGTACAAAAGTATCTATATCCACTGTAAAACGAGTCCTATATCTACATAACCTGAAAGGCCGCTCAGCCTTTCAGAAGCCACTGCTCCAAAACCACCATAGAAAAGCCAGACTATAGTTTGCAACTGCACATGGGGACAAAGATCATATCAGATCTCCCAGACCTTGACTAAAGCATCCGCCAACTCCTGGACAGTCTGTGGTGCAACGTGGCTTTGGTGGATGGAGCGAGACATGATGTCCCAGGTGTGCTCAATTGGATTCAGGTCTGGGGAACGGGCGGGCCAGTCCATAGCATCAATGCCTTCCTCTTGCAGGAACTGCTGACACACTCCAGCCACATGAGGTCTAGCATTGTCTTGCATTACGAGGAACCCAGGGCCAACCGCACCAGCATATGGTCTCACAAGGGGTCTGAGGATCTCATCTCGGTACCTAATGGCAGTCAGGCTACCTCAGGCGAGCACATGGAGGGCTATGCGGCCCCCCAAAGAAATGCCACCCCACACCATGACTGACCCACCGCCAAACCGGTCATGCTGGAGGATGTTGCAGGCAGCAGAACGTTCTCCACGGCGTCTCCAGACTCTGTCCCGTCTGTTACGTGCTCAGTGTAAGCCTGCTTTCATCTGTGAAGAGCACAGGGCACCAGTGGCGAATTTGCCAATCTTGGTGTTCTCTGGCAAATGCCAAACGTCCTGCACGGTGTTGGGCTGTAAGCACAACTTCCACCTGTGGACGTCGGGCCCTCATACCACCCTCATGGAGTCTGTTACCGTTTGAGCAGACACATGCACATTTGTGGCCTGCTGGAGGTCATTTTGCAGGGCTCTGGCAGTGCTCCTCCTGATCCTCCTTGTACAAAGGCGGAGGTAGCGGTCCTGCTGCTGGGTTGTTGCCCTCCTATGGCCTCCTCCACGTCTCCTGATGTACTGGCCTGTCTCCTGGTAGCGCCTCCATGCTCTGGACACTACGCTGACCTCCACAACTCGCATTGATGTGCCATCCTGGATGAGCTGCACTACCTGAGCCACTTGTGTGGGTTGTAGACTCCGTCTCATGCTACCACTAGAATGAAAGCACCGCCAGCGTTCAAACGTGACCAAAACATCAGCCAGGAAGCATAGGAACTGAGAAGTGGTCTGTGGTCACCACCTGCAGAACCACTCCTTTATTGGGGGTGTCTTGCTAATTGCCTATAATTTCCACCTGTTATCTATTCCATTTGCACAACAGCATGTGAAATGTATTGTCAATCAGTGTTGCTTCCTAAGTGGACAGTTTGATTTCACAGAAGTGTGATTGACTTGGAGTTACATTGTGTTGTTTAAGTGTTCCCTTTATTTTTTGAGCAGGGTATATGGCTATAACTGTCCAATGTGACTAAGTTCACAGCCACCAATAGTGCATTGTTCTGGTTCCAGGCACCTTTGGTATAACCTCTTTGCTGTCACAAAAAGACTCCGTCATTCGCGAATCACAAAAGACGGGGGGGATTAACACAAATTCTTCCTTCAGATGTGACATCAAAAGATAATTGTACCCTTCAGTTATTTGGTCATTGAACCACTTGTTGTCATTGCTCAATATGTTATAATCCTCTTTAGTAAGTGGAGATGGAAGAGTTTTGGTTGTCTTTGGAATTAGAAGTTTAGACACAGATGAGTAATTCTTTGTGCATTTGTCAGAGCACAGATGACTTTTGTCTATCTAAAGAAAATGTAGTACCTTTTCACTATGTTTGTTTTCGTATGACACCAGATAGAACACAGCTTGCTTCAGGAATTCTTGGGCCTTCTCTAAGGTAAAGCCCACACTTGATTCTGATCCTTGAGTGCAGTCGATATATACCAGAGCTTGCCATGTAGTGTGTACGATTTCCCAAATGGGTAATTATCTGAAAATGCTATAATTCTAGATAATTCAGAGAGGTGCATGTTATATATGCAGGATAGATTGAAGCTCTTGGGTAAACAGCTCTCTGCTGGCCTGTCTATCTTCACAGGGAATGTATTTGGAACATGAATGACATTAAAGCTTGACCACTGAAAGTTGTTAGCAGTATTACATGTTTTACAAATCTTGTTTTCTTGGGATGCTTGCAGTGAAAGGAATTATTTTATGCCTCTTTCTGAAATATGCCTTGGTTGAACTATTTGTTTTTTACCCTGGCTAATTATGGCTTCCTTGAACTGACTGCAATTTTGAGAGCATAAACTGTGAATGTGGAGGATATCATTGGCTAAGAAATTTGCAGGTAGCATTTCATTCACAAAATATTTTATAATGTCACACATTTAAGCAATGGTGGTGTAGTCTGTCCAGTTTTCACTGCAACTGTGAAATGGCTTTGCAGAATTGCTGATTTGGACTCATGCTTTTTGTTTTAAGTAATCTTTTGTGGCATTCCTTGAAAGCAAATGTTTTCCTCAGAAATGTCACAACAGGAAAGGCTTTACCCTCAAGATGATTGGGGAAAAAATTACAGTACCAGTCAAAAATGTCTTTATTTAGACTATTTTCTACATTGTAGAATAATAGTAAAGACATCAAAACTATGAAATAACAGATTTGGAATCATGTAGTCACCAAAAAAACGAATCAAAATATATTTGATATATAAGTAGCCACCCATTGCCTTGATGACAGCTTTGCACACTCTTGGTATTCTCTTAAACAGCCTCATAAGGTAGTCACCTGGAAAGCATTTCAATTAACAGGTGTGCCTTGTTAAAAGTTTATTTGTAGAATTAATTTCCTTCTTAATGCGTTTGAGCGAATTAGTTGTGACAAGGTAGGGGTGTTATACAGAAGATAGCCCTATTTGGTAAAAGACCAAGTCCATATTATGGCAAGAACAGCTCAAATAAGCAAAGAGAAATGACAGTCCATCATTACTTTAAGACATGAAGGTCAGTCAATGCGGAAAATTTCAAGAACTTTGAAAGTTACTTCAAGTGCAGTCGCATAAACCATCAAGTGCTATGATGAAACTGGCTCTCATGAGGACCACCACAGGAAAGGAAGACCCAGAGTTACCTCTGCTGCAGAGGATAAGTTCATTAGTTAACTGCACCTTAGATTGCAGCCTAAATAAATACTTCAGAGTTCAAGCAACAGTCACATCTCAACATCAACTGCGTGAATCAGGCTTTCATGGTCAAATTGGAGTAAACTAATGGACAACAACATTTGGCTTCTATTTCCAGCTTATACTGTACATACTATATACATTTTACCGAGACAGTATATTTTGAAATAGTTGTCTTTCGTTTGTTTTTTGTCCCATCCCATCTATCTCTGAAGACCATCCAGTTTTTCTATTTTCAACTGTGCTGTGATGTTTCACAAAGGTTCTGCACCTTTCTATTCTCATAGTTCCTACAAATTGTAAATGAAAGATAAACATTTTTGTTATGAGTATTATTATATTATTGATCGATTGACTGCAACTTTTCAAATCAACCAGCAGTGCTATTTGCAGAGTTAGCTCCAGGTAAATGTTGCAATTCTTCAGCTATTCCTGAACATATGACAAAAAAACAAGCTAAATATGAACAGCACACCTGTCACCATCGTCTTGCACACCTGTGCCTCATGACACTCATCTGGACTCCATCACCTCCTTGATTACCTTCCCTATATCTGTCACTCCCCTTGGTTCTTTCCTCAGGTGTTATTGACTCTGTTTTCTTGTCGGTGCGTTGTTTGTGTTTCATGTTCATTGTTTCTTTTATTTATTAAAACATTCACTCCCTGAATTTGCTTCCTGACTCTCAGCGCACTCGTTACAGTACCAAAACAAATGATCTAATGAGTCTGTCTCGTCGCAGCAAAATCTGCAGGGATGGTTGTATCCCCCATTTATAATATTTTATTGGTTGTAAAATGTTGTACAATAATTTAAAGTTTTGAATCCGGTGTCGTTTTGTGTATAAATTCATAAAGTATGTGCCATGGAATGGGTACATCGCAAATCTCTTCCCAACTATTTTGCAAACTATATGGCATAGCTGTAATTTTTTTGCTCCTTAAATTAAACTGGTATACTTCTTTATTTATCACAATTTTCTTTAACCAATTTTGGTCTTTAATAGACAAGTTCCTTACGTTCTCCCTCTTCCACTTACCTCTTACATTTTTGCAGTAATGTTGCAATTAGTTGGGTAGAGAAGACATTTCCATATATTTTTGTTAACTGCATGTGTGACATAACTCCACCAGTCCTATTTATGATATAATTTACAAAGATTCATGTTTTTATCAAATCAAATCAAATACAACTGGTCACATACAGATGGTTAGCAGATGTTAACGCTAGTGTAGCAAAATGCTTGTGCTTCTAGTTCCAACAGTGCAGTAATATCTAACAAGTAATCTAACAATTCCACAATAACTACCTAATACACACAAAGCTAAGTAAAGGTATGAATATGTACATATAAATATATGGACGAGCGATGACCGAGCGGCAAGGCAAGATGCTATAGATGGTATAGAATACAGTATATACATATGAGATGAGTAATGCAAGAATGTAATCATTAAAGTGGCATTATTAAAGTGACTAGTGATCCATTTATTAAAGTGGCCAATGATTTCGAGTCTGTATGTAGGCAGCAGCCTCTCTGTGTCAGTGATGGCTGTTTAACAGACTGATGGCCTTGAGATAGAAGCTGTTTTTCAGTCTCTCGGTCCCAGCTTTGATGTACCTGTACTGACCTCGCCTCTGGATGGTAGAGGGGTGAACAGGCAGAGGCTCGGGTAGTTGTTGTCCTTGATTATCTTTTTGGCCTTCCAGTGACATTGGGTGCTGTAAGTGTCCTGGAGGGCAGGTAGTTTTCCCCCGGGGATGCATTGTGTAGACCACCCACTGGAGAGCCTTGCGGTTGCAGGCGGTGCAGTTTCCGTACCAGGCGGTGATACAGCCCGACAGGATGCTCTCAATTGTGCATCTGTAAATGTTTGTGTGGGTTTTAGGTGACAAGCCAAATTTCTTCTGCCTCCTGAGGTTGAAGAGGCGCTGTTGCATTGGAGATGTTGTGCCCACTGTGACTATTAAAACCTACCCTAACCAGAAACTTTTAAAGATGCACAATTGAGAGCATCCTGTTGAGAAACTTAAAACTTTACACCTTCTCCACTGCTGTCCTGTCGATTGTTTAGGGGGGTGCTCCCTCTGCTGTCTCCTGAAGTCCACAATCATCTCCTTTGTTTTGTTGATGTTGAGAGAGAGGTTGTTTTCTTGACACCACACTCCGAGTGCCCTCACCTCTTCCCTGTAGGCTGTCTTGTCGTTGTTGGTAATCAAGCCCACTACTGTTGTGTCGTCTGCAAACTTGATGACTGAGTTGGAGGCGTGCATGGGCATGCAGTCATGGGTGAACAGGGAGTACAGGAGGGGGCTGAGTACACACCCTTGTGGGGCCCCAGTGTTGAGGATCAGCGAAGTGGAGATGTTGTTTCCTACCTTCACCACCTGGGGGCAGCCCGTCAGGAAGTCCAGGGCCCAATTGCACAGGGTGGGGTTGAGACCCAGGGCCTCAAGCTTAAAGATGAGCTTGGAGGGAACTATGGTTTTGAATGCTGAGCTGTAGTTGATGAATAGCATTCTTACATAGGTATTCCTCTTGTCCAGGTGGGATAGGGCAGTGTAATGGCGATTGCATCGTCTGTGGACCTATTGGGGCGGTAAGCAAATTTAAGTGAATAGGGTGGCAGGTAAGGTAGAGGTGATTTGAATTTTTTTTAAACTTTGATTTGATTTGATCCTTGACTAGTCTCTCAAAGCACTTCATGATGACAGCTCTGAGGATACGACTAGGGACGTTGTCTGGGCCGGCAGCCTTGCGAGGGTAAGTCCTTGGTAGCGTCGGTGGCACTGTATTATCCTAAAAGCGGGCAAAGGTGTTTAGTTTGTCTGGAAACAAGACGTCGGTGTCCGTGACGTGGTTGGTTTTCTTTTTGTAGTCCATAATTGCCTGTAGACCCTGCCACATACGTCTCGTGTCTGAACCGTTGAATTACGACTCCACTTTGTCCCTATACCGACATTTCGCTTGTTTGATTGCCTTGCGGAGGGAATAACTACACTGTTTATATTCGGCCATATTCCCAGTCATCTTTCCATGGTTAAACGCAGTGTTTCAAGCTTTCAGTTTTGCGTGAATGCCGCAATCTATCCACAGTTTCTGGTCAGGGTAGGTTAATAGTCACACTGGGTTACAACATCTCCAATGCACTTCCCTATAAACTCACTCACCGAATCAGCGTATAAATCAATGTTATTCTCAGAGGTTGCCCGGAACATTTCCCAGTCCTCGTGATCAAAACAATCTTGAAGCATAGATTCCGATTGGTCAGACCAGCGTTGGATTGTTCTAGTCATGGGTACATCCTGTTTGAATTTCTGCATATAGAACGGTAGGAGAAAAATGTAGTCTTGGTCGGATTTGCCGAAGGGAGGGCGGGGGAAGGCCTTGTATGCATCGCGGAAGTTAGAATAGCAGTGATCCAGTGTATTGCTCGCACGAGTGCTACAATCAATATGCTGATAAAATTTATGTAGTCTTGTTCTCAAATTTGCTTTGTTAAAATCCCCAGCTACAATAAATGCAGCCTCAGGATATGGTTTCCAGTTTGCATAGTGAAGTCTAGTCCAGTGAAGTTCCTTGAGGGCTGTTGTGGTATTGGCTTGAGGAGGGATACACAAGGCTGTGATAATGACTGACAAGAATTCTCTTGGGAGATAATATTAATTATTTTGGGTCGCTCCTCTTTTCAGTTCTCTGCAGCTAGCGACTGGAATGAGCTGCAACAAACACTCAAACTGGACAGTTGCTACCATGTTGTTGTCATGTTGTGTTGCTGCCTTGCTATGTTGTTGTCTTAGGCCTCTTGTTATGTAGTGTTGTGTCTCTCTTGTGATGTGTGTTTTGTCCTATATTTAGATTGTATTTATTTTTTTAAATCCTAGGCCCCCATCCCAGCAGGCCTTCTGGTAGACCGTCATTGTAAATCATAATTTGTTCTTAACTGACTTGCCTAGTTAATAAATAAAGGTTAAATAAAAAAATCAATAATAATAATATGGTCGGCTTTTGATTGTAAGGAATTCTAGGTCAGGTGAACAAAAGGACTTGACTTTCTGTATGTTGTTACGATTACACCATGAGTCGTTAATCATGAAGCATACACCCCCGCCCTTCTCCCAGACAGATGTAAGATTTTCTGGGCTAACAATGTAAGAAATAATAAATATATATTTTTTAAATACTGCATAGTTTCCTAAGGACTAGAAGCAAGGCGACCATCTCTGTCGGCACCATCTTGTATATTTCAGTTTAACCATAATATTTGCTGTATTATTTGTTCTGTCTTTTCTGGTAGTTTAAACTGAAATTGAAACCAACTTTCTTTGGCTTGTTTAAAAATATCTTTATTTCATTTTCAAATAACCGAAAGTGAGAGGTTGTAATCTAAATAAAGTGAGGGGGTTAGACATTCTTACTAATCTGCTAGAGAACCCGTTCAGATTTAAGTATAACTTTTGTATGACTGAAGCCTTTAGTGAGAGGTCTAATGTTTTAATATTGAATAATTTACGTCCTCCGAATTCATATTCATTTTCATAAATATGCCCATTTAATTTTGTCCGGCTTGTCGCTCCAAATAAAATTGAATAATAGGTGTAGGCAAGGCCATACACAAATAGGTCAACTGTGATATGACTAAAGAGTTAATCAGGGTGATTTTTCCACAAATAGACAGGCATTTTCCTTTCCATAGTTATCAGACCTCAGGATAAGACCCAGATGCAGACTCACAGATGTTTATTAACAAAACAGGGGGCAGGCAGATAACAGGTCAAGGGCAGGCAGAGGTCGGTAATCCAGGGCAGAGTCAGAAAGGTGCAGAACGGCAGGCAGGCTCAGGGTCAGAGCAGGCAGAGGTCGGGTAATCCAGGGCAGAGTCAGAAAGGTGCAGAACGGCAGGCAGGCTCAGGGTCCGAGCAGGAAGAGGTCGGGTAATCCAGGGCAGAGTCAGAAAGGTGCAGAACAGCAGGCAGGCTCAGGGTCCGAGCAGGAAGAGGTCGGGTAATCCAGGGCAGAGTCAGAAAGGTGCAGAACAGCAGGCAGGCTCAGGGTCAGAGCAGGCAGAGGTCGGGTAATCCAGGGCAGAGTCAGAAAGGTGCAGAACAGCAGGCAGGCTCAGGGTCAGAGCAGGCAGAGGTCGGGTAATCCAGGGCAGAGTCAGAAAGGTGCAGAACGGCAGGCAGGCTCAGGGTCAGAGCAGGAAGAGGTCGGGTAATCCAGGGCAGTGTCAGACCGGTACAGAACGGCAGGAAGGGCTCGAGAGAAACAGGAGTATGGGAAAAATACCCTGGTAGGCTTGACGAGACAAGACGAACTGGCAACAAACAAACAGAAAACACAGGTATAACTGCACAGGTGGCCTCCCGAGTGGCACAGTGGTCTAAGCCACTGCATCGCAGTGCTAGCTGTGCAACTAGAGATCCTGGTTCCAGTCCAGGCTCTGTCGCAGCTGGCTGCAACCGGGAGACCCACGGGGCAGCGCACAATTGGCCCAGCATCGTGAGGGTTTGGCCGGCCCGGCAATTCCTTGTCCCATCGCGCTCCAGCAACTCCTGTGGCGACACGGTCACCAGGTGTACGGTGTTTCCTCCAACACATTGGTGCGCCTGGCTTCCGGGTTAAGCGGGTTTGGCTAGGTCGTGTTTCAGGGGACGAGCGGCTCTTGACCTTCGCCTCTCCCGAGTCCGTACGGGAGTTGCAGCGAAGGGACAAGACTGTAACTACCAATTGGGGGTAAAAAGAAATACATAAATAAATAAATGCACAGGGGATAATGGGGAAAATGAGCAACACTTGGAGGGAGGTGGAGACAAGCACAAGACAGGTGAAACAGATCAGGGTGTGTCAATAGTAGCAAGATCTTATCTGTTTTTGCTAACTTTCTGTTAAAATGTATTGTAGTGAGATCTTTTTTTATTTCGGGATATGAATACCGAGTATGTCCACTTCACCATCAGACCATTTTAATGAGTAGGTGTGTCCAAACTTTTGACTGGTACTGTAGATACATGCGTTGTGCAAACACTTGGTGAGACTGTCCACAACATGTGATGTTTATGGTTCCCTCTTTTCCATGATAGAATCACGTGTAACAGGAGCTAGACAGAGATAAATGGATGAGATATAGCAGATCTCTCCATCTACTGCCCGTCTACGGCCCTGTAGACACATGGCACTCATTCTGGCATTGGTTCTGTTTATGAAGTAGAGGACATTGATCATTTAAAGTAATTGATTCTTATCAGCGAGAAATTGCTAAAGTTCCCTTGCATGGGGAAACCAAAGTGCCACAGTATAGAAGATTAAGAACAGAATAGATAAGAATGAAAGAGAGAGGGGGAGAGAGAGAGACAGAGAAAGAGAGACAGAGAAAGAGAGACAGAGTGAGAAAGAGACAGAGAGACAGAGAGACAGAGAGAGAGAGAGAGAGAGAGAGAGAGAGAGAGAGAGAGAGAGAGAGAGAGAGAGAGAGAGAGAGAGAGAGAGAGAGAGAGAGGAAGAAAGAAAGAAAGAAAGAGAGAAAGAAAGAAAGAGAGAGAGAGAGAGAGAGAGAGAGAGAGAGAGAGAGAGAGAGAGAGAGAGAGAGAGAGAGAGAGATGGGAAAATAAAGATAGACGAGGGATGGCTCACTTTGAGAGTGATTTGACCAGTACACAACTGGAACGATTAGTACCAGTACCAGACTCTCCCTCTCTCTTAATCACACACACACAAATACACACAAATACACACACGCACGCACACACACAGTGGTTGTGTTCTAATTGGATTAGGCCTGTGTGTGTGTGGCATCTCCAGGATGGTAATTGTGTCAGCCGTGCTGGTCAACGGGGAATTCAAGTGTTAAATCCAATTTCGAATTTGTGTCTCTCGTTCAGGGGGGGGATGTACAAGAGTACCAACCATATGTCACCATCCCCAATTCCAAGGGATGAATATGGATGAGCGCAATGTTAGGCTCCCGTGTAGCCCTACGAGGAGCTGGCGACGTCTGTGACAATGTGTACTATTTGTTATGGCTGAGGATGTGCAGTACTGCAAGACATCACCAAAACTAAGTGTGGAAGACAAGATATTTCCAATGTGCCCCTTTTCTAATAAAATTGAACCGCAGGCTCTGAGTTAAATACTGTGAGATTTTACCGTGTACATAATATACACGGCATTTTAGTGGTAGGCCTAAATTATGGCTCTTACATCTTAAATGTCAAATTGCATCTACACTAAGCTAAGAAAGTGTAAAGCACTATAATAACTGGAATGTACTGTACATGTGTTAGTTAATGAGTGTGGGTGGTTGTGTATATCAGAACTAATATAGGTGGTACAGCTCAAGCACACAGTCTGTCCAACATTAGCAGCTTGCTAATTACCCATGTCAATTACGCCTAGTTTTGATGAGTTACAAAACATGCACAACATTCTGAAATTAGATTATTAACAAGTGCATGTGTCTATCACAGTCCTGCAATCTTTTGGAGACTTGATCACATCAATTACTGTCAAAGTCAGCACAAAAGTGGCTTCCACACACACACACACACACACACACACACACACACACACACACACACACACACACACACACACACACACACACACACACACACACACACACACACACACACACACACACACACACATACACACACACACACACACACACACACACACACACACACACACACACACGTACACATACACATACACACACACACGTGCATGCACACACCACACACGTGTGTAAGCTATCAATTCATGTTTACAGGTGCGCACGCACGCACGCACGCACGCACACACGCACGCGCCACAGGGTGGCAGGTAGCCAAGCAGTTAAAGCTTTGGGCCAGTAACCGAAAGGTTGCTAGTTCGAATCCCCAAGCCGACAGGGTGAAAAAAATCTGTCGATGAGCCTGATTGCTCCAGTGTGGCTGTTGATAATCGTAGACCCTGGCCGTGACCCCACTCTCTGAGGGTGTCTCAGGGAGAGTCGGGATATGCAAAAACAAACATTTTCAATTCACACTTGCATGTTAATGTACACTTGTACATGTGTGAAATTGAACAAATATAAGCACACTCCAAAGTATTATTATTACACACAAACACGCACGCACACACACACACGCACACACACACACACACACACATTCCAGAGAAGGCCTGCCTACTAATTAAATCAACAAGCGGTTGCTTTTCATAACTCATAACTAGCATTATGCCTGTACTTCTGTGGAAACCCAGTGGCTCTATGTGAGGGGAAAGTTTGCTTTTGTAATTGTCCCTGCACACAGACTGTTTGACAGGGGCAAACAGAGGTGCAGCTCTATCCTTGATGTGTCTGCGAGTGCCAGCCGGTCCCCAGAGGGCCAACTATACTAAAAAGACTATTCACAGTTAGGATGAAGTGCAGAAAGAGAGAAGAGAAGAAGAGAGAGAGAGTAGCACTGTAGCCTGCAGGTGCACAATAACATCTGGTGAGACAGGAAGCCTAGGACACCCAAGATTTCTTCAAATGACAGCTTTTAATTGGGCTGTGAATGTTAGTGTGTGTGTGTGTGTGTGTGTGTGTGTATGTGTGTGTGTGTGTGTGTGTGTGTGTGTGTGTGTGTGTGTGTGTGTGTGTGTGTGTGTGTGTGTGTGTGTGTGTGTGTGTGTGTGTGTGTGTGTGTGTGTGTGTGTGTGTGTGTGTGTGTGTGTTTGAGAGATAGAGACAGAGAGAGACCCATATTATGCAAGGACAATTGTAAACGCCACAGTTATATGCATTGTAAAATGTCATTTTTCAGTTGTACGAACTTTGAGAAGCAGAATGTTGGGTATTTCGAGGAAGTTGCAGCAATGTCGTACCAAATGGTGCTTTTAAGACAACTTGGAACCCGGGAAAAAGTTAGCTCAAATCATGACGTCAGTGATCTTCAGGTCAGAAAGTCAAAGCTCTAGAAAGATGTTTCTGACTTGGAATTCCGAATTGGATGACCATTCAAAAACAAAATCCCAGTCGGAGCTCGTTTTTTCCCCAAGTACCCTGTTGTTTTGAACCCAGGATCAGTTGACTTAAAATCACTCTTCTTCCTCTATCATCCTTACCTCAGTTCAACCGTCTTTAGAGAAACCAAGGCATCACTGATGAGACCGTGAACGCTCCTTTCTATCTGCATGGCCCGCTCTAGCCTGGAGAAGACTGGTGATACATCTCTGTGTAGCTAATGAACTGCATTTAACAATAAAATGCACTGGAAATGGAACATTTCATTTACAACAAGATCAATGGCACTGACAAACTCCCCTCTCGCAGAGTTAGCGGGATGATGTTCCGCAGGCAATCCAATCAATCACTGAGCACCAACACCAAGATCAATCAATGCTCAGGCTTTAAAAAAGCAGAGGAGGAAGGAAAAGGAGGGGAAAAGACGTGAAGTGTTTCTCTCCCCTCTTCGTTGAGAAGGGCCTTGTTAGGCTCACTAATCACTCGTTTGAAAGGTCCTCCTCCTTATCGCCCTGCTCGCTTGTATTCCGGGATGATTCTTTTTGTTTTTCAGAGGGGGGAAACATGTACAAGTCGAGGGCTTGTGAGTGAGCGATCACGATCATCATTGTACGCTCCATCTGCGACACAAACAAATTCATAATGCCAGGCATCTGCTTTCATTTATAAAGGGCTCACTTAGCCAGCATTGCTCTCCTTCACTCCGCCTCTCTCTCTCGTTCTCTCTAGCCACATCAGGCTCCATGAGAGCGCCACTTGCCCTCTTCCCCACCTAATCCTCCCCCTCTCTCTCTCTCACTCTCCATGCGTCCTTTGTTTATTTTTTCCCCCTCGTATCCCACTCTTCTCTCCCTCTCCCGTTGTCTAATCATCCAAGTCTGACTCAGGTGATTAGAACACAAGTGATAGAATGCACAAGCACACATACCGGCGTAGGAGTTTGATGGAGACCTGTGAAAAGTGTTCTTAGTCAAAGTCCTTGAACTACTTACTCAAAGGTGTGAAGTTGGAGGTTTTATTACTCAGACCCAATACGTTCCTGTACAGAATAGTTGTTTCATCTGATTCAGATTTAATCCAATTTCAAATGAGCAAAATGCTTAATAATTTGATTTAATAACATTAATTGAACACATTGATTTAATCACATATTTTCTTGATTTGTGTCAAAGAACATGTTACTGATGAACACCAGTGGGATAGGCCTATCAAATTCAACATCACCTGATAACAGTTTAATTTGCAGTATCAACATTCCAGATAGCATGATGACAGTTCACATAGTAGGCAAACTAGGCATACAGTACTCACAGCTCATTCAAACTTTGTTTTGATCGATTTCATTTCAAATCAGGGCCATCAATATAAGCAGTCTTGGTAAAAAAGTTAAGTGCAATTTACCACCAGTAGGTGGGGTACTTCGCTCGCTATACTTGAAGACCCTCACCCGCACGCACACAAAATAACGTACAATACCCATTATGAAGTACATTTTCAAAAATGGGTTTTTATCATGAAAAATAAAATGCAACATCTGTTGTAAATATATTTGGATACATTAGTGTGTCCTTTGGGATCTGCATGAAGCACATAGCCCGTGGTGATGGCTGGCAGTGTGTGGGCACTGATGCAGTCCACAATATCCAATGTCCACACTCTTTCAAGCAAAATACAGAGTGGGCTAAGATGGAATACTACTGGAAAGAGGATATTTTTGTTCCGATGGCTTTCTGCACTTTGTCACAGAGTAACTTTATTTTCCAAGTAAGAAGGTAACCAGCCCACGGAACTAAACAGGGTACAGTGCAGGTGGTTGTGGATGCACAGCTGAATCCTGGGTAAGCATGTTATTTATTTTAGCCAGCAACATTGCACAACGCACATATTGATGTCACTCAATATTGCACTGCCCTTAAAAAGGCTCAAATATTACATTCTATGATGACAATCGCTTAACCAGAAAATATTCAAATGCATTTTGAAATCCTGCAAGTGTCTATGAAATGCATAAAGCACGCCTCAAATTACCCCCGTTAAAGTTACTCAAATAAACTCAAAACAATAACTAAAAACGAATATCCATTATTTCCCCATACAACCGTACCATATCTCTATATGAAACACACTAGCATTGCCAGAGTGGTCATTTATCCCAGCTAAATGTCCCTCCGTGGCAGCCTATAGTCCCAGGGAGAACACCCTCCCATGTTGTCCTCCAGCTGGCTGGCGGTAACCGTAATGGCAGTCCCCAGTAGGAGTGAGCAGAGCAGGTCGTGGCTGTCTTTACCGTCATCATTAAGCACCATTGGTTTAATGAACACAGCATTTAGCAGTGCTTGGACCTTCATGCTCCGCTGCCTCATTAAGTGGAACGCAAACTAATATGGGGAGGCACCTAGAGCTCACCTCTACAGAGAAGAGCTGCTATCTGTATGGTGAACACACAGGCCTATCTCCCAGAGCTGACACTCAACAGCAGACGGAAAGCCTTCCCATGTACTCTCAGAGCTACAACTCACTGTCCAGCCTTGAACATGTGAATATCCCTATTGGTTGAAGCTTTTACAGTGAGATTATTCAAGATCTTTTAACCTATGCATTTTGATATGCTGTTAATGGATAAACATTGAATCTTACCAAACTACAGAACATGTAACAAAATATGTTTCATACAAAAATGCAAGCATCACAGATTAAAGTTTACATTTAAAATGGTTAAGGTAAGGGTTGCTTGGACCTTCATGCTCCGCTGCCTCATTAAGTGGAACGCAAACTAATATGGGGAGGCACCTAGAGCTCACCTCTACAGAGAAGAGCTGCTATCTGTATGTAGGGTCAGGTAAGGGTTATGGTTAAGGTAGTGGTTAAGGTTAGGGTCAGGTAAGGGTTATGGTTAAGGTAGTGGTTAAGGTAGGAATGTACCAAGGATCCCAGATAGCACTTACCCTCTCCCAGGGGAGGTCTTTGGTGGGGATCTTTCCCGCTCTACAGTGAAATAATTAAGGGCCCAGCTCTCTGGTTTATGGTCAGAGAAGCAGCTGCTTTGATATTTACTGTCTGATACAACAGTGAGGGGAGAGAAGAGTAGCACTGGCCCTCCCTCCAGTTGTGTGTTACACCCTCTTTCTGCTTATTCTGCATAATCCACACCTCCGTTAGTCAACCATAAACAGATCATGTCACCGACAAACTGCAGTGGGTTTTTCCCCTTCAGACGACAGGAGCAAAAAATAGGGCTTTGGCAGCATGGTTTGAAGTGTTGATAAGAGATATTGAGCAAGATGTGAATGGTGTTAACAAGAGGCCTTGGGGATGGGACTCGTATAAATGAAGAGTTAAGTCATTAACGAGACCTCAAGTGATTAGAGACAACAGTGAATGTGGAGCCAAAATTACTTTTTCAATCAAATGTAATCCTAAATCAGTGCCTTGCAGGATGAGTTTAAAAAGAATGGCTTCAGAGGGTTAACTCTCTTACTTCACATTTCATTTTGGAGAGTAGATAATCACAAATGGAAAACATACTGTACACTCATTTATTGCTCTCATCCGAGTATCAAACTATGTGATTTGGTAACAACTTTGACAACAAACAATGGTTAAATCATTTCCTCATAATGTATCCACTGTAGACAGCAGTACTGTATTCTCTATCTCTGCCTGACCTCTCCTACAGAACATTATAATGGCAGATGCTCTCTATCTTCCTGTGGCTTATTGCTCCTTTTACCCTTTTACTTCACTCTTCTGTAACAGTCTCTCTCTCTCCTCCAGCTCTTCTATCTCTCCCTCCCCTCTCTCCCTCTCTCTCTCTGTTGGTCTTTTTCTATCTATCCTAACCCTCCTCTCATTATTTCCAGACATAGGTCGTGCAGGTCAAGGGAAGATGTCTTCATTACGAGTGAACGGAAAAAGTTGGATCTCTCTCCGGTTATTTTGGCAGAAGTAGCCATCAAGGACGGGAATAGAGCTGTAATGCTACAGATGTCCTATTGATTGACTCACTGTCAGAATCAATAAAGTTAGGCATTTAAATGGCCGTTTGAGTAGCAGAGACGTTGAGGCTGCTCCTGCACAAACATTGAGAGATTTACAGTGACATTACCTCAAGGATCTGAATGTTTCTTTGCACTATTAATCATGGCCTATATACGGCCAGTCTGAGATACTATTGTCTTTAGAATGTCCATTCAGATTCACAGGCCTTTTATTACCATCACAAACATACAGGGCACACATACTGAACAAATGTGACAGCAGTGTACTGGACCAGAAAGGGTTAAAAGTATCTCCTCCATTGTCTATATGTGGGACATGTGGCCTCATTCAGCTACTGGAGATGCCCACACCACAGCCCACAGCTAGCAGCAAGTTAGCAACCAAGGTCCTCGTAACAGGCAAGGAACTGTATTCATTAATTACTCCCTCCATTCCTCACAGCAAAACTGTAAACAACACGGGGATATGGGGAACTAGAGAGCGATTAGTGAGATAAAAGAGGAGGAAGTGGAGGAAGGGAGGAGATGGAAAGAGAGTAGGAAGGAAGGAAGGATAGAGGTGGGTGGAATAGAGGAGGGAAAGACAATAAGATGATGAAGGGGAAGGGGAATAAGAAGGGCCAAGGAAAGACAAGGTTAAGGGTAAGGGGAAAAATGACATACTGTGTTTTGCAGGTCTGTTTTTGGCAAGCAGGGGACATTGTCGCAGAGGCATCCCAGTGCCTTCTCCCTCTCTAATTATTCCAATTATCATGGCACGCTATGAAAACGTGATTAATAACACAGAAGATATTGTTGTGGCAATTAGCCATATGGTGGTGGGACTCTGCTCTGTCACGATTTTGCCATTAGCATCTACTTATGTTTGTCAGGAGCGTGGAGCCATGACAAGCTCAAGTTCTGCTCACCTTGCACTCCCCACAGAGAGACACACACTGGGGGACTGGGTATTCCTCTTGGCTCCTTGCTTGACTGCATTTTTCATGCAGCATCCAGTTCAGAGTGGGGACAAAATGTCAACTAGCGTCTGGGACGACTCATCAAACTCTGGTGCTCTTGGGGAGGAAGAGGGAAGGAAGAAGAGGGGTACTTAGTGGATTATCTGCTGTGGTGTGACATTCAAACACACATCGTTTCTCTCTCTGTGAGATTATTAGGAGATTCAAGTGATTTTAACCTATGCTTTTTATTCTCTCTCTCTCATACAGGGTCTCGGCCAGACAAATGACTGCTTTACGGTAAGCAGTTTTTACAGCGAGTCCTCTTGTTAAGACCTGTTGGAATTTTCCAGATGGCAATAAAAATGCATGAGGTCTCCTGGAACCATGGAGAGCTCCGCCACTTAAGAGAGAAAAACAAAAACACCCAGAGAAAAGGAAGCAGGTAGCTAGTTTATGCTTGGAATCTGATACCCCAAGGACCAGGAGACATCTTCACAGGAGAGTATTGCACTGCTTGGAGAACTGAGGGAGGCAGTGCATTTTGTTATGCCAACAAACACTCATAAACCTGTTGACAGACAAGAGAGTCCAAATGCTGTTTCAAAAATGCTAGAAATGTTTTACACAAGTGAGGAGAGATATAACTTGTCTTTAGCCTTCAAAACCATGTTTTTAACCTTCAAAATTAATAACAAAAATCATATAATTTACACTTAAAGCAAGAAAAAGAGTAGGCCTATAGAGGTCTATTCATGTTACATATGGTTGAACAAATCCTGCAACAAAGCAACTGCACTGATTTATCATTAATATAATTTATAACAGATAAAAATGACATTGTTGTCATTAACCCATGTAAGACAGGTATAATTTTTTAAAAGCTGCAATATGTAACCTTTTGGATGACCCGACCAAATTTGCATACTGTAGAAATGTGACTTATATATCTGTTTCATTCTCATTGAAAGCAAGTTTAAGAAGCAGTAGATCTGTTCTACTGTATGTGAAATATTTTGATGTATTCCTTTCTTACGTTTCCTTTTTGTGTCTGTTACTTTCGGTGTTGTACACCAGCTTCAAACAGCTAAAAATACAATATTTTTAGTTACTGAAAATATATTTCACAGCGGTTTGGATGGTACAATGATTCTCTACACTATACTTTGCTTGTTATGAAAATTAGGTGAACTATTAGAATTTTAGCAACCAGGAAATGGCGGATTGATTTCTGCATATTGCACCTTTAATAGTTTTATTCCAAATCCTCCAACCTTAGTCGACTCACTTCTGAGCAACATAGAAGCACCTGATAACAACATTGCTATGCCATCAGGGGCCTTAATACGGGCTGAAGAGAGGAGTCGAAGAGGAGGGATATGGGCTTTTCATAGGATCATTAAAACAGCTAGATGGATTCAGTAATTGAATGAAAAAGCAGGATCTGAACAACATCTGTGCCATCCACATAAATCATTTCAATGAGAGGCTCAAACTACAATAAAACCCTCAGCCTTGGAGTCAGAGAAGCTGTCAAATACATCTTAGGGACGCACACAGATGACAAGATAACAGTCCATAGACGCAGCAATTCAACTCAGTATTCAAAATAAAGTGGTGGAATGAAAAAGAGGCGTACATGACAGGAATGTTACTCAGTCACTTCTTCTCCTCTTTCTTACTCCCTGTGGAGCATAAGGCCCCATGACAGGAATATAACACAGACCCTACACAAGCTAAAGGACAAACGCGTATACCAAAATAACTCGTAACGCCCGTCAAATGAATTCCTCCACATGCCATTGTGACCTTATTGAGTTGTTTCATTAGTTCTTATATGTAAAACTTATTCTTCAGCTTCCACACCATCATCTGGAGTCGACAGGATCAAGAGATGACCATTTTGCTGCTAATACGAAAGAATGTTTTAAAGATAAATGGAATCCAACAGAAATGTCCACCTTAACCAGGGACAGTATTCTGTAATGTGATTCAGTTTCACTCTGGATGTCACCTGTACCTGCCTTTGTTTTTGCAGACGTGGCCGACGTACAAATCTAAAACGTCCATTTACTTCCTGTCAAAATGCATATTTTTTTGCACTAACAGTTAAAGTGCAATATGGGGGGGGGTCTTTGTGCAATATGAAGGGGGTCTTTGTGCATTATGAGGGGGGTCTTTGAAGCTCAAGCCCTCAAAAGAGGTGACATTCTTGAGAAGTTGGGAGGGTGCAATTGTCTACCAATATCTCACTGGTGTAAACCACAAACTGTCAAATCTACTCACAACCGACAAACTACTCATGAATGGATTTTGGCTAAATGTATGCTGACATCCACTTGACAGAAGTTTTCCACATAAAATACCATTTAGTTCATTCTACCTTGATGGTGTGGCAGTGGATGGTTTTAACGATAGTTCCTTACCGTTTCAGGCTGAATTTAACCTGAAACAAAGTGCAGAGTTCATTAATAAAATATCCTTCACTGCCCAGAACAGTATGTGAGTCATACTGTAGCTAACAACTCATTTAGAGCCGTCCTTCAGTCCAGTAAAGAGAATTTTCTGTCTGAAAGCTACATTAGTGTATTGATACTATGTGATATAGCAATCAAACATGGTCTAGAAAGCCTGGTTCAATCCAACTTATCAATTTGGTTGACAAACAATCAGACGTGTATGAATGATTGTTAACCTTCTATCTAATCTATTTTTATGCTTGTCACGTGAATATTCCCACTGGCTTTGACCTCTGTCAAAACAGCTAAGACAGTGGAAATGCATGCTTTGTGTAGTCATGATCAACCCACTAATTATTCAATAATCTAATAACACAATTGGTCATGGTGAATGACTAAGGCATTGACACCAGATGGTGGCTTTGTCGATAAAACCCCACACACACCCTGTGAGTATTTCTCAGCCAAGAAGGCGGTCGGTCAACAGTAACTTTTGAATCTTAGAAATGATCTATGGCTCTGTATTGGAAGGATGTCTGAGACAGCTACCTGCGGAGTGCTGGAAGGCATGACGATATGATGTCAGCAAGGGTTTGTGCATTATTGTGTGTGTGTGTGTGTGTATGTGCGTGTGTGCGTGCGTGCGTACATGCATGCATGTGTGCAGTTTATCATTTGTGATGTCCAGTTCAGTATTTGTAGAGTCAACAAACAATATTTCCAGTGTCATTCACTCCAGGATATACTGAACACCACACATTCATGTTTTCTCTTCAGATTGAGAGGGTCTCTTGAGGCTGTTTCATGGTGCAGGTAGCCTAGTGGTTAGATCGTTGGGCCAGTAACCGAAAGGTTGCTGTATCAAATCCCTGAGCTGACAAGGTAAAAATCTGTCATTCTGCCGCTGAGCAAGGCAGTTAACCCACTGTTCCCTGGGTGCTGATGTTGTGGATGTCAATTAAGGCAGCCCCCCCAGAGAGGTGCTCTCTGATTCAGAGGGGTTGGGTTAAATGCAAACGTATTCAGTTGTACAACTGACTAGGTATCTCCATTTCCTTACTGTCCTCAGTGTGCACCTGCCTTCTTTCATGACCTTTTGTTTAGCTATGCAGATATGCCTCATCCTTTTCATAGTGAAAGACTGGCAATACGCTGAACTTTGTTGTAGTAAACATAACAATAAATGGATGTTGAATGAAATTCGGAGTATCAGAATAAAGAGAGTCGCACAGTCCGTATATAAACTCACAGTGATTTATTGAGTATTTACCAACGTTTCGGCATCACTGTGCCTTAGATATACATCCTATATCTGGTTAATTGTTAATTGTACATTTTCCACGTAAATGACAACTCGAGAGGCCATTAAGTGTGTGTGACTTATCCTGATGTCCATATAACAGGTGTTAATAATTCTCCTATAATTGAGGACGGATAGATGGGAAGAATTCTGTTCAACTTGATCAAAAAATGCTTGTGGATATGAAGACAGCTATGCTTTAAAAAAATGTTTTACCTAAGTAGATAACTAACCAGTAAATAACTGTTAAAAAATGAATTACTACAATGCATCGTTGACATGTTAATATGTGTTTGTATGGTTGCTAATTTAATTGCATTTCATCTACATGGCAAGGTATAGACTTGTACAACCTATTCTGACATGTCATTAGTTAATGGGGAGGTGGAGGAAGCCATCTTGTTTTGCTTGAGTTTGTACCAGAGAGTGACTGAATGGCACTTTGTAAGGTGGTGGATAAGGTAGGTATTTACACCTCTAAACAGGATTAGACACAACACAGAAGATTAACACTTCCTCTATCTGCACATCTTTTTTGTTCTCCTTCATTTGTCTGCTGGTTGTTGTTGTTTATTTGCGATCCTAATGGCAGATATCCATGTTGAATTCCCATGTAACGTTGTGTCTGATTATCCCTCTAATGTGACTTCTTTATTTGGAAATAATTGGTTCCACTGGCAGTGAAAGCAGTTGGATTGTTGTATTCGATCTGTATCCTGCATCTGCCAAAGATTACATTCATGTCGACTTCACTTCATTTCAAGGGTTAAACAAATGATGACTCCAGCCTGCATTACCATCTTATCAGTGAACATGTAAAATAATGACTACCCCTTTCACACACAAAAAATTGCACTGTCACATGTTGGTCCCATGTTTCATGAGCTGAAATAAAACATCGCCGAAATGTTCCATACGCACAAAAGGCGTTAGTGAGCATTTCTTCTTTGCCAAGATGACCTGACAGGTGTGGCATATCAAGACGCTCATTAAACAGCATGATCATTACCCAAGTGCACCTTTTGCGGGGGACAATAAAAGGCCACTCTAAAATGTGCCATATTGTCGCACAATACAATACTACAGATGTCTCAAGTTTTGAGGGAGTATATAATTGACATGCTGACTGCAGGAATGTCCACTAGAGCTGTTGCCAGGGGTGATGGTCCTGGCTCCCAAGTGGGTAGGCCTATGCCCTCATAGGCCCAACCATTGCTGCACCCCTGCCCAGTCATGTAAATTCCATAGATTAAGGCCTAATTTATTTATTTCAACTGACTGATTTCCTTATATGAACTGTAACTCAGTAAGATCTTTGGAATTGTTGCGTGTTGCATTTATATTTTTGTTCAGTATATATTTCTAATTGTCTTAATCTTACTCATCTCATTTTTTCATGTGTTGACATGTACACTGGTTAAAGAAAGTGGCACCAGAGAAGTTAAACAATATCCCGTGTATTTTCCCAAATTTGAATTTCCATCATAATTAGTTACATCAAAACTTCTGACAATTTTCCATAATAATCTGTGATATCTACCGGTAAATGTAAAAAAAACTTTAAAGGCATCGTTCCATCTTAGTTCATCATTACAATATTGCTTACTTTATGTGAAGTTTTGTTTATATTACATTTTCTTCTGATCTTTTATGATTGGAGTTGTAATTAGAGTGTAGATTGCAGTGGCGGGTTATGGGATGCACTGCTTTATGGCCTACCATAAATCAAGTTTATTTATGTCGCTTCTGTAATGAATTTGTAAAAAACAGACCTTTATTGGCAGAAAGCAGAGTGAAACTTTCTTTCAAGCCTTTAAAAGGGAAGCTAGGGTAAATAGAAAATGTAGTGAAATGTTCAAATATGCCAAAAAGTAAAAGGTATCTGATATTGTAGTGAATCCTTTGTCCTGTCTTAAGACTATCCTTGTCTTGCAGACTAACAGTAACAATCAGTTTAGGGCTATTTAACGTCTTCATTCCACATGACTAATTCCGGTATTAGGCCAGTAATGCTAAGTGTCACTCATTTCCTTGTTACTCAACTTGCAATACAAACTAAGGTTATTAACTTACATAGAACAGCTTCACTGAAAAGATTAGCAATTAAACCAAATTCACAAAGCGTAAAACAACCTTGACATTTTCCCTGTCTCTGTTCAGACTAGACAAAACAATTCTATAACAGTCAAAACTGTCCAAACATATGTGCTTTGATTTTCTTCTGTCTCCATGCTTTGTTTTGTCTATTGAAGCTCTGCCAAGACAACCACTGATGTTTCAAACTGTGACATTTCCCACTATAAAGTGATTCTCCGTTTTGATTCATTAGCTTGTAGGATGCTGCACATGAAGAGAAAGTTCACCTGAACATTGAAGTATGCTCATTTTGAGGAACAAAAGAAAATGAGTGTTGAAAGATAAGCTGGAAGTTAATATGACCTTAAATATGCTTCACAAAAATGACATGGTCGCTGTGGTAGAATTTATTTTGACTGCCGATTTTCTGCATTTATCAAAGTCCCATCAGGTAGCCTGATTTCAGATGTGTTCATGTAAATAGGATTACTAGGGAAATCATTCCTCTTGCAAAGCATGTAAATGTTTAAATCAAATTTATATTAATCTGACTATTCACAAATCGTGTTGTGTGCATGTAACAGTACTCACTGTCTGAATCACACACCATCTGTGAGAGCACCTCTTCTTCTGGCATCAGCATGACTTTTCATTCCCTGTACTTCTAAATGCCTTACAGTAGAGAGCTGAGACATTTCGAAAAACAGGTTTTAGCGAGCTCTTGTATCATGTGGATTAGCAGTGTTCTTTGAGGATGCGCTCTTTGAAAGGAGGTAGTTGTCTAGCGACCCTGGTTTATAAGTGCAGATGTCAACTCTGCCACTCGAGCATGCTTTTGTGGCACAGTCGATGGTGCGCTGGGCTTCAGGCCAAAAGGTTGAGGGTTCGAGCCACGCTTCCTACCTGTTTCATTACAGTATACAGTTCATTTGGAAAGTACTCAGACCCATTGACTTTTTCAACATTTTGTTACATTATAGCCTTATTCTAAAAAATATATTTTTTTTAATTCTCATCAGCCTACACACAATACCCCATAATGACAAAGCGAAAACAGTTTTATTTTGATTTTATTTGCACATCTAATAAAAATTAAAAACAGAAATACCTTATTTACATACTGTAAGTATTATAGATCCTCTGCTATGAGACTCAAAATTGAGCTCAGGTGCATCCTGTTTCCATTGATCATACATGAGATGTTTCTATAACTTGATTGGAGTCCACCTGTGGTAAATTCAATTGATTGGATATGATTTGGAAAGGCACACCTGTCTATATAAGGTCAGAGCAAAAACCAAGCCATGAGGTCGAAGGAATTGTTGGTAGAACTCCAAGACAGGATTGTGTCGAGGCACAGATCTGGGGAAGGGTACGAAAATATTTCCGCAGCATTGAAGGATCTCAAGAACACGGTGGCCACCATCATTCTTAAATGGAAGAAGTTTGGAACCACCAACACTCTTCCTAGAGCTAGCCGCCTGGCCAAACTGAGCAATCATTGGAGAAGGGAGACTAGTCAGGATGGAGGGAAAGATGAACAGAGCAAAGTACAGAGAGATCTTTGATGAAAACCGGCTCAGGACATCAGATTGGGGTGAAGGTTCACCTTCCAACAGGACAACGAACCTCAGCACACAGCCAAGATAATGCAGGAATGTCTTTGGAACAAGTGTCAATGTCCAAGCCAGAGCTCAGACTTGAATGAACAGCTCTAGAGAGACCTGAAAATAGCTATGCAGCGGCGCTGCCCATCCAACCTGACAGAGCTTGAGAGGATTTGCAGAAAAGAATGTGAGAAACTCCACAAATACAGGTGTGCCAAGATTGTAGCATCATACCCAAGAAGAATCGAGGCTGTAATCGCTGCCAAAGGTGCTTCAACAAAATACTGAGTAAAGGGTCTGAACACTTATGTAAATGTGATATGTTTTTCATTTTTAATACATTGCAAACATTTTATAACCCTGTTTTTGCTTTTTCATTGTGGGGTATTGTGTGTAGATTGATGAGGGGAAAAAACGAAATAATCAATTTTAGAATAAGACTGTAACGTAACAAAACGTGGAAAAAGTCAAGGGGTCTGAATACTTTTCGAATGCACTGCATTATTGTAAGATTTGATACACATATTGATGTTTTATCGTTTTTGTTAGTCATACTGCACGATTCCTAGCTTTTGTCATTTTGAAGCGTCTGCATCTCGTCTATGGCATACCACGATTCCCAGGGTGCATTTCGTCTCCCGTGATGCAATACTCTGCATATTTAGCCTGCAGTTAGCTTACTAGCTGGCTATCAAGCTCAGATGAAGCTTACTCTAAATATATTGCTTATTATGTCATAAATTATCAGTGCATTTCACAACAGTCCAAACAACATGTAGCCCTGTTAGAAGAACATAACCTTTATTATGACATTTACAGGCAAATCATTGCGGAATCCTAGTCTCTTAGCCTGTATCTTTGGCGCTAACGTTAGCAATGCTAGCTAGCTAAGCAGCTAAACCTGCTGCATCTGATTTCTTTTTTTTTTAAACGATAACAGACAAATATAGCCTCATAGATATTCCAAGTATCCATCCAACAACAATGGAGGCCTATTGTAAAAAAAATAGGAAGGCCCGCACACTGTTTATGCTCCCAATTCACCACTTTATTGACTACAATACGATCAGAAACGGCACTTCGTCAGGTCAAACAGACTGAGGGCTTGCTCCCCAAATATACACATTTCACCTCACATGACCTATGGCCTATTGTAAATAAGAAAAGGTATTATGTTTACAAGTAATTCAATATGAAAATATAGGCTACTTAGAAAGAGCACAATGGCTGTTGGAGCTACAAAATATTAGAGGAAGCTGACTATAAATATCATCCCATAGGTTTTTGAATATCTAAAATATTGACAAATATTATTAGACAAAGACAGCCAGAGCAACATAGCAGGGAGTTCCAATATGATCCGAAAACTAGAGCGGGGTTATATACAGTAGATCGCTGAAAATGACTGTTGCTCATCACTAAACAGTCAATAGATATGAAATCATAGAATTACACTAAAACTGTGTAGGACACCACTAAATACTTCATAATAACAACTCACGTGTTAAAAATTGTGTCCTTTAAGCTTGGCCCACCAAACACTGAAGGAAAAAGTATTTGTCTATTCAAGATGGTGCCGGAGGGGATGGCTGCCGTTTTATGGGCTCTTAACCAACCGTGCTATTTTGTTAGCTGTTTGCATTGTTTGTACATAATTTTGTACATAATGTTGCTGCTATCGTCTCTTATGACCAAAAAGAGCTTCTGGACATCAGAACAGTGATTACTCACCTTGAATTGGACAAAGTATTTTTCTTTAATGAGTCGGACGAGAGGGATTTACTCCAGACAGGAGGCCCTCATCCCCGTCATTCAGGAGAAAGAGATTGGGGTGCCTTGTGAGGATCCGGTGACGAGTGGCTAATCTGCCTTTGCCATCGGTACTATTGGCCAACGTACAAGTGCTGTATAATAAGGTGGACGAACTAAAAGCCTGTATATCCTACCAACGGGACATTAAAAACTGTAATATCTTATGTTTCACTGAGTCATGGCTGATCAACGACATGAATAATATACAGCTGGCGGGTTATACACTGTATTGGCAGGATAGAAGGGGTGGCGGTCTATGTATATGTGTAAACAATAGCTGGTGCACGATATCTAAGGAAGTCTCAAGGTTTTGCTCGCCTGAGGTAGAGTATCTCATGATAAGCTGTAGACCACACTACCTACCTAGAGAGTTTTCATCTATATTCTTCGTAGCTGTCTATTTACCACCACAAACCGATGATGGCACTGAGACTGCACTCAATGAGCTGTATACGGCCATAAGCAAACAGGAAAACGTTCATCCAGAGGTGGCGCTCCTGGTGGCCAAGGACTTTAATGCATGGAAAATTATATTCATTTTACCTCATTTCTACCAGCATATTAAATGTGCAAACAGAGGGGAAAAAACTCTAGACCACCTTCACTCCACACACAGAGACACGTACAAAGCTCTCACTCGCCCTCCATTTGGCAAATCTGACCATAATTATATCAAACTAATTCAAGCAAAGTTAAAGCAGGAAGCACCGGTGACTCGGTCAATAAAAAAAGTGGTCAGATGAAGCAGGTGCTAAGCTACAGGACTGTTTTGCTAGCACAGACTGGAATATGTTTCGGGATTCTTCCGATGGCATTGAGGAGTTCACCACATCAGTCACTGGCTTCATCAATAAGTGCATCGATGACGTCATCCCCAAAGTGATTGTACGTTCATACCCCAACCAGAAGCCATGGATTACAGGCAACATCCACATTGAGCTAAAGGGTAGAGCTGCCGCTTTCAAGGAGCGGGACTCTAACCCGGAAGCTTACAGTGGCAAGAAAAATATGTGAACCCTTTGGAAATACCTGGATTTCTGCATAAATTGATCATAAAATTTGATCTGATCTTCATCTAGGTCACAACAATAGACAAACACAGTCTACTTAAACTAATAACAAACAAACAATTATAGATGTTCATGTCTTTATTGAACACACCGTGTAACATTGAAAGTGCAGGGTGGAAAAAGTATGTGAGCATTTGGTAGACCCTCCTTTGACAGCAATAACCTCAACCAAATGTTTTCTGTAGTTGCTGATCAGACCTTCACAATGGTCAGGAGGAATTTTGGACCATTCCTCTTTACAAAACTGTTTCATTACAGCAATATTCTTGTGATGTCTGGTGTGAGGTGCTCTCTTGAAGTCATGCAACAGCATCTCAATTGGGTTGAGGTCAGGACTCTGACTGGGCCACTCCAGAAGGCGTATTTCTTTCTGTTGAAGCCATTTTGTTGTTGATTTACTTCGGTGTTTTGGGTCGTTGTCCTGTTGTATCACTCAACTTCTGTTGAGCTTCAATTGGCGGACAGATAGCCTAACATTCTCCTGCAAAATGTCTTGAAAAACGTGGGAATTCATTTTTCTGTCGATGATAGCATGTTGTCCAGGCCCTGAGACAGCAAAGCAGCCCAAAACCATGATGCTCCCTCCACCATACTTTACAGTTGGGATGAGGTTTTGTTGTTGGTGTGCTGTGCCTTTTTTCTCTCCAAACATAGTGTTGTGTGTTCCTTCCAAACAACTCAACTGTAGTTTCATCTGTCCACAGAATATTTTGCCAGTAGCGCTGTGGAACATCCATGTGCACTTTTGCAAACTTCAGACATCCAGCAATGTTTTTTTGGACAGCAGTGGATTCTTCCATAATGTCCTACCATGAACACCATTCTTGTTTAGTGTTTTACGTATCGTAGACTCGTCACCAGAGATTGTGATCGCACAGTCGTCTGGAATGTTCCAGATTTTTCTGTAAGACTTTAGCTGACACTCTAGGATTCTTCTTAACCTCATTGAGCATTCTGCGCTGTGCTCTTGCAGTCATTTTTGCAGGATGACCACTCCTAGGGAGAGTACCAAAAGTGCTGAACTTTCTCCATTTATAGACTGTTTGTCTTACCGTGAACTGATGAACATTTAGAGATACTTTTGTAACTCTTTCCAGCTTTATGCAAGTTAACAATTCGGTCTTCTGAGATCTCTTTTGTTCGAGGCATGGTTCACATCTGGCAATGCTTCTTGTGAATAGCAAACTCAAATGTTGTTAGTGTTTTTTTATAGGGCAAGGCAGCTCTAACGAACATCTCCAATCTTGTCTCATTGATTGGACTCCAGGTTAGCTGACTCCTGACTCCAATTAGCTTTTGGAGAAGTCATTAGCCTAGGAGTTCACATACTTTTTCCAACCTACACTGTGAATGTTTAAATTATGTATTCAATATGACAAGAAAAATAAACTAATAACACACCAATTATTGTAAGCACAGTATCTTCGTCTATTGTTGTGACTTAGATGAAGATCCGATCTAATTTGATGACCAATTTATGCAGAAATCCAGGTAATTCCAAAGGGTTCACATACTTTTTCTTGCCACTGTATAAGAAATCCCGCTATGCCCTCCGACAAACCATCAAACAGGCAAAGCATCAATATAGGACTAAGTTCAAATCGTACCACACCGGCTCTGACGCTCGTCGGATGTGACAGGGCTTGCAAACTATTACAGACTACAAAGTGAAGCAAAGCCGAGAGCTTCCCAGTGACACGAGCCTACCAGACGAGCTTTGAGGCAAGTAACACTGAAACATGCATGAGAGCATCAGCTGTTCCAGACGACTGTGGGATCCCACTCTCCACTGCCGATGTGAGTAAGACCTTTAAACAGGTCTACATTCACAAGGCCGCAGGGCCAGACGGCTTACCAGGACGTGTACTCCGAACATGCGCTGACCAACTGGCAAGTGTCTTCACTGACATTTTCAACCTCTCCTTGTTTGAGTCTGTCATATAAACATGTTTCAAGCAGACCACCATAGTCCCTGTGCCCAAGAACACTAGGGTAATCTTCCTAAATGACTACCGACCTGTAGCACTCATGTTTGTAGCCATGAAGTGCTTTGAAAGGCTGGTCATGGGTCACATCAACACCATTATCCCAGAAACCCTAGACCCACTCCAATTTGCATACCGCCCCAACAGATCCACAGATGATGCAATCTCTATTGCACTCCACACCTTCCTTTCACACCTGGACAAAAGGAAAACCTATGTGAGAATGCTATTCATTGACAATAGCTCAGCGTTCAACACCATAGGCCCTCAAAGCTCACCACTTAGCTATGGACCCTGGGACTAAACGCCTCTCTCTGCAACTAGATTCTGGACTTCCTGACAAGCTGACCCCAGGTAGTAACAACACATTCGCCACGTTGATCCTCAACATGGGGGCCCCTCAGGGCTGCGTGCTCAGTCCCCTCCTGTACTCCCTGTTCACTCAAGACTGCACAACCAGGCACAACTCCAACACCATCATTAAGTTTGCCGATGACACAACAGTGCTAGACTTGATCACCAACAACGACAAGACAGCCTATGGAGAGGTCAGAGACCTGACCGTGTGGTGCAGGGATAACAACCTCTCCCTCAACGTGATCAAGACAAAGGAGATGATTGTTGACTACAGGAAAAGGAGGACCGAGCACGCCCCCATTCTCATCGACGGGGCTGTAGTGGAGCAGGTTGAGAGCTTCAAGTTCCTTGGCGTACACATCACCAACAAACATGGTCCAAGCACACCAAGACAGTCGTGAAGAGGGCACGACAAAACCTATTCCCCCTCGGGAGACTGAAAAGATGTGGCATGGGTCCTCAGATCCTCAAAAGGTTCTACAGCTGCACCATCGAGAGCATCCTGACGGGTTGCATCACTGCCTTGTATGGCAACTGCTCGGCCTCTGACCGCAAGGCACTACAGATGGTAGTGCGAACGGCCCAGTACATCACTGGGGCCAAGCTTCATGCCCTACAGGACCTCTATACCAGGCCCTAAAAAATGTCAAAGATTCCAGTCACCCTAGTCATAGACTTTTCTCTCTGCTACCGCATGGCAAGCGGTACCGGAGCGCCAAGTCTAGGTCCAAGAAGCTTCTAAACAACTTCTACCCCCAAGCCATCAGACTCCTGAACATCTAATTAAATGGCTACCCAGACTATTTGCATTGCCCCCCCCCCCCCCTCTTTTACGTTGCTGCTACTCTCTGTCATTATCTATGCATAGCCACTTTAATAACTCTACCTACATGTACATATTACCTCAATTACATAAACTAACCAGTGCCTCCGCACATTGACTCTGTACCGGTACCCCCTGTATATAGCCTCGCTATTGTTATTTTACTGCTGCTCTTCAATTATTTGTTATTATTATTTATTTCTTTTTTTTAGGTATTTTTCTTAAAACTGCATTGTTGGTTAAGTGCTTGTAAGTAAGCATTTCACTGTAAGGTTGTAAACCTGTTGTTTTCGGTGCATGTGACAAATACAATTTTATTCGATTTTTTGACGTGATTGGAAATGGCTTTCGATTGTCAATTATACCCAAACAGGATCTTGAAAAAATACACAGAGGCATGATTACAAATTTGTGTAATTCTGTACGCTGAAACAAGTTGTGAGACAAACAGGCATAAACAATGAAGGTAAAAATAGCACACAAAAAACAGGATGGGGGAAAACAGAATCATCTTCCAAATGGATTTGGAGGGAGGTGGGGGGCTAAATCGGTCTTGTTCATTTGTGACGGACTTGGCGTGAGACTTGGGCTTGGATAAAGAAAAGACGGTTACACCAGAAATCGGCAGTTCCTTGATTGTTGCTGTACACACAGTTTCGCTCTTCTTACCTTCTAACAAACGGTGCAGAACCTGATGCACCACAATCACCCATTAATCCCTCTCTCTGCCGGATCCCAGCCAGGTAATTACTGTTTAAAAATATTTCATCCCATTCTCTCCAGAAAAGGAGACAAGTGGAAACAAAGACGACACTGTTCTGAACAACGACAAAGGGCCGCTTTAAATTCTCTCCCTTTCTCTGGAAGAATTGGTGGCTTTGTTTGCACACAGTAGAAGGTGTCTGAAACAAAATCTGTTGCTATTTCATATTCAAATGTTGCAGTCACGCTCTAGTTTCTACACTGAGAAGTTGGGTCTCTGTCTTTGTGGGGGAGGTACTCTTTTCTGCTTGCTGCAATGTTCTATGAAGCCACTCTGTGGACTTGTCTTGCACAACAGTTGAAACCAAGCGGAAAGCTACATTTTTACTCATAATTCTCATGGCCAAAGATCTGTTCACATTTTGGTTTCCTTTATTTCAAACAGTTGCAGTATGAATGTACTAATATGTATGATACTGTCCTTAGAGAGTAGCATGTTCATCCATTTACAACCTGTCCTGTTTGTGTGTACAGTCAATCCTCAAACAGTGACCTCTTCCTGACATTGTAACTACTGAAGCCATAAACAAAGGCTGTGCTGTTTAGACTGTTGAAGATAAGTGTAGGTGACATGGATTAATGAGATAAACCAGACCTGAGTGACATGACAGCTGTATTGTGGGAAAGTTCTGAATCTGCTCAGAGATATGGCACGATCTGATTATGATCATCTACAGCATTTGACCTGTTCTGCACCACCGTAAAAGAACATCTGAGCTACCAAATTAACTATGCCTCAACCGCTTGTAAAATACCATAGAGGTGATGTTTGCACGCTGAATCTGTTAGACTTTTCTAGAGTGGTTTGTGCAAAGAATGGGTATCAGTCTAACTATCAAAAGGGCAAGTTAAGTCGAATAGGAAAAAATATCCTAGACCACAACATTATCTCAAAATATTCCACCTCTCAGAGATTTGATGCATTGAAAAGATCTATTTCTCAGGTTCTTAATTTGTAAATTAGGCCTATAGAGTTGGTTCATGTTAACAAGGACGTGTTGGGTGTAGTAAACGCCATGTTCTTTCACAAATCAAAGTCTTGGTTATGTTGTGACATTTTCCCCCTAAAAATAGATGACAATGTGACACATAGTTGTGAAATGCTGGCAGTGGCAGGAGATGTCATGATAAGTATATCATAAGGTGAACGCACCAATTTGTAAGTCGCTCTGGATAAGAGCGTCTGCTAAATGACTTAAAATAAGTAAGTAGGCAATGCTCAGAGGGAACATCAAACACTCCGTTTGCCACTGTATGAACCCTGCACGTGACAGCATAATACTCTATAGCCTATGTCTTTACACATCCATTGACTAGCCTCAGAATGTCAACATGCTGTATATTCACATACAGTGTAGTGGACATAAATGACATCTTAATGATATTTACTGAACATTGTAGAAATATTCTCAGAATAACTTACTCTTATTCTTCTTTGTGAGGCTTTCCGGCAGGCTAGATGCTGTGTTGCATATTGCTGCCTCTCACAGGTCGGAGTTCGTGTTGCACATTTTTGGTCACTAAAAGAACAACTTACTCCCCAATTCAGCATGCAGTAAAAACTGTACAGCACCATACAGGGTCACCCCCCCCCCCCCCCTGGTGAGTTAGTTAGAGCCCCCTTAGAGCCCTATGACCCTCTCAAGGCAACTTTGTGCCTGTTAGTATTGCCGGTTGTGTGAGCACAGGCGGTGGAGTCAGCGATACTGCTGGGTAATGCAGAAGAGAGGAGCTCAGGTGTGCTGACAGGTAGTGCTAACGGGCCTCAGGGGCCCCATGGGAAATCAGACGCTGTGCTACTCTCACCAAATGAGTGTGTTTACCGCTCGGGAAAAACAAACACACGTACACAGAGAATGGCTGTTCCTCTGTGTGAGTGGAGAGGAGACAACTACCAGGGCATAGTAGGAGTGAGAGCGGGTATCAAGTAGGGTCGTGAACGAGGGTTTCGCGTCATGTGTCGGCCGCACAGGGACAGAACCCACCCTTTATGGAACCAATGCATTTTATACCAACAAGAACATTTTATGAACAATAGTTGTTTTATTGGAACAAATTAAAGGGAAGGTATTCACACTATGCGGTCTACCAGCCTGGTCTCAAAGACTAGACGTAACATAGTAAATGTAAATCTGCAACACTTTAATTAGTATGATATGTTACGTTTGGTATGGTTACATAGACAGATGGTTACTTAACCCTTAGGGCTAGGCATCCCGCTAGCGGGACAACTTCTGGTGAAACTGGAGGGGGCGCAATAAAATAAATGATCATCAAAATTATGGATATTAAACATTTAGGTACATATACAGTGGGGCAAAAAAGTATTTAGTCAGCCACCAATTGTGCAAGTTCTCCCACTTAAAAAGATGAGAGAGGCCTGTAATTTTCATCATAGGTACACTTCAACTATGACAGACAAAATGAGAAAAAAAATCCAGAAAATCACGTTGTAGGATTTTTAATGAATTTATTTGCAAATTATGGTGGAAAATAAGTATTTGGTCACCTACAAACAAGCAAGATTTCTGGCTCTCACAGACCTGTAACTTATTCTTTAAGAGGCTGCTCTGTCCTCCACTCGTTACCTGTATTAATGGCACCTGTTTGAACTTGTTATCAGTATAAAAGACACCTGTCCACAACCTCAAACAGTCACACTCCAAACTCCACTATGGCCAAGACCAAAGAGCTGTCAAAGAACACCAGAAACAAAATTGTAGACCTGCACCAGGCTGGGAAGACTGAATCTGCAATAGGTAAGCAGCTTGGTTTGAAGAAATCAACTGTGGGGGCAATTATTAGGAAATGGAAGACATACAAGACCACTGATAATCTCCCTCGATCTGGGGCTCCACGCAAGATCTCACCCCGTGGGGTCAAAATGATCACAAGAACGGTGAGCAAAGATCCCAGAACCACACGGGGGGACCTAGTGAATGACCTGCAGAGAGCTGGGACCAAAGTAACAAAACCTACCATCAGCAAGGGCATTGAAGATGAAACGTGGCTGGGTCTTTCAGCATGACAATGATCCCAAACACACCGCCCGGGCAACGAAGGAGTGGCTTCGTAAGAAGCATTTCAAGGTCCTGGAGTGGCCTAGCCAGTCTCCAGATCTCAACCCCATAGAAAATCTTTGGAGGGAGTTGAAAGTCCGTGTTGCCCAGCAACAGCCCCAAAACATCATTGCTCTAGAGGAGATCTGCATGGAGGAATGGGCCAAAATACCAGCAACAGTGTGTGAAAACCTTGTGAAGACTTACAGAAAACTTTTGACCTCTGTCATTGCCAACAAAGGGTACATAACATAGTATTGAGATAAACTTTTGTTATTGACCAAATACTTATTTTCCACCATAATTTGCAAATAAATTCATTAAAAATCCTACAATGTGATTTTCTGGATTTTTTTTCTTCTCATTTTGTCTGTCATAGTTGAAGTGTACCTATGATGAAAATTACAGGCCTCTCTCATCTTTTTAAGTGGGAGAACTTGCACAATTGGTGGCTGACTAAATAATTTTTTGCACCACTGTAAGTGTCTTATATCGGTTGAAAGCTTAACTTCTTGTTAATATAACTGCACTGTCCGATTTCCAGTAACTATTACAGCGAAAACATGCCATGCGATTGTTTGCGGACAGCGCCCCACATCAAAATATTTTTCCACCGGCACAGGTTTCATACATTCACAAATAACGATTAAATACTCACTTACCCAAAGGGTCCCAGCTGTAACATGTAGTGCCATTTTGTTAGATAAAATCATTCTTTATATCCCAAAAAGTCAGTTTAGTTGGCGCCATCGTTTTGAGTAATCCACTCGTTGAACATGCAGAGAAAGGAATCCGAAAATCTACCCCTAAACTGTGTTTCAACAAGTCAAAATACATTTCTATTGACTCCTCAGATACCCTAAAATGTAATCAAACTATAAAATTTCTTACGGAAAGAAGTATGTTCAATAGGAAAACGATTTTAGCAGGTGCGTCCTGTCTTCATGGCACGCACAAACACGAATTTCCAAGACTGTGTCCCTGTACTAAAACTGATATTTCTTATTCGTTTTTGAAGTTACAAGCCTGAAACCTTGAACATAGACTGCTGACACCCTGTGGAAGCCATATAAATTGCATCCAGGGAGCTAATTTTCAATATGACCTTTTACTTGCCATTCTAAGAGGATGGTCTCTCAAAACATTATCCTACATTATTTGAACATTTCTACATTTCTACTATTTAACCTAACTGCTAGACTTAACCCTAACCCTAACCCTAACCTTAACCCTAAACCCCAGCTAGCTTCAGTTAGCCACCTAGCTGGAATTGTCACGTCCTGGCTATAGAGAGGCTTTTATTCTCTATTTTGGTTAGGCCAGGGTGTGACTAGGGTGGGCATTCTAGTTTCTTTATTTCTATGTTTTCTATTTCTTTGTGTTTGGCCGGGTGTGGTTCTCAATCAGAGGCAGCTGTCTATCGTTGTCTCTGATTGAGAACCATACTTAGGTAGCCCTTTTTCCACCTGTCTTTGTGGGAAGATTACTTGTTTAGGGCACATAGCCTTTAGCTTCTCAGTTTGTTTTTGTAGTGTTTATTGTTTTGTTCGGCGTCTTTTTTTCCAAATAAAGAGAAAATGTACGCTCACCACGCTGCACCTTGGTCCTCTTCTGTTAACGGCCGTGACAGAACTTCCCACCACCAACAACGGACCAAGCAGCGTGGTAAGGAGGAGCAGCGTGTCCAGGATTCCTGGACTTGGGAGGAGATCCTGGACGGTAAGGGACCCTGGAGGCAGGCTGGGGAGCATGGCCGTCCACGGGAGGAACTAGAGGCAGCAAGAGCAAAGTGGCAGCGTTACGAAGGGACACGGCTAGCAAGGAAGCCCGAGAGGCAGCTCAAAAAAATTAATTGTGGGGGGGACACACGGGGAGGGTGGCTGAGTCAGGTTGGAGACCTGAGCCAACTCCCCGTGTGACGCGGTGGAGCGCACGGTGGAGCGCACGGTGTCTCCAGTGCGTGTGCACAGCCCGGTGCGCTACCTTCCAGCTCCCCAAATCAGCCGGGCTGGAGTGGGCATCCAGCCAGGTCGGAGGATGCCGGCACAGTGCATCTGGCCGCCAGTACGTCTCTACGGCCCGGGATATCCTGCGCCGGCTCTGCGCAATGTGTCTCCGGTGCGTCTGCACAGCCCAGTGCGTCCTGTGCCTGCGCCCCGCATCTGCAGGGCGAAAGTAACCATCCAGCCAGGACGGGTTGTGCAGGCTCCTATCTCGAGACCTCCAGTGCGCCTCCACGGCCCAGTGTATCCGGTGCAACTGCCTAGGACAGGGCCTCCTGTATGTCTCTCCAGCCTGGTGAGTCCAGTGCCTGCGCCTAGAACTAATCCTCCCGTATGTCTCCCCAGCCTGGTGAGCCCTGTGGCAGCTCAACGTACCAGACTGCCCATACGTCTCCTCCCTCCAATGATGATCCATGGCAAGAAGCCTCCAGTGATGATCCATGGCAAGAAGCCTCCAGTGATGATCCATGGCACGAAGACTCCAGTGATGATCCATGGCAAGAAGCCTCCAGTGATGATCCATGGCACGAAGCCTCCAGTGATGATCCATGGCACGAAGCCTCCAGTGATGATCCATGGCAAGAAACCTCCAGTGATGATCCATGGCACGAAGCCTCCAGTGATGATCCATGGCACGAAGCCTCCAGTGATGATCCATGGCACGAATTCTCCAGTCATGATCCATGGCACGAAGCCTCCAGTGATGATCCATGGCACGAAGCCTCCAGTGATGATCCATGGCAAGAAGCCTCCAGTGATGAACCATGGCACGAAGCCTCCAGTGATGAACCATGGCACGAAGCCTCCAGTGATGATCCATGGCACGAAGCCTCCAACGAAGGCTTCCAGTCCGGAGCCTCCAGCGACGTTCTCCAGTCCGGAGCCTCCAGCGACGGCCTCCAGTCTGGAGCCTCCAGCGACGGCCCCCAGTCCGGAGCCTCCAGCGACGGCCTCCAGTCCGGAGCTTCCAGCGACGGCCTCCAGTCCGGAGCCTCCAGCGACGGCCTCCAGTCCGGAGCTTCCAGCGACGGCCTCCAGTCCGGAGCCTCCAGCGACGTTCTCCAGTCCGGAGCCTCCAGCGACGTTCTCCAGTCCGGAGCCTCCAGCGACGCTCCCCCACCCAGACCCTCCCCTTTAGAGTCAGGTTTTGCGGCCGGAGTCCGCACCTTTGGGGGGGTTACTGTCACGCCCTGGCCATAGAGAGGCTTTTATTCTCTATTTTGGTTAGGCCAGGGTGTGACTAGGGTGGGCATTCTAGTTTCTTTATTTCTATGTTTTCTATTTCTTTGTGTTTGGCCGGGTGTGGTTCTCAATCAGAGGCAGCTGTCTATCATTGTCTCTGATTGAGAACCATACTTAGGTATCCCTTTTTTCCACCTGTCTTTGTGGGAAGTTGACTTTGTTTAGGGTACATAGCCTTTAGCTTCTCAGTTTGTTTTTGTAGTGTTTATTGTTTTGTTCGGCGTCTTTTTTTCCAAATAAAGAGAAAATATACGCTCACCACGCTGCACCTTGGTCCTCTTCTGTTAACGGCCGTGACAGGAATTCGTAAAATACCATACTTTATGCGAATTTGTACCATATTGTACGTTTTGCAATTTCGGAACATATAATACAAATTGTAAATCGTAACATATCATACCGACTTTGCAACAACTTTAATAACTATTACATCATCATCAATGCACATCCAAATGTATAACGGATCAAATCAATTATCTAAATGATTCAACAAAATTCCAAATCAGAGGACGGTTGGAGAACAAATTGGCGGTAATGTTTTTTAACCTCTCTTAGTGGGATTATTGGTTTGCACTATGTGCGCCATACTACAGAGAACCCATAGTAGAGTGTTTCTCAACCCCAATGTGCAGTCTCATACACTACAAACACAAAGAATTAACTTCTGAGGGTTTAATGCCTAAACGCAAGAATATGGATGTGAAATTATCATGGGGAAACAGCAGGGTGTGAAAAAAGAGCCTCTTTAAGCCCACAAACACACTGCTTCTGACATGGAAACCTGGCCAAGTCCATGGTCTCCTTTAATCCCAGCTACAGACTGATGCTATAGGTGTGTGTGTGTGTGTGTGTGTGTGTGTGTGTGTGTGTGTGTGTGTGTGTGTGTGTGTGTGTGTGTGTGTGTGTGTGTGTGTGTGTGTGTGTGTGTGTGTGTGTGTGTGTGCGTGTGTGTGCGTGCGTGTGTGTGCGTGTGTGTCCGTGTGTGTCCGTGTGTGTCCGTGTGTGTCCGTGTGTGTCCGTGTGTGTCCGTGTGTGTGTGTTCTCCTTTTTAATTAGAATTCTTTCTGCCAAAATATGTGTTTTGTTGTAGTGACCAGTAAAAAAAAAAAAAATCTAACATCATGGTTGACAGAAAAATATACAATGAATCAGCAGAGTGCCAAGGTGTCTGGATTCACTATTCATTGAATATGTGATTCTGATGTCTGATATATTGTAAAAAAAATGACCTCACACTAAGCAACACTATAAGATCATATACTTTAAAGAAAACTGTAATAAAGTTACAAATATAGATAATAGAAATAACAATACAAAATGCAAAAATAACACCTCAAGGAAATGACAGGTCTGATTCATCTTTACATGGTTGCTTTTCCTCCTTGTAGTTTAGCTCTTATGAAGCAGAAACCCAAGAGGACCGTGCTCAAAGGACACGCAGGTTGACGCTCCCTTAACCTTGAGCAATAATATATCATTACCTCCAATGTGTGTAGGTAGAAATAAACAGACTGTATAGCAGCTATACAAACAACTTGTATTGCTACTCCAGGGCTTTGCTCCATGTTTATCTGCTCCACCATAATCAAAAAGATTGCCAAAGTTGAACTGATTCCTTTCCCTACAATTATGTAAAAACTGTTTTGTACAATGTTGGCTATAGATTATAAAGCAATGGGGTGTTTTAATGTAAAATGGTGTTGAAATCTATTCTATTTATCTATTTGGACATGCTTTCTCATTTCATTTCTATAACGTCATATTGACATTAGGGGGTGCTGGAATACTTCAGAGGGGAAATGTTTAGGAGAGTTTGATTTGAGTTGTGATGATACAGAGAGCTTGAAATCTCATATAATTTTAAGAACTGTATAACACTTTTAATTTAAAGAAGGATTTAGATGACTAGAATAAAGACATCCACATCTAAATCCTAATACTATACAATCCACAGTAAAGTGCATTTAGGAATATTCTGGAAATAATGTTTATTCCAAATTTAATAGGTATTTTGCATTTGACCTTCTACAATATAGTAAAAAAAATACATACTTGTTCCTTAAGAACAAAAATGCTAATTTTCACATACTGTAATCTACATGTATATCCATTTGAATGTATGTAAAAGCAACATGCAAATAGTTATACATTACTATTAGACACATACTCAGTCCATCATCCACATAGGGTGAATATAGCATCAAATCTTCCATACAGGCTCAACTCAAACTTCTACCAAGTAACTTATTCAAAGTAAAACTCATGAATTATTTAAGAGAACATATTTCCCCTTGTTTATTTATATATACATATGTATAAAATATCATTTATTCTAAGAGGGTCTATAAATCAAAAGTATTCCTGGAGAATAACAGATAAGTGAGGTTATTGTGCAATGAGGCCAGCTGGTGGTAATAATTTAATGACGTTTTACAGGCGCTATAAAGACAGAAAACAGATGTGGCATTAAGGATTATAAAGTTGGTAAAACTTTTAACAAGTGAGATGTATTTCGGCAGTACAACAACACAACCCCAGAATAAAAGGAATTTACACATCCTTCAATTCCAAAGCTATCAATCACACGCATGTTATTCCTCTGGGAGCGTCTTTACATGCATATTTATCAGCTCAACATGCTAATTCCCACTGCTATACGCCTGCCAGGCACGTCTCCAGGCGTGTTTATGACTCATAATTGTTGATATCCTTTGATATATTTCTCTCAACTAAGACATCATTTGGCTTTTGTGGTCTAAAGTCAATGAGGCACAATGACCCGGGCTTTCAATTCAAATTTACAGTTCAATATCTATTATATGCTATTCAGAGCCTGCAGAGGGACCGCTCAAAGGATAGGAGTTGACAGCAATGTATTGTAATGCTCTTTGCTAGGAATACAATAAAGCTCAGGTCAAGGTTAGCTAATTGAATTGAGAATCTGGTTAATAATGGAGTTGGTTTCTGCTGCATTTGGTGGTGTAAATGTCCCTGGTGTTATCTATAGCTGTTTCCTTAAGTATCTTGAATTAAGACTGAGAAAGAATGTGTACCTGGAAGCAACATATGCTAGTATTGCACTAGAAGTTGCACTTTCCAAACAGTATTTTTAGTAGCTTCTCTCCTCCTGCTAAACAATTAACGTTCTAGGCCTGTAAGAGTGCCACATTGGAAATGCAAGATCATCAGCATGCATTTACATTGCTAAGGAGCATCTATGGCAGATGTATGAAGCATCTCAGCATAAATTCAACCCTGTTGTGGGGAGTGAGTGGGAGATCTTTCTCGCTCTCTCTCTGTTCCTCTTTCTCTCCCCCTCTTTCTCTTTCCCGCAGACACCTGCCGCCAAGCGCACACCTCCAGGGAACAAACATCTGAGAAATGCAATTTGAGTGTTTCAGCGCCACAAAGAGAAGACAAACAATGCTGGGAAAAACGAGGGGAGAAACACACGCAGATTTGACGCTGGACAAACATGTCGCGTTCCTCCAATTCACAAACGGCCTTGCCATGTTCCACGCGCACAGGTGTGGAAATTCAAGGACAAACTTGATTGCGGCTGTGGCCGTTATTGTTGGTTTGTTTGCTTGTTTGTTCCATCATTGTTTCACAGGTTGGCTCCTTGAGGGATATAGTCCTTTAGCTTGACAGCAGGAGGACATGGTTCCTAGGCTGTGAGGACGAGAGTCTATCTTGTTAAACATGGGGTTAGAAGATGAAATGGACAAGCAGGGATCGTTCATTCACCTGCATTCAAGAGCATGACAAAAAACACGAACTGATAGTTTTGGCTAATTCGATGTTTGTCTCTTACACTCGCCTTCCTAGAAATATGTATTATGCATTTATTTTTTACTTCAGTTTATTTCAGTAAATACTTTCTTAACACTTGTTTTTCTTAAAACTGCATTGTTGGTTAAGGGCTTGTAAGTAAGCATTTCACTGTGAGGTCTAAACCTGTTGTATTCGGATCATGTAACAAATAACTTTGATTTGATTTACTAGTTTGGAGATCTAGAAGTGAGGTTGGTAGAGAAGAAATAACTTGTCTCCTCTTTTCCAAAACCTGAGAAATGAAATGGAAAAAAAAAATTGGGCTCGAGCTTTCTAGTTTCTCTGAACCATATGATGCCGATGACCCTCTGACGGGTTAGAGCTAATATTGTGAAGAGTTGTTCATTTTCCCCCTAATCTGTGAATGTGAAGAACAAGTCACTTGTGTCATGTTCCATTTATAAATGACAAATAATAATAATAATAATGTGGGTGTCAAAACTGTCAAAAGTAATTTTACATAATGTAGTTAATAGCCATCCCCTACGACGTCACTGCTATAGGAAACATCTTAAACCCACTTAATTCAAATCAACAACAACCCAGGTATGTGAAAAATGGAAGGGCTGGACGAAATATGAATTATTAATGGAGAATTTAAGTATTAGAACAGAAAATCAATGAACATACCTGGCTTAATTAACATGCAAAATGTTCTCCATAATCCAGCACAGTATAATTATGCCTCGCAATTCTGGGACACGTTAGCTTTAGCTTTTTCTAAAGTACACAACACCTGTTTACTTTGTTTGCTTGTTCGCTCTTTTTTCCCCACTCATAATGACAACAGAGCTCTTAAATAATGTTCAGCCATGAGTTTATACTGAATCTGGACCTGATCATTTGAAGCAGGATGTGAACTTCATGTCCAAGGTCTGGAATAACATAGTAATATGACTTAAGGTGGACTATTAAAAAACGGTAAACCTAATGAGACTTTTCACGACTGGTTATGATTGCTAGACATGTTTAATCACTGAACATGTATAGGATCTTAATTTGATCCCTCTTTTGTTTCTGAGAATATGTGCAGGAAATGCAAACTTGTAATGTATTCTAGTTTTAAAAAGGCTTCTAAAGTTTGTAATTTCCACTTTAAAATGTCAGACTTGATTTGCACGAATGAAAAATGTATCAATCCCAACACAAAATGTCCATAAACTATAATCCACATAATAATTCACATTTCCTCTTGCTGCTGGACTATTTTCCTGCTGTAGCAAACTGGCTCAAATTAAGATCCTACATCTATACATAAAGATCAATCTGTTATTTATTGAAGAAAACAGGGGTATTTACTGTAACATGTCTAGTAATCCCTGATTAACACAGACACTACGAGTGTGACCAGTAGCACTGAGCAAGACTTCCCATCATTCCTGAAGGAGAACGCAGAACAGCTTGAGTGGGCACCAACGTGGGACTGGGACTTTTTGGCAAGTCCAACTTTATCAGCATAAACACACATTAACGAAAACAAACACAACCCAGACTGCTAATTACCACTTGGTTGGACCGCTGTCCCTATTCCTCATCATCACAGTCAAAATGGCCACTCTCCACCACCCTTTCACCATCCAGGAACCTGTAGGAAACCTGTACCCCGAGATACAACCCTTGTTGCACAGAATAATACGTTGACACATCTCTAGTGATGCAGTGATTTTTCAAACCCATTATTTCCCATGCAAAGTTACAAATTACACAAGTGACACCAGGCTGGTATCTTCCGGGCCATGTGGCCTGAACCAACGCCAAATCCGACACCGCTAATTGTACTAATTGCCTAAGCCCGGCCAACACTTTTCATTGGTCCAGAGCCTGCAATGTCACAGGAAGCTAATGAGAGCTAAATAATGTATGTGAACCCCTCTAATTGCACCATTTCTCATTTTGGTTACCAATTCTGGAATCAGAGGTGGGATGCCAAAATATTGTTGGTAATCATTGTTGTGCTCAATATCAATACCAAAGAAAATCTTTCAGGTAGACAAAATATGTGTAGAGTTGGAGCTGAATCAGGTCTTGAAGCATTGCCTTTTCATTCCCTTGACAGTATGATCATCACATCGCATGTTATGGTCTACAAAAGGTGGATGTATTACTATCATATGATTAATACAAAATAAAACAAACAAACAATTGTGAGACTGAAAGCGATCAATTCAGTGAATAATCTCAATTTAAACATGCCCACCATGGGTTAATATAGTATTGCATTTATTCTAGATGTGCCAACTGATGCATACAGTATCATCAGGTAACCAGTCTATTCTGGCATATGCCACCTGGGGGTGGGCGTATGCATATATATATATGAGAGAGAGAGAGAGCGAGAGCGAGAGAGAGAGAGAGAGAGAGAGAGAGAGAGAGAGAGAGAGAGAGAGAGAGAGAGAGAGAGAGAGAGAGTGCGGGTGCGTGCGTGCATTACTTCACTTCTGGCCAGTTTCCCATCCCAGCACACACCGACCACCTCTCCGCCTAGTCCTATCAATAGGGAAGCTGTAATTTAGCAGTACATTTAATCATCCAAATAGCTGAATATTTAATGGTATTAAAGCACAGCCTAAAAGAGATGTATTATTTATTTACTCCCTATAGTGTAACCTCTTTTCAGGCAACATCAGGTGGTCCTGTAAATATAGTCCATCTAACACACATGTTAAATTATTGACCAATAATCTATCATAATTCATGTCACCGAAAATGTAATAATGCTCACCAGGCCAGCACGGATCTCTCCCCCCTGTGACCCAAACCTGCACAGGCGGAGCCCAATGCCCTACAGTGCCAAGGTGTTGCCAAGGTTGATATACTGGGAAACAGATCAAGCCTGAGATCAGTTCTAAAGTACCGTACCTACTAAAGGACATGGTGCTGTGTTCATTTGTAGTGTTTACAATAATGTGAGGCTTCACTGTTGCCTCAACACACAACACCATCTGCAGTTTCACCCTCTCACGTTCAGTGGGAGACACGGTCTAAGATATAGCATGTGCATTCAGGAAAATATGTATGTACCACCCCCCCCCCCCCTCCCCAAGTGATACTTTTCTTCTTGAAAGTCCAATATTTTGAAAACTTGACTTCTGATATCCAAAATATTTTGGGACTATATCAACAGTAACCAAATGAAAAGAAATAGCAAAATATCGTTTTTGAGTGGAGTTTCCCTTTAAGGACACAGTGACACATTTTTCATATTGTTGGCTCCGGGTTTCAAGGCACAACGCGCCTACCTTGAGGCTACATTTATATACAGTGTTTTATTCAAGCATCTTGATAAAAGCACTGTACTGTATAGCTTGGTTTACTGTGTTGCAGAACTATTGAGAGGACTGCCCTTGTTGATTGACCTCTCTGTGAGGATATGACCTCATGTACAGTCTGACTTCAGTGTTCTCAAATACTAAATGAATGGGACATTGGATCTACAATATAAATTGGCCTGTACAATGATCACACAATCGTGTTGTATCAATACAATATCAAATCGCATAATCATCTTAATCAAAACAATAGTTGTCAATACAACTAACGCAATAATACCAAATAGGCTAAAGAATGTTACAGACGGAAAACATTTAAGAATTTTAATCACATTATGAGATTTAAGCTATATTGTAATTCGTCAGGGATAAATATTCAGTAGCCTATTTCCAAGACAAATATAGACAAGTACGAGAAAAAAAAAATCACAAAAATATTCAATAGGATTAACAAGAGCATAACCTAAATGCTCCGTGAGGTGTCAATGATAAAAGGATTTGAAATTATTCATCTCCATAAAACAAACATCAAGATTGTCATACCATCCTTGTATTATACTGTATCAGCTTTATCTGCATGTCAATCTAACAAAATCAAAATTGGAGCTGTATTTTTCCGTCTTGTTGTATATTAACACACGGTCTGCATTTAGAGTGTAACAACCAGATTACTTAGTCCCCTCAGGTTACTGCTCTTTTAATAACGGCTGCCACTAAAGTGACAAACTTCCATTGTGCTTCAACCAAAGACAATGTCATCTTCAATGAATTCATCTGCAATCAATTGGTTGGATTGCCACAAATTAATCGACATGGGATTCATTTTTATTTTCAATCAATAGGCTATGATACAATCCCAATAGACTGTCACTGAGCATCTAATAAAACATACATTAGTTTCATTTGGTCTTACATTTATTGTTGTGTATTTTATGTACGGGGAGTTGTAGCCTTTTTTCCCCCTCGCATGTTAAATGTTTGGGGGTTGAAGACTATATATGGTTCCACATTCTATTTGATGTCATATTTGCCTAAGCCTATCCCAGAGCAGCTATGTCATGCAATTTGACAATGTTCTGCACAAGCTACTAGTAGTACATTGTTTCTAGTATGTTTTGTGTCGTATAATATGTGAAACCCTTATCTGAAGGCACTTGCTGTGGCAAACCAAAGTGTTGTTACATACATCGGAGGAGGCCGTGGAATTGGCAATACTTAAAGAGAGTTGCTTCCGATACTGTGACTGCCTTGGATGATCATTGGACGTTCACACGGTTTACATCCATATTGTAGTTGTAGATGTTTACAATCCTTTCCAAATGACTATATTATCTGGAAGTAACTGCTACAGTATGACACACTGGATCTAACAAATCAAATAATTTGACTACAGACAAAAAAGATGGAACACTTAAAGGGGAATAAACCCATGCATACACTCATCTGTAAGTGAAACACAGCAAAGTTCTTTGCCGTTGATTGCTAAATCGTACATTAAAACAACAATTTGATCTAAGCCCCTGACAAGTGAAATAAATGTTCTGAATAATTTCACCAAAGAAAACATTTCTTGTTAATTTGGGGCTAATTATAGTCGGGGTAGTACAGGGAGTTGGTAATTTAAGCTTTTGGGCGCTGCTTGTCACAACGACTCCTTGAAGCTTCAGCGACTGCCACCAATAGTGGCATACTTACTTAATAAAAATTAGCCCACAATCAGCAGAGTTCAAAGGGAATCCTGAGCGCCACTGGATTAAGGAACCTCCGTCATAGTACAATGACTCAGGCTTTTGTGGAAAGAAACTGCAACGTCCCAAATCACATTGGTCAAATTATACTCTTTGTACATGATAAAATAATAACACCAGGGGTTTCCCTGACGATACTCTTGTCGTTTTCCTCTGCAGGCTGAACACTGACAATAGTAAGAGCATGAAACTGTGTGTTGAAAGAGCATAAATTACAGACAAGAGTGCAGAACTTAATGAGCCAACACAAAGACCCTCATGGGCACTTACTGTGGCTGACCTCAACGCTATCGAGAGGATGCAGGTGAGAGCAAGTGGAGGCGAACATAGGAGGCTTGAGAATACGCTGTGTGTGTATATGACCACATGTATCAGCAGGTGAGAAGGTGCGTGTACTATACAGTACCTGAGGTCACACCAGCACCTTTGGGAGGCAAAAACAATCACCTTCTCAACCGCTAAAGAACTATTTCTTTAGCGGTTCCAAATAGGGGATTGAGTTCTTGACAGCTTTAAGAGAGAATACAAACGCAGGTTAATGAAATGAACAGCTCTTGTAAGAGACCCTAAAGGTAGCACTTTGGCACGCAACAGGCAAACAAGTGGAGCTCTTGGGAGCTGAGGAGGGAGAGGTGTACCTTGTTTTGTCTTTCAATCCAACACTGCATTGGAGCACCGCATTGAAGGGCTGACAGAGTGGCAATATGTTCACACACAGAGTGCCATAATACATATAAGGCCTTTCAATGCTTCCAAATATAGTCATTTTGGATTCAAAGAGGGCACAAACAGTTTGGTGTATCTATACCAACATGCATGAATACTTCTTCATTTGTCCATATTTGAGGTAAAAAAAGGTAGACACTTCCACTATGCCAGGCATGGCATATAATTAATGAAATCTGAATTCATTCATTCATTCATTTTTGCAAGTCCAGTCATTTTTTTCTGGAGCATCTGCTTCAGTAAGAGTAAGTGTGACAGCTGTTTGTCTGATTGGACACTGAGCAAGTGTTCCATTTGCAGTTTGCATGCCATGTAGCGAACATGATTTTGACACATTTCAATGCTGAGGAATTTCTAGTTAACTGCACATATTGTGCTTTGGCCTTTAAATTCAATAGCTAAAAAATAAGATAAAAGAGGAAAACTCAAAACTGAAGAGCTTATTCAATGCAGATGTATCAATATGAGTGGGGGGGGGGGGGGGGGGGGGGGGGGGGGTATTTTGAACTTTTGCATGAACGTGACACATTTTCTCATCTTTTGACTCAAATTCGGAAAACTGTTGACAAATTCAACTCGTGGTTTAAAACAAAAGATAAACCAGGTCAACTGAAAATTCCTTGCGGCTTTTTATGTGTCTCTGTGTACGGTATGCATGTGTGCGTGCATGTGCTCAATTGCACCAGATGTGGTCATTTTGAGACGGTTTGAATGACCACAGTCCAACTGAATGGAAAATGTGCTTGTCCTGTAGCAGACCTACTTTCCACAATGCTCATCCTGTCAGTGTCTTTTCATTTACTCCATGTTCACGTCTGCAGTTAGTGTTTCTGTACAATATTTAAAGGAGTCACACATGCTGCTCCCCCCCCCCCCCCCCCCCCACCCTACTACCCCCCCAAGTGGGACCCTGCCTGGTGTTCAGCTCTGAATAGCATTACCATCAGTCCAGTGTAAATAACATGAAGTGGCAACTCGTAAATAGTTAATGATGCAAAAAATCCATGAAGCCGGTCCCTTGGCTTTTGCAAACAGTGCACCGCAGCCGGTTGCTGCTTTCCTGGAGGGACTTTGTGGGCGCCCACTGTTGGTTTGAATCATGAATCGAACGGTGACGATTCACAGAGCGATCAGTAACAGGTGGTAAAACGCCACTGCAGGTTATTCAAGGAGGGCTGACATCATAGAGATAAAGATAACATTAAGTGTTTGCACTGAATATCAATACAGACAGCCATAAAGATAAGAGCATGCAAGTGTAGCACATGGGGATGTGTGAAACATATCCCTCAGCCTGAAGTGTCCCCACTTGCATTGCCACCAAATTGCTAGCTTTTTGTGTGGTGCCAACTGGTAAGACGCTTCAGGAGGGCGGTCAAGTGTGCTAGCAAGACAGAGGTCCTGGGTTCGAGCCTCTGTGTGAGCCGAATCTGGAGGAAGTGGTACTTGCTAAGCAGTGGTGTAAAGTAACTACGTAAAAATACTTTGAAGTACTACTTAAGTAATTTTTGGGTTATTTGTACTTAGTTTACTATTTATATAAACTTTTACTTTTACTCCACTACATTCCTAAAGAAAATGTACTTTTTACTTCCATATATGTCCCCCTTCATCCAAAAGTACTAGTTATATTTTAAATGCTTCACAGGACAGGAAATTAGTCCAATTCACGCACTTATCATGAGAACACATGGTCATCCCTACTGTCTCTTATCTGGCAGACTCACTAAACACAAATGCTTCGTTTGTAAGTTATGTATGAGTGTTGGAGTGTACCCCTGGCTATTCGTAAATTAAAAAACATGAAAATCGTGCCGTCTGGTTTGCTTCAAATAAGTCATTTGAAATTATTTATAGCATTTACTTTTACTTTTGATACTTAAGTATATTTTAGCAATTACATTTAATGTTGATACTTAAGTATATTTAAAACCAAGTACTTGTAGACTTTTACTCAAGTAGTATTTTACTGGGTGACTCATTTTCTACTAAGGTATCTTTACTTTTACTCAAGTATGACAATTGGGTACTTTTTATACCACTGTAGTTAGCAAGCAGCGTGACGTCCTTTACAGTGATGCTGTGACCCGGATCTACAGTTGCACTCAGCTCAACGCTGGGGTCGCTGTTGAATAAGTTTGAGGGGTGAATGTAGCTAATGGGGATGTGTGAAACGTACTCCTCAGCCTGAAGTGTCGCCACCGAATTGCTAGCTTTTCACGTGGCACTGTCTGGCAAGAAACTTCAGGAGGTTGGTCACGTGTGCTAGCAAGGCAGAGGTCGAATTAGGAGGAAGAGGTACTCGCTAAGCAAGCAGTGTGACGTCCTTTACACGAGGACAGGGCTGATGAGCACTTCTTTGCTTTTCAGTGATGTAAGCAAATGCAGCGATTCGCTTTGAAATAATATGTGCCCTACTGTAGGAAGAGTATTCCTTGGTGTTACCCTTGTAGAAGTACATGTTGTTTGACCAACACTATCTCATGAGTTTGTGCATAGTTAAATGATTCTATATGTGTGTATTGAGCATGCTAGCGATTGGTTAGTGTTCGGGGTTACTGTAAGGTTAAGTTTAGCCATGGTAGCGAGTGGTTAAAGTTTGGGTCCAAACAAAAAACATGTTTAGATTCACACCTCTGCCACTTACTGATTACCTGCCAATTCAATTACACAAACAAGAGAAAACTATTCCCCAAAAGTAATGTGAATAAGTGTCTGTATTTCAATATCTAATTTCCATCCAAGGCAATACATTTTAGGGAGCTAAAGACTGTCAGGTCTTATTTTGTACACTAAATCAGATTATGGAGTGGAAGGACCAGCAAACTCCGATCAAACTCCACAAACCATGGCAACAAGAGGCAACCTGCTTTCCATATTAACCCAGACCACCCCTTGGTCTTCACAAAGACTGGGTTTCAACCCCCTGAAGCCTAAGCTGGACCTTCAGCACATCCTCTAGAACAGCCAGTCAGTCCCTCTGATACACAACATTATTTCCATGGCTCAACAGGATTTCCTCATGCACACAGTCTCCCCATCAGCTGCCTGCCTGTCTGTCAGTGTGAGGAGGGTAATTCGGAAGGGAAGGGGCTGTGGAACAGCTGCTCTCGCAACAGCCAATAGTAATGCAAAAAAATGACTAACCTTAAAACTGGAGAGTAAATTGGGAATGTACACAGCTTTGGAGGCCCCTCTCCTGTGAATTGTTTCTCTCCTGACAAGCAGCTCATCGCATTTCATGCATCTGATCGGTCATTCAGAAACACAAAACACAAATAAGTCAAGTCGACCATCTGCTTGTTAGCGGCAACTATAAAATAAAGTTTTTTAATAAATAATACATTCACTTTGACAAGCCAGAGACCACCTGAATGGAAAATCTAATATTTTATGTTATTTAAGATGTTTTTCTGCCAGCTATTAAAAAAAAGCATCATCTTTAATTTATTACAGCAACACACAATACTCATGTCATCCTCATTTTCTAAATCAATAATCAGCACAGTATGCTTCATTAACAGTGACCAATCACAGACAAGCTGGGGATCTCATTTTACAACATGAGCATTACGAAGACATAAACCATCTGCTGCTTGTAGAAACAGAAAAATCAAATTAATCCATTCTTATCATGCGTTCAGATTTTAAAGCAATTAAAGATGTTCTCCGTCTAATGGCAGATGCAGAAGTAGCTTGGTAATGAGGAAGGCATACTCTTCGGTGAACTTTCCAGGGTTCTCAACGACGGGCTTTGGAAACTTTACAACACTCGCACACTCCAGTGAGCCGTTAGTCCTACAGTACAGATGTTGGCAACAACAATTATTTTTTTTATTAAGCATTTAATCATTGTGCAAACCAAGAATTCCCATAATATGGGACTAAGAAACAAAATACGGAGATGCCAAATCATCCAGTGTAATGTTTTCTTTTTTAATATAAGAAATAAACAGCTGCCATATAACCACAACTTGTTTTAAAATTATATAAAACAATTGATGAACTGCAATTTAGAATGTACCTTAATTAAGCTTGGGGAGAAATCAACTCCACCAGAATACAAATTTGGCTTTGGTTCTAACCTCTGAGGATATGTATGAAACCCATGGAACAACAGCTTATTGCTAGGTCTGCTCCAGTGTCTGACTTTATAACATTATACCATGGAGACTGGTTTTTTCCTTGAATGGGATCTCAGGCTCCAACTCCGTTTTAACTTTATCTTGGGATCTGGTCATTGACTGTATCAGATGTTGGTAAGATTTTTACGTAACAAACTACAATCTTGTGTCTTTCAACAGACGGATGAGTAAGGAGAGTAGTTGAAGAGTGAGTAGTTCTTTCCCTCTTTCCTAGCACAGTAGTCGCCATGTGTGCTCACTGCTCATGCTTGTGGCCCCAGTTGAAATTCATGAGGTGCCCCTCTGCCGGGGCTTCTCAGCTGGCGACCAAACCAGGCCCAGAGAGCAATGAGCTCATTGTTACGCTCCGACTGCTGCTCTTCCATTTCAGAGCTATCAACAGCTGTCGATCGAGATGTCCTGGACCTCGTCCATCAATCACAGAACCATCGTCAAGAGACACAACAATAACAGTCAGCCAGATCCAGATATACAGCCCCAGAGTTAAAGCAGATGCAACAACAACAGCCAGACACAAACATGATTCAACTCCTGATGCTTCACAGACACCGGCCCCATTCTTATCATACTATTGTTAAACTGTTACTTCCGTCATAGGTAAAGACGTTAATGGTAAAGCACTTGGACAAACTAGATGGAAATCTGAATTCATCATTTGACTGAACAAATGGCTCTATAAAGTAGTTTTGTATTTGCATGCATGTTTATCTTTCCTGACGCAAACTGTAACCTTCCACCTTCATTGAGAGAACAAAAGATTCTCCCATGAACTCAAGGAGGCCTTCATGCATCTAATAGGGATGTCGTGTCACATTATGAAGAATGGGGATTGCTAGCAAATAAATTGCCATGAAGCCATTGTTAAGGGTTCAAAGCTATCCATCCCTCAAGCCCTATTACACTGTCAAGTCAGAGAGAAACATGGACAGGAATAACTGAAGTAGAAAGAAAAATTACATTTACAAAAACATGCAGTTAGTTATGCCATTCAAATGATCTATGAACTCAATAAAATATACATTTCTCTGAAAGACAAAGTGAGTCAATAAACTTGATTCAATCACTCATTGCTCCCTATGGCAGGGACAACTAATTTTATAGAATGCACTTTCAGTAGCCAGACAGATGTGATTGGTTGCGACTGAAGGCCCACCTCAGAGTAGAGCGGCAGGTTGCCTAGAGGTTAGGAGCATTGGACAAGTAACCGAAAAGGTCGCTGGTTCGAATCCCCGAGCCGACTAGGTGAAAATCTGTTGAACAAGGCACTTAACACTAAATGCTCCAGGGTCGCTGGCTGTGAGCCCACTCTCTGAGGGTGTCTCAAGGCAAGTTGGGATATGCAAAAAAAACACATTTCAATTTCACACTTGTACAAGTTACCCACTTGCACATGGAGTGAAAAATGACAAATATAAGCACCCCCTATTTGACCTTTTGAGAGCAAACCAAAGACCAAGGAAATACACTTAGAAAATTGAGATGTCACAAATATAAACATTATTGGAGACTCCTTATTGGTTTTGGAGGCTTCGTAATATTATTTTGGACTATATTATATTGATACTTATAAACTGGGTTGTTCGAGCCCTGAATGCTGATTGGCTGACAGCCATGGTATATCAGACCGTATACCACGGGTAAGACAAAACATTTACATTAGTAAACAGTTTATAATAGCAATAAGGCATCTCTGAGGTTGCGGCGTGCCTTATTGGCCATATACCTCACACCCTCGGGTCTTAATGCTTTTTTTGACTCCAAGTTGGTAGAGTTAGCGCTAGTCGGCCGTACCTGCGCCAAAATTCCAGTATTGTTAATCTTATAGCTTGTTCTCCATCTTAAAAAAAAAAATAGGGAGCCATGTTTTCAGCACTTTTATTGCCATGACTGATCAAAGCTCATTTTCTCATGCTCTTGTCTCTCTGCAGTAGATATACACTGAGCATACAAAACATTAAGAACACCTGATTTTTCCATGACAGACTGACCAGGTGAATCCAGCTGAAAACTATGATCCTCTATTGAGGTTCCTTGTTAAATCCACTTCAATCAGTGTAGATGAAGGGGAGGAGATGGGTTAAAGAAGGATTTTTAAGCCTTGAGACAATTTAGACATGGACAAAAGATTTAAGTGCCTTCGGACGAGGTTTGGCAGTAGGTGCCAGGCACACCGGTTTGTGTCAAGAACTGCAATGCTGCTGGGTTTTTCATGCTCAACAGTTTCCAGTGTGTATCAATAATGGTCCACCACACAAAGGACATCCAGCCAACTTGACACAACTGTGGGAAGCATTGGAGTCAACATCGGCCAGCATCCCGTTGGGGGAATGCTGGAACGTTGGGGGGGTGTTAGGAAGGTGTTCCTAATGTTTGGTATACTCAGTGTATAGAGAGCAATATGTTTAGAACATTAAATCGCAGTATCGAATCGCAATACACATAGAATCGTGAGAATCGCAACACATATCGTATCGGCACCTAAGTACCGTGATAATATCATATCATGAGGTCCCTGGCAATTCCCAGTCCTAGCTGTGTGGTAGCTAACTAACAGTAAGTAAGTAATTGTTTTACCACACAGTTAGCCAAGTTAGTTAACTAGCTAGTTAAAGTTGAATAGTTACTGTCGTTAGAAAACGCTTCCACACTTTTTTGCTAGCAATCGTGATGTTAAGTCAAAAACGTTGTCTCCAAAAATGACAAGGTGTCTCAGTTGTGTTCACATTTGACCGATTGTGACATAGCCTAATCCACTTTCCAAGCGTATTGTTTTATAGTGAGGAAGTTGAGGTTGGGAGTGGATTAGAGCAGGGATGGCTCTCACTAATAAAGTACAGCACATTGCCAAGTCCTAGCCTGCTTCTAACCTTTGCTAGCTCCATGCGCCATCTGTTAACATCAAAACTATATGACAAGATATTATATATAATTAATAGGTAAACAACAACCTAACTAAAACGGACAAACTGGATGCTCTCGCCATTAGGGAGCTCTAATTATGGTCTACATTTTAAGCTAGAATGAAATATTTAAAGAGAAAACTTTCATTCTCCAGTCCTGAATGCATTAATGTGAAGATGTGAAGTGCCTTTGTGGTGGGACCTCCAAGATGCAATTTGCTTTCATCAAAGCAGTTGTGTTACTGTCCCATATTTACACAGTTGCTGTACAGACTGCAAATTAGCCCCTTTGCATACCTGTCAATAGAATACTTCATCAGATGGAGGTATTTCTCAGGTAAAGTTCAAAGTTAGAACAGTCATTGGATCTCTTAGACTGAGACTAAAGGCCTCATCTACTCTGTTATAACACCGGTGTTGTTGGTAAGGAACACTTCTGTGGCTGTGGCCCTCTCATCGTCCATTATGCTGCACTGTAGGTTACACATGAAAGCAGCATGGATGACATATAGTACACTACTCCAGCACTCAAGACCCCTGTTCAGGACACAATAAAAGTCTGTACATGTAGTAGGCTATGTACGTGCACATACCTTCTTGCTCTGTACAGTATTTTTCAACATCAAACACACACACACACGCACACACACAGTTAGAGTAACATGATGTTTCCCAGCAGACCTAACAATTCCTATGTGTTGCAACTAGCGATTCCGAGCTGCCATCAAAATCCAAACAAGATCCGTCAGCAATTAAGGGAATACGGGGGGACATTAGGAAGACGAGCTGCAATCCAGCCTACTGCTCCATTCCCTGCACAGCGGGCAGTGGGATGAGCCTGGCATGAAGGCACTCATGGAAGACCCACACATACCCTGGGTCATCTATATTCCACCCATGCTATAGCAATATTGATATTGGCAGGCAGGCAGCTGATATTGGGTATGTAATGATGCAATTAAAACAGGAGCCATTTTACTGTTATTGGCATCCATGTCTATGTCCCCCCCCATTCTAAGAGGCAAATTTGATTTTGGAAGCTATGCACAGAGACCCAGAAAGAGGCACACTTGTAATAAAGGAATTTATCTCTTCATATCAGTGTCGTTTTAGATTCGTCTGTCAATGCACTTTATTAAAGGAGTAACTGTAGCTTTGTGATGTTCGATGTATTTATGCACAGGGATCGTACAAACAGTATCTGTTTTTGTAACATTTAAGTGAAAATGTATCGTACGGTACATTAATTAATCTTAAAAAAGATATGGATATGTCTTATGTTTAACATAACTGCACTCAAGTTGTGAATAAAATATATAATGACGGAGAAGATATGTTTTCTTAATCCACTATTGAAGTCATCGGTGAGGATAGGAGATAGGGAAAAAATTCCCAGAATTAAAGAAAAATGCAAATCAATCCATTAATGTTGGTTTACACACAGGTTATATACCTTGGAAATAAAAGGCCTGAGTTCTTTTTGAGCCATATGCTGTTCCTTTGTTTCAAACCGGGGAGATGGCTCCACGTCACTTATGTTTCTGATTAGCAAAATGATTTATGCCACAATCACTAAAAAATTCAGCCAGCGAATGCGAAAATGCATTGTGACTCCAACAGATGTGCACAATAAAACAAGATTCCCATTGTAATCTAGGGTACTTCGTTTATATGAAGCTAATATAAGGCACACTTGGATGTGCCAAAGTCACTCTTTAAAAAAAAAATTGGACTATAAATGATTTGGAAATAAATGGTGTGTTTTATGCCGGATGGCATGAGTGGGTTGATGAATTAGGAACAGTTTTGTACCCTGACTTATCTACAAGACAAACCTGGAGGAGATCACAGGGATTAATTGCTTCCGAGTGTGTGGAATGGTGCTTTCCCATTCTTCCCGGCGCATTCCGCACCTAAACAATGATTAATCACCCTTTAACTATTCTCCAGAGGATCCTGGCGTTTGCCAAGACCGGGCCTTATCCACAGAAATCCGCCTGTGCAGGTTGGGAAGGTACTTGCCAGGTACAGGGAAGGCAACCTGTCCTCATCCGTTATCAGATTAGAGAGGTGTCAGGGAGCAGGCGCACAGGAGCAACGCTGTTGTTCCTCGCAGATCCCAGATAACTGCCTGCCGACCCCCCTCCCTCCCCTTCAACGCCACTCACTACAAATCATCAGCACATCTCACACAGACGTGCCCAGCTTCACTGGCAAGCTGTGAAGCGCTGACGTCCTGCGCCAGAGAAGCTCTGCTCAGAATCAGACCATGTGCTTTTTACTTTTGTGCTTCAGTGTATACATCTATGACAGTGCTGTAACAGGTTTGTTTTCTGTGGGCCTATTATGCACTTTACTATCTGCTCCACTAGGAGCCAACAGGGAACAATATGACAACAAATTCAATGATTAACTGGGCGTCAGCTATTATCTACCCGTTGGTTGACCCATCTACTTTTGACTCAAAACTCTGTTCAATAATCAAACACGTGACACACTGCCATTGTGAGAACTACACATCTATCTCTTCTATTAAATTGTGTTATACCTCTAAAAGACAGAATACATGTAGTTTTAGTAGCACTTCAGAACTCCTCTTTGGATTGACTGTTCAAAGTACAATTGAGGGTATTCTTAAAGGGGTTTTCAGATGTGAAATTCGGTACCTTGGTTTGGTTTCCTGCAGCATTTCAGGGCGCGATTAGTAAGATGCACATTCTACATGACGTTAGGAGCTAGCTTGTTAACAACGGGCAAAAAAAGTGTCACACGACTCGCGCCACGATATCTGGTACTCTGGTTCTGGATCTTGGACTCCGTACTCACGCAGGTCCAGGATTTGTTTCAGCCAGGGTTCCTTTACACACATACTTTATAGTGCGGATCAGGGTACCAAACGCTCCAGGATCCGGATCATAAGGGAATATGTGAAAGCGCCCTAAATGAGCATTAAAAAGTGGATGATCCCTCAATGATGTCATAACGTGGGGCGGCAGGTAGCCTAGTGGTTAGAGCATTGGACTAGTAACCGAAAGGTTGCAAGATCGAATCCCTGAGTTGACAAGGTAAAAATCTGTCATTTTGAACAAGGCAGTTAACCCACTTTTCCTAGGCTGTCATTGAAAATAAGAATTTGTTATTAACTGACTTGTCTAGTTAAATAAAGGTAAATATTTTTTTTAAAACAGGGTCAAAGCTCCAATTTCAGGAAGAGAAAAGAGAATCAGAGACCTTCACAATGTAAACAGGGGACAAGCACCCCATTTGTTAAAAAACAACATCAATAAATCATTCACTTTGCCCGACCCAAGACACACGCAAGTTTGCTCTGGTCAGTTAGCGAAACGAGGTTACACTTTAATATTTGATGCCACCGGCAGCGAGCGACTGCTTGCACTAATGCAGGTGACAGATAAACAGACGGACGGCCCCTTGCTGATTATTCTCATGACCGGGGTGCGTAAGCGCATGTTTCATCTCTATACCAACTCGATATCTCAAATGGATAACTTGTGTTGCCTCTCATTTGCATTGGAGGAGGGGTGAAGCGTGAAAGCTGTGGTGAAGGCAGGGACACCTCTCGCTAATGCTGTTGGAGTCTGCTCCTTCTCCTCTAGGGTTCCCACCACATTCTGTGTTCCCATCTCTGGCTCAGCCTCACAGATAAACTGCACTGCACTACTGTCTATTTAACGCTCTCCTACTCTCCATTTATCACCTGTCAAACACAATGTTAGCATTGTACATTACAACCAAAGAGACAACATTACTTGACTCATAGGAGTCACGTGGCACACATGATGTGTATAATGGTCAAACTGTTCCACTATATCAAATAATTCTCTTCATATTTAATTATATAGCAGATCTTCTCCTATCGTCCACAGACAGCAATAATAGTGTTTTGCTTCTGGTACAGTATACTGAAATTAGGTTTGATCGCAAAGGCAAAAACATATATAAATCTTATAAAAGAGAATGTAAGAGCTCTACAAAGTCTTCTTCAAACATACAACGATGCAACACAGTGTCTTCCTATAGAAGCCCTTTAATTATCCACTTGACATGCCATCCATTGTTTTGCAATTGTGCATTAGTTTCATTTGAACCTGTGACAAAACATGAGCATTTTTGACACATCTCAGATATGTTAACATTGGCAAAGTGTTTCTGTTGCACAGAATTAAACATATGTTTTTACACCTAGACACATTCTCACATTGCTACAATATGCAATCTGTTGTACTGAAGTAAAGTGAAAATAAATGTGAATATACAACAGTGTTAATCAGTGTGGGTGGGGGGGGGGGGGGGGGGTAGACCTGTTTTTAAGAAGCAATGATTATGAGTTTTGGCTTAATAATTTCAGATACATAAGGTATTTTTCTCTCATCAGATAACAGGTTGAAATACATTTCTTCAGGGCAACTGCAAACAAAATAAATTAAGACCAACATAAGATCCATCACAGTACCCGAAATAATTAATCCAGCTTTCAATTCAGATATATACTCATATTTGAATTTTTTAAAGAATCAGCTACTCAATTCCAGTGGTTCCTTTTGTCCTCTTTCGGAAGAACAACAATCTCAACTTGATTACCTCCTACTCTGCCATTACCTAATAAGATCCCATACATGGCTCCCACATGGATATTTCCCAACCGGAGACCCTTTCCCGGAGTGTTGATTGCACCTGGTGCAGAGGACTGTTTGCGCAACACTTCCCGACTTCAAGGGCCATTCCGCCTCGCTCTAGCACAGGTGGCAAATGCGTTGGAGGTCGCCTTCTTTAAGGACTAGTTCATTAACATTTGAATCACTCTCTCTCTTTATATGTGGAATGTGGAATACTGTTCCGTGAGCCACGCTATGGCAAGATGTCCTCCGGGGGACTGAATGCTCCTGGGTTGTCGAGGGTGCTTGAGGGTTCATTATTGTAGGTGGATCATCAAGTGGGAAAAAGTAGAACCTTTCTCAGAAAACTTCACGGTGTCATCCCTGGCTGACTGAATAGGTAGATATTTTCCACAAATTCTACAAAAAAACAGTACATTTTATATCCCTCAGACATACTGGACTGGCTCAGCAGTTTTCCAAACTGAGTGTGGCATGCAATATGAGTACCCAAATTCATACTACTGTACCAAATGAAGCCGTCTCTAAACTAACTGTAGGAATCGCAGATGACTTATCCTGGATAAGGTGTAACGTGCATCTTTCTTTTGATCAACATTACCAAGCTGACACAAGCTCCTAGAAGGTAAAGAGCAATAGCCTGGGGAGACCTGTGGCAAGGCAAGGGTGCAAAGTTTGGGCAAAGTTGTCCCTTTCTGCTCCAAGGGATGGCAGGTCCAGCAGCTGGCAGGTGCAGCAGTTTATCACAAACCCAGAAATAATTGGAAGTGACAACTGGCAGCACCACAAATGATTTATTAGTCTTTTACTCAGCTCCTAACCATCCTCAGGGCTAGAATCAATTATTTACCAACTATGTGCCTTCAAATCATTAATTCTACTGTGTGAAGCCAAACTTCATTCTACTTCACGTGGCATTTGGGTGTACCAAAAACTATGAGAACTGTTTCCCCAAGTTCTTTCTGGAAGAATTTTTTGTGACTCTGTCTCTACAGAATGGTTATTGCAGTACCTCATATGGTCATCTTTGACCCCACACCGATGAGGTGATGACCTTAAGTACTACCAGAACATCAGTCACTTTCTCTACTCTTCTAGGCAATCTGACTCACACTCTCATAAGTACCCGACAGATTACACACTTTGCCCCATGATCTTACCACGAAAGCTATTGCAGGGATTTCTGTCAAATTTAACATGATTGTACTTAGTTTCTTAATCACATTCGGAAATGGAGAACAAACCTTAAAAAGCAGGAAGCTAAGCCAAAACAACACCATTTCCAAAACTAGCCATTTTTTCAGTCAGAATGATTTCGGTTTTATGTATAATTAACTTGGTATGTTTTTTAAGTTTAGCGAGCAGCATTTTATTTATTATAGCTAAAGTGTTCTCATCCTTATAAATACAAAGCATATATAATGTTATGCCTCCCTATTATTAATTATGGAAATAACACAACAAAAGCATATCCTAAATCCATTACTGTTGTAAGCTAGACTTGTCTCAATAAATCAGCATCTACAATCAAAATTGAAATAATTTTTTATGCATAATGTATGTGCTTGTTGCCACAACATCTGTTCATTATGCAGAGTAATGCATTCTTGTAGTTTAAAAAACTTCAGTCCTATAAAATAATCATAATGACTGCTTCATTACAGAGCGCGAGAAGACAGAAGTACATTTTACAATATGTTGCATGATTTACGGTTTCATCTACTTTTTATTGTCAATCTCAAGTTTCAAATGAGAAGAGTTGAGGAAATGTCATTAGGCAGATGTTTTTCAAGACATTTTATTTGTTATTTTGGATATTCTATAGTATTTTACACACCACACCTTAAGTGGCCTCGTCAACTCACACAAATACACAGTATGTAGATACTCATTCTATCAATTGAACATACTGATAATATATTGCTTTTATGTAATATATAAGTATTGATTTCACAATGCTTGACATACTGAACTTAAACAATTCCAGTAATGACTAACAATTTAGATTGAGAAAGGAGAAAAGGGTTTTTCAAAAAAAAACATTGCGCTCTAGACAAATGAGTGAGCCATTACAGTATATTACAAGGAATTATGTCTCTAAAGAGAATTAATCTGTAACACGACAGCAAATTCAACCAAAAGTAAGCAGTTACAAATGGTTAAGACAGTTTACGATGTTAACATCAAGTGGCATTTTATACTTCATGTATGCACAACAGTTCCAGCAATGGAGTAGAAATGATGAACGGGAACATCCTGTTGCTACTGTGTGTTGTCAGGGGACTCTTATCTCTGCTACACATAAATCAGTCTGGGATGATGCATCTCTTCCCTCTCAATAGAACAAGACAACTCTCTTTCATTTTGTACTTTGCTAGCTAGCTAGTGATGATCCCGCATGTCATGTACAGAGATGTCAATTGATATGAAGCAAAATGTCATCAGGCCACCTGACAGTTTGGGACTAACGTGTCGTATTTAGAATCAAGCTCTATGCATCGAGAATTAACGCATGCCCCACATTCTGTCTATCTGACAGCTGTCTTGATCACAAAACTTAGCTTTCGTCGTTTTGTTGTGAGCCATCTAAATGCAGGAAGCAACAGGACACAGGCCTTTAACAAAATGGCACCTAATACACCAAGCAACCAGCTGATTATCATATTCATTTTCCTCTGGTGTTTAAAAAGGTAAGCACATTCTGCATTAAAGTTACATTCTACACTTCCTGCATTTCTATATCGGATTCACAAACTTTGATTAGTCAGGAAATTAAGAAAATAGTGACCTAAAAGAAGGACATAACAACATGTACATAAGACAAATGTGTCCATCTCTTTCCAGTGTGACCACAGATTGTATGTAAATAGCATCCTTACAGGATCATTTCTCTACTTCTCCTCAATTCAAGACAAAATAGCCTCAGAGGTGGATTTAATTTCCTTGTCTGACTTGATGTGGAAAGGCGATCCTACACTACAACAATGTGGCATGTAGATGCAATAATCTCAAATTAAGTCATGAATAATGTAAGGCATGTCATGAAGATGAATTAATAATTCAATAGATAAATAATTTACAAAATAATCAAATAAATAAATAATCACACACCATAAATAACGCATCAGATTAAATCATTCCACCAGGCAACCTCATGCAAGAAGCAACACAAACAAATAGCATAGCTATAGTCCTGCTTTTGTATTGTTTCAGAAAGTAGTTTTGTGTTGCAGCTAAGATGTTAAACCGAGAAAATCACAGTTTTTATCTCCCAATATGAGCGTTTTTTGTCAAGAACTGCAACGCTGCTGGGTCTTTCACGCTAAACATTTTCTGTGTGTATCAAGAATGGTACACCGCCCAAAGGACATCCAGCCAACTTCACAACTATGGGAAGCATTGGAGTCAATTTGGGCCAGCATCCCAGTGGAACGCTTTCGACACATTGTATGTAAGAGTCCATGCCCTGATGAGTTGAGGCTCTTCTGAGGGCAAGGGGGGGGTCGGGGGTCAACTCAATATTAGGAAGGTGTTCTTAATGTTTTGTACACTTTGTACACCCAGTGTAGACTAGATTATTATTGTGGTACAATGCTCATTATTAACAATGGTGGCAATCATTCTCAATGGCACCTTTTAACAATGTCTCAAGATACATTTGGCATTTACTTGTGTCACAGTAAATGGAATTTAAAATCTGAAATCTTTTTATACTGTATATACTATCAAATCATACTTTTCCTCATACCTTTGGTCATTTCAGAACTCCCCTTTGGGTCGTAGTAAGTTTTCAGTGTGCATATGCTCTTCACCCTGACCTTTGAGAGGAAGGTCATGGAATGGTTACTGGTGCCAGTGGTAGAGTGGTACCCAAGTCTCTGCCCCTCTTTAGGATGTCCCACTCCCAGTGCCATCTGCCTGTCATCCTTAGTCTATCAAGAAACAGAACTACAATCTACAGAGCCATCAGTGGTTTCAATTTTGTCACCACTCCATTAACTACATCACCACCACCCTAACCCTACAGTGATTTAACAGCAGTGACAGTGCAGTGTACCATTGGTTCTGTAATTTTTTTACGAACGAGTGAATTCAAGATGTAAGTGGGTCTCAATGATCTAACAAAATCGATTGATTGAAATTGTAGTTTTCTTAGATAATGGAGATAGGGTGGGGAACAGGATGAATAATTGAGTATATTTAATGTGTGCAATGAGGTGGCGTTAATGTATTAGCCTCAGGCAAAGCTAGTGGTTTGCAGACCAGACTGTCTAGTCCAAAACATTTGTAGGTTTCAATTTTGTAGTTGTAAATGTCACAACTGACATCACACAAGCACTGTGATTATAGTAGTTCATAAATCACATGTAATATTACTCTTGCTTGAACAAGGAATCGACATCATAACAGGTTACTGCTTTGAATTCGAATGTTCTTTCAAATCGGTGCGGACAAATCCACCAACTCAACCCATTAAAATCCATTAAAATCCATCCATTCACTCCTGATGATTGCAAACAATGAGGATCCCAAAAAAGGTACCGGACACAAAGATTAATTTAAAAAACAAACTGTACAATGGATACGTGAATTGTTTCATTAGAAGCCAGTGTGCGGATGCAGAAATGCCAAGAAAATATGAATGAGGTCCGGGATGGACAGCGCTTAAGATAAAACAGTCAAAAAATGTGCAACAGACAAAACAGACGATCTGGAATGGAGGAGGCCCCTAATGAAGCCAGCTGGTCCCAGTCCAGACATGTAGAGGAGGGGGAAGGATTGATAGGGGGAGAGACCCAGGGGGGGTGGGTGGAGAGAGAGAAAGCAGGGGGGACAGAGGAAGACATGCAGGATGTATGACCGCTGAAGCAGCTCTATTGTATCAGTAGGCACCAGTAGGTGTATTTCTTCCAAACTCTGGAAAAACCTCGAACCATGCCAAATACACCACGTCTGCTAATCGTGCTGCAATTACTAGCCTAATAGATGTTTTTTTGTTCACTTTCTCCCTACACACAGCCGCCATGTTGTGAAAAAAGGGATAATTATGGGATAGGAAGGCAAATTTCTCAGGCCATGGCTACAGCAAAATGTTTTCCCATCAACACAGCCTATTTTAAACATTTATTTCAATGTTTACTTTCTCTAAAATGTGGAATTAGTTTTTATTTTACATTGTGAAACATTAATAACGCATGAATACATTTAATAACCTATATAACATGTCTTTCTCAAAAAAACATTCAGAATGTCCTTAGGTTTAAGTACAGCGTTAGTTTTAAATAGCAAAATGCTTTAAAACCTTAAAATAACTGTCCAGTGTTTCCAGATTTCTATGAAATATGACCTGTAATTAATTAGAATATAGGTGAAATATCTTTCCTTGCAAAAATGTTTTATTAAGTATGTAAAAAATCGACTTTTCTGTATTTGAATGGTGTGGGTGTACCCCAATAACAGAACGGTGTGGCCATATACCAGTCATTACAAAAATGTATGCAAGTAGACCGCTGATGACATCATGTTCTACAGCATGAGGAAATAGCAAGCATTTATGAAATGTCTGTTTGAGATACATTTTGAGGTGGGGTTTTGGAAGTTTTCTCCAATTTATGCTTTGGTCACAAATGCGAATATAGGATGAGTTGACAATATTGTTTTGGTATGAGTTAACAGATTATTAACTTTTAGAAATTAGATTTTCACTGGACAGTTACTTTAAAATAATCACTACCTATGTCCTCAGGTAACCTATGTTTCCTCTGTTCCAAGGACAGAATACACGCTGAGTGGCAACTCACAGGAAGGTGTGTGTGTGTGTGTGTGTGTGTGTGTGTGTGTGTGTGTGTGTGTGTGTGTGTGTGTGTGTGTGTGTGTGTGTGTGTGTGTGTGTGTGTGTGTGTGTGTGTGTGTGTGTGTGTGTGTGTGTGTGTAGATGACAAAAATAACCAATCTACAGTCCTATACCTTACTAACATTGCTAACACAAGTTTTATCCTCTCTCTTTGGGACATCTACTGTTGCATACAGTATTCAATTACGAGACATTTAACTTTGTGAGACTGCTGTTAACATAATGGCTGTGTCTAAAAATATCCTAAATTAAACGACTGATCATTACTATCAAACTCTTTTTAGCCTATATCAGCCTGATTGCATTATGGGAAATCTAACTGAAGTGCATGATAGACTATTTTTTTAAGGATGTGCGCATGACTACATAATTTTCCATGAAAGACAATTTTTCATGCAATAAAACAATAAGCTCAAAGAATGTTAAGCAATAAAATATTATCACAGGTTATCAAGTACATTGGCAATGTAAAGTTTTTATTCTTTATCAATGTACTTATTTTGTCTGAATAAAATACCCAATTACGTATACTGTATTTCTGAAGGAATAGATTAACATCTATGATCTGAAATAGATAATTGGGTAAAACTGGGTTAAACTTTTCACCTATTGTACTGGCTCAAGAGGGGGAACAATGTCAAAACTTGTGCTGTTAAGACTTAAATCCAAAATGAAATGGTATTCCCCGAAGCTACAGTATGTCTCTCAATGCACTATTTAAACCCTTATGCACTCGCATTTACCCTTACAATGCAAGGACACAGACACATTCAAATAGCTCAATAGCAGAAAACAAAAATGTATGTACTGCAATCTAGTACATATCCATTAACCCTTTACTGTGGTTGTAGAAAATGAAGAATGAGTCAAAGATTCAAATTGGTATTCTCTGTGTTTTGAATTTGTGGACAGTCACAGGCTGAATTGTAATTAAACACAAGATACAACATCATTTCAGCACACCAAGTTTATTTCTTCTTTTCTTGTTCGAGCCACAGCGTATTCACATATGCTGCTTGTTCCAAAGTGGTTCTTACCCAATTTGCTGCAGCAAACCGGATCCTTCATTCTCACATTATTATGTATTTTCGTCTTCAAACAAACCTCCCCCTTTAAACGTCCTGCATTACAAAACATTAACATATGGGCTTATGTTTTTTTAAATGAGTTTGTAAATCATGGGCTGTCTATTACCGAACTATTTTCTAAATGTATGAATGTTTTTATTTAGTAAAGAGCGTTTCCCCTGGGTTTTCCATAGATAACATTTGGAACTCATTATTAAATGTTAATTTTACATGGATATAAAAACACAAACTTTTATTTTTCCCATTCAGTTCCTCAGGTCACTAACATGCTAAGCAGCTCATTTGAAATCGCCAGTCTATAGCATAGTAAGGTTTGGTTTCTTTCTGTGACCAATGTTCTTTCACCATTGTAAGGTACTCTCAGACGGGGCAACATTTATGTAAGGGAATGTCCTATTCAATCCAACATGTTCACATTTTTTAACATATGGCATTACGACACATCACTACACTGTCTTCTTAGTCATAGATTCGTGCGAGACCTATGATTACTGGAAGTGGTTTCGAGTTAGGGTCTTTCATGCGTACACACCACAGCATCTTGGACTTAAATGACATTCCGTCTATAGTTGGAACGTTGTAAATTATGCAAGACTGACTGACTCCCCCTTCATTTAATTCAAAACATTTCTTGACCTCCACGACAACGTGTGCGAATTGTTATCCCAGCATCAAGGAGAGACATTTCACCTCTCCAACTATGGCAAATGGCCTATGACAGAGAATGAACACTGGTGAGCCAGGAAGAATTCTTCCTCTATACTGCTTACAGCTATTACTGAGCTCAAAAACATATTGTTGAGGTGCTGGAGAGTGTTTCATGGCAAGAAATTGAGCAGCTTTTTTCTCTCAACAGCAGCCATGAAACGGTACTGCTTTGACAAACAATACTTATGGATGACACCTTTGACACAGAGTTATCATAGGTGTAAGTATTTCAGTGATGGGATCTCGAAAGAAACTGTACACACATTCTAATTATCATCACTACAATTATATTCATTATAACTCAATCCAAAACGACAATATACAGTTGAAGTCGGAAGTTTACATACCCCTTAGCCAAATACATTTAAACTCAGTTTTTCACAACTCCTGACATTTAATCCGAGTAAAAATTCCCTGTCTTTTGTCAGTTAGGACCACCACTTTATTTTAAGAATGTGAAATGTCAGAATAATAATAGAGAGAATGATTTATTTTCAGCTTTTATTTCTTTCATCACATTCCCAGTAGGTCAGAAGTTTACATACACTCAATTTGTATTCGGTAGCATTGCCTTTAAATTGTTTAACTTGGGTCAAACATTTCAGGTAGCCTTCCACAAGCTTCCCACAATAAATTGGGTGAATTTTGGCCCATTCCCTCTGACAGAGCTGATGTAACTGAGTCAGGTTTGTAGGCCTCCTTGCTCGCACATGCTTTTTCAGTTCTGCCCACAAATTTTCTATAGGATTGAGGTCAGGCTTTGTGATGGCCACTCCAATACCTCTACTTTGTTGTCCTTAAGCCATTTTGCCACAACTTTGGAAGTATGCTTGGGGTCATTGTCCATTTGAAAGACCCATTTGCGACCAAGCTTTAACTTTCTGACTGATGTCTTGAGATGTTGCTTCAATATATCCACATAATTTTCCTCCCTCATGATGCTGTCTATTTTATCAAGTGCACCAGTTCCTCCTGCAGCAAAGCACCCCCACAGCATGATGCATCAACTGTACCTAATGTATAAACTTGCCACACCAGGGTTGGCCGGTATCCAGATTTTCATATCGTCCTTCTCTAGTCCCGGGATTTATGGTATTACCAATTTAGTATACCACGGGGCGCCAAAAAATACAAAAAAAGGCCATTGGGTGTCTATTACCAGAATGATAACAAAATTAGCCCAAGTAATAGCGAATTTCCATAGAGGCTGATAGCTAAATATGCTAGCGAGTGCAAACAATAATAAACAAAGACAAAGACAAGAAATCCAGCTCATAAAGTTATACATATTGGTAGGAGCTACCGAATGTCATTTTTGGTGAGTTTGGACATTTACAAGCAAATGTTAATGAGACATTGTGCAAATGAACAAAGTTTTGGCGCATGCTTGTCTGACTGAAAAACAGTACTGTGTACCCGCTGTGTCTGTGTGGAGTCGCTAAGGCAACGGGCCTGCTTGCTCTGCACAGAGAAGATGGGGAGGAGCAGACGGGCTGAGAACTGAGGAGAAAAAATGCAGGTAATCAAGCTGCAGTGACAGCTGTACAGATAACTCATCCAAAGTGCTTTGACTTCTCAAACACAGCAGAAAGCTAACACAATATGATGCACCATCACCTTATTAATTTAGTCACTTACTTAGATAACTAGCCAGTTAAACTTAGAGGTCACGTTAACGCCTCATCGCCACCAGATACATTAAACTCTTTGCATTACAGCGGAAGTCATTCATTATCAATAGAGCAGTCCGCAACAGCTACGTTGGGGGTGCCGCACTAGGCTGCGGTGCGTTCTGCGTACTGCATGCATTCAATATTTTCAACATGTGCATTGCTTTACCATGCAGTCGTACAGACTGAAGTACACACAGACGCTAACTAGCTGAAAAGCAAAGCAGGTGTGCATCAAGTACGGAAAAACGTGGGCTAGAGTTCTGGTAAAACAAAACACATACGCATCAGGTGGACATCAGGCCTAAGGCAGAAATCTTTGTTCTTCACGCAGGAAAAAAAGTTAAAACGCATAAGAAATTTAGCTGCGTTTTGTAAATTCAGATCTAAAATGCTTTTTATTGTAATTTCTGCTTGGCATCAAACAAATGTTGTGCTTCAGTTGCACTTCTCCACTCACCGCCATTCTATCAGCAGACAGCGCAATGACTGATGTGTAGCTACTTTTCTCAGCAAGCCTCCTTTTCTCCAGTAAAATACAAGATTAACTTTAAAAAGAAGATTAGGAAATGTAGCTGGCAACATTCCTTCAATGGTATTGACGGTATGGAAAAAACATTCCATGGCCTATGCCACACCTAACAAAGAGCTGTCAAAAATACCATCATCACATCTCCACAAATGTTGTTGATGCTATATTCCCAAGTTTTGGAGAGAATAGCAGAGCTGGGACACTATTATTCAAGTCACAAGCAAGTCACAAGTCACAAGGTCTGAGTCTCAAGTCGAGTCCCAAGTAGAATGGGTCGAGTCTTGAGTGAAGTCCAAGTCGTGCATTCTAAGAGCAAGTCAAGTCGAGTCTCAAGTGCAGTAAAAAAAAATATATTTATGCAACTGTGTCACGACTTCTGCCGAAGTCGATGCTTCTCCTTGTTCGGGCGGTGCTCGGCGGTTGACGTCACCAGTCACTTCTGCCGAAGTCGATGCCTTTCCTTGTTCTGGCGGTGCTCGGCGGTTGACGTCACCGGTCTTCTAGCCATCATTGACCCATTTTTTTTGTCTTGTCTTCCTATACACCTGGTTCCAATCCCATTCATTATCCTGTTGTGTATTTAACCCTCTGTTTCCCCTCATGTCCTTGTCAGAGATTGTTTGTTTGGTCATGATCGTGTAGTTTGTATTGGTGCGCGTCGGGTCCTCGCACCCACTTTGCTTTGATTATGTATTATGGTTTTGGAGCTGTGTTTTTAAGTTATTAAACTACTCCATTATACCAAGTTCGATTCTCCTGCGCCTGACTTCCCTGCCACCTATACACACGTCGTTGACAAACTGTCACACCCTGATATGTCACACCTGTCTTGTGCTTGTCTTCACCCCCCACCAGGTGTCTCCCATTTGTCCCCATTATCTCCTGTGCATTTATACCTGCGTTTTATGTTTGTCTGTTGCCAGTTCGTCTTGTTCTGTCAAGTCCTACCAGCGTGTTCCCGTGGTTCCTGTGCTATAATTTTTGTTTTTTATAGTCTTCCCAGTTCTGACCTTTGTTCCTGTCCTGACCCTGCCTGCTGTCCTGTACCTGCCTGACTCTGATTCAGACTCTTTGCCTGCCTTGACTTAACTTTTGTCTGCCCCTTGTACTATAATAAACTCAAAGACTTGTACTATCAGCATCTGGGTCTTAGCCTGAGCCGTGATAGCAATGACTTGCTAAACTACAAATATTTGTCAATTTATTGAGGCTACCTGACAGCCCTTTTGATTATTTAATGTAATTGTAAAATATGGACCTTGTAGCAGTGGTAAGGGCATGAAATCAGTAGAAAGCAAGGCAGGTTGATGTGCTCAGAGTGTAATGTAAACTCACCCCATTCCGTACAAATGTGCGCAACCGCAACATTCAAACGAGGCTACAAAGAAAACTAATGGGACTGTAGTGACTGTGTTGACTACAAAATCGGGGGTGTGAACTAGGTTTCTATTCAAGCGTTGATCAACATGGTAATGGCTCTATAGTATTGGAGAAAAGTAGAAAAAACGGATCCTCCGTTACATCGTGACGTGTTATGTCGTAACGTACAGCACGCATAAAGTAACTATTTCTGTCTTACAATCTCTCTCCACCAGGTGTAGCACTTCTCTTATCGTTTAAAAACAAGAAATGGACAGTGACGGGGGTAAGGGGGGAATACCTAGTCATTTTCTGCGTCATCATTGCATGCGATCATCATTCTCAAAGCCGCTGTTTACTTTTAAGATCACTTTAGCACCGCCCTAAAAACTTGATTCAAATTAGACACAAACCTTCAAATAGGTATGTAATGACACATTATATAAACTCTTTATAGTGTTTTATTTACATTTTAGAGGCGATAAGGTGATAAATTGGACAGATCGAGTGAAAAAAAAGCAATTTTCCCACACAACCTCTCTCCTTCTCACTATCACGCATTAGTTTTGCTTCCCCACCCGCCATTTTTAAAAAGACCCGAAATAGACCCTGCTTGAATTATGCAGCGTTTAGGTCATGTAATTGATAATGTTGGAAAGGGGAGAAATTATGCTTTACAATGGTATTGACATTACAGGTGATCTGGAAGTATTACGTTTTTGGGGCACTAAAATAAGGGTAATTGTACGGACCAAGGCGATGTACGAGTTTACGTTAGATTTATTTACAGGTCTTGGTGATCCAATGGTGAAAGCACCATATCATACAAAATATACAAGTAGATTTACCAAATATGCAGGGGCAATAGCCTAAAAGAAATAGCCTCTATATCAGGCTTAACCTGTCCTATCTGAACTGACACAGCTAGAGGGCAAAACTGCACAGCCTCCCCTTGAGAAACCACATTGAATCTGTCTAAACGGAGCTCCAACAGGTAGCCTACAAGCAACTTTACCCCTTCCAGGACCATACAATTACCCAATTGGCAAACAGAACGAATAAACTGGTTCTACAATGTAAAAGGCAATTTCCACATCCATTGTTACATTCGTCTTAGTCAGACTTAATGATTATTAATGATATTTCATCACCATTCATACATGGAACGATCCTTTTCTCTTATTCATTGCACTGGCTCCAAAGTGCGGCGCAGGCCACGTAGCATATTTCTATGTGCACTGTAGGTTTTTCGCGCACCTAGCACGCACAACTAGAATGACAGAGACATAGGACACAGACACGCGGAACTCCGACATAGCCCGGGAAAATTAAACAAAGGAAACCATACATTGAATTAAATAAACATAACTTCTACCTCATGAGTCTTGCAAATGTTCATGTGCACAATAAACATTGTGCCCACTTAGAGGGTGAGAAATGGTAGGTTAAATGAAAATGTATCATATCAAAGTGTTACAATAAAGAGTACACGGATGGAATGATGAAATGCTAGCAATTATTGTAGGATTAGATTGAATATAGATTTACCACATATGCATTTAAATGTGTGAAAGCAACATCAAACACTTAAACAAGAGAACAAAGCCCTCTCCACTGCGTCTTCGCCACAATAATAATTTTAACTACAAATTCAAAATGCCATCTTCATAAATAAATTACAAATTTAAAGCAATTTTGACATACCAAAAGACCAGAAGGCCTATGCTAGTAATTGTTGCTTGATGCCAAATTTCTAGTGAATTTACAAAGTAAATAGTTCATATTCTTGATCGCCAAACAATTTTTGGAGTTGCATTATATTTATTATGTCAATCTTCTCTCGCAACAATTTGAGGTTTGCGGGATCCTATAGCTGTGCAGCAAATCAGCAATGTGTTCGCTAGCTCACCCGACCTGTGTTGATTGACAGTTTGCTGGTCCAATCAGAGGGCAGAGTGTGCGTTTCACTAGCCAATCTATTGTACTTTTTTTGTTCAATGGCGATACTGCTGCTACTGTCTCTGGCTGCATGGAGAGTAATCTATGGAGACTCTGTGCCACAAAATGAGTGACAAAATGATACAAAACCTGGCCAGATCATTTCTAGTCATCAGTCTCAAGTCAAAGTCTAGTCCCGAGTCTTGAGGCTCCAAGTCCAAGTCAAGTATCAAGTTATTTTCTATCATGTGGAGCCTCAAGTCAAATTTGTGACTTGAGTCCACAACTGGAGAATAGAGTGTAAGTATGAGGCCTCATGGTTGATTTAGGGCTGCTATTGGCCTTGCAAATGTTTGACTAACACCTCAAGCATCCCATATACTCCCTGGGTTCCTCCCTCCCATCAAAGCTTTGGAGCCTAAGTGCTAAATGAGGAGCCCCTCTCGCCACGCTGTTCGTCTGGATGGCAATGGCACTGTAACTCTCTGCAGGATTGTCATAGGAGGCAGAGTATGGGAGGCTGCTGGGCTTTCAGCACACCATGCCCCCGACTCAAATACTTCCTTCTATCATCCCATTACTCTATTGAATGCTGATATTAAAACAGTAGCTAACAATGTGGGTTCCAGATGCTGTGAGATAGATGCACGTCCCCGGCTTGTTAAGCATGCATTTAGCAGTTATCCTTGCGCTTAATTATTCAGATACTACACTGTTGTAAATGAGAACATGACAGAAGTAAATATCAGGGGCTACAGTAACAATGGGTTTTAATGTAGCATTCGTGTCACTGTCTGCGATGACACTGCTAATTAGACTGTGAAGAACCCTGACAGATATTATGAGCCAGGGCAGATATCAAAACAGGAGATCCTTTGGGGGAAATTGAGCGGTTTATGGTTGACTGTAAACTATAGTACAGAAACAATAATGTGTCATACAGCATCTCAAGTACATGCTTTACAGTTGTCTTCTTATGTAATATAGCTACCAAATATCTCTGGACTTCAACTACTACTTGGGTCAACAAAATCAATAAAAGAAGTCAGAGTCTGGCCTGGAACTATAAGTTGAAGACCCCGAAGGTCAACTGTCGGTGTGCTTGAGCAGCAAATCAAATCAAATTGTATTTGTCACATGCGCCGAATACAACAGGTGGAGTAGACCTTACAGTGAAATTCTTACTTACAAGCCCTTAACCAACAATGCAGTTTTACGAAAAATACCACACAAAAAAAAGAAATAATAGCAACAAATAATTAAAGAGCAGCAGTAAAATAACAATAGCGAGGCTATATACAGGGGGTTCCGGTACAGAGTCAATGTGCGGGGGCACCGGTTAGTTGAGGTAATATGTACATGTAGGTAGAGTTATTAAAGTAGATAATAACAGAGAGTAGCAGCAACGTAAAAGAGGGGGGGCAATGCAAATTGTCTGGGTAGCCATTTGATTAGATGTTCAGGAGTCTTATGGCTTAAGGGTAGAAGCTGTTCAGAAACCTCTTGGACCTAGACTTGGCGCTCCGGTACCGCTTGCCGTGCGGTAGCAGAGAGAACAGTCTATGACCGGAGTGGCTGGAGTCTTTGACAATTTTTAGGGCCTTCCTCTGACACCGCCTGGTATAGAGGTCCTGGATGGCAGGAAGCTTGGCCCCAGTGATGTGCTGGGCCGTACACAATACCCTCTGTAGTGCCTTCCGGTTGAAGGACGAGCAGTTGCCATACCAGGCAGTGGTGCAACCCGTCAGGATACTCTCAATGGTGCAACTGTAAAACCTTTTGAGGATCTGAGGACCCATGCCAATCTTTTCAGTCTCCTGAGGGGGAATAGGTTTTGTCGTGCCCTCTTCACGACAGGACCATGTTAGTTTGTTGGTGATGTGGAAGCCAAGGAACTTGAAGCTCTCAACCTGCTCCACTTCAACCCCGTCGACGAGAATGGGGGTATGCTCTGTCCTCCTTTTCCTTTAGTCCACAATAATCGTATTTGTCTTGATCACGTTGAGGGAGAGGTTGTCCTTGCACCACATGGTCAGATCTCTGACCTCCTCCATATAGGCTGTCTCGTCGTTGTCGGTATGCAAATTGGAGTGGGTTTAGGGTTTCTGGGGTAATGGTGTTGACGTGAGCCATGACCAGCCTTTCAAAGCACTTCATGGCTACAGACGTGAGTGCTATGGGTCGGTAGTCATTTAGGCATGTTACCTTAGTGTTCTTAGGCACAGGCACTATGGTGGTCTGCTTGAAACATGTTGGTATTACATACTCAGACAGGGAGAGCACTGGGATGTCTACAAAGCCCAAGAGGACACAGTTGATATCACTCTTCTCACCACAATGTAGACCTGCTTTCTCAGAGTGAAGTATGTAGCAAACGATAGAGCAGCGGAATAATTCAGTTTGAGTCGTCAGGCAACTCTGGTGTAACATACTCTCTAAGTAAGTTTTTCTTGTCCTCCTAGGAGTCACCCCATACAGAACTGTGTAACGTGAGTATAGTGCACAAGAGAAGCAAGCCCTTGCAACTGTACTGTTAGTACAACAAATCTAAATATAGGCCTACAGTAAACAATAAATACATTGTATTACGATATGCTGACATTATATTACGATGTGCTGACATAATTTCTAACTCATTTCTTGGTTTGGATTGAATTCAAGGACTGTGTTTGTTTAGTGTGCATTTTTTTTTAAATCTTTTAAATCTCATGAAACAAAGCGGCTTTTCTGTGATTTTTTTTTTTTAAACACTAGCAAAGAATGCATAGTTTCATAATGTTCCATTTTTGAAATTGCAGGAAACATAACACACAACAATGCATTGAGTCGTAAGAATGTTGCAGACAGAGGCAAAGCAAGGCAATAACAGGGGATGGCATTGTTTGAGGATCATACAAAACCGTGTGCAGTAAGTGTGTGTTTCTGCGTGTAAGTACATTGTTAAGACATCAGCAACAGAATATCATTTGTTTGGGGGGTGAGGAGGGATAAAGCTGTCCTCTGGGGAGAACAGGAGTCAAGAGTGCTGTGTCTGCACTGAGCTGGTGTGTGTTTCCCCGGTGAGAGAACCCTGACTCAGTGGCGTTTCCAGGGGGTATAGAGGGGTTGTGTTTTTGGGCAGGATGCCAAGTGAGGCCTTTGAGGCCTCTGTGAGGGCATAGTCTACAGAGACCATACTGTACCACAGAGACTGTCTCACCTGTCAATATGACCAGAGCCACAAAATAGTCCAGTTTCATTGTCAGTCTGTAAAAATGAACATTTGATACCTCATTGCTAATTGAACAAAAAATATCAACATGATATTCATTAAATCGAGAAGAAAACATTAACAGAGCAAATATATCGTACGCTGACAATGAATAAGACTTTGCGGTCTCCTTATTGATGCTCAATTCATTTCATTTTCATGCCATTTTATGGCAATATGTTCTATAAATCAAACCAAAATTAATCCAGAGTACATTGCAACATCTCATGTTAAAAAAAACATGTTAAATAACATGAAATGAAGCAGCCTGTATCCCTTGGGTGTAGTAACATCTCTATTTACCATCCCCACGGACCTGCACTTGTCAGCGAGCAGCTCTAGAGAGTTTGATCCTTCCACTGACTCGCAGGGAAATCACCTCGTTTGTTTTATGTTAATCGACTCCAATCGCTCCCTCCTATTGTTCCTTTACTTTCTCTGCACCTGTCCTTGTGAATACATTAAAGATATCTAACCTCGTTTAGAAAAAGAGACCCAAATGGTCAACCTAACTGAATCAGATGCGTGATCAAATAAACTTACAACAAATAAACAGACACATTTAAGCTGGTTTACAGAGGAAGAGATGTGCTGATTGAGACTTGAAACAGTCCTGGATGTTTTTAAAGCTGTCAGAAGTTATCTAGATAAACAACTAAATTCTATCAATCTAAAGTTGAAGGTATGAATAAAGAATCAATGCCCACTAAAAATAATGAACGAGGTGTGCAAGCTGTCACGAGAACTCACAAACAGCTTTGGGATTTGTCAACATATATTTGACATACAACTTTCAGTTGTTGTTAATGATCTGTTGGTGGTTGTTGAGCATGAAGAGAGAATTATGAATGATTCTGTATTCTAAAGGAATGACAATCTTTGTACAAAAGTTGACACATCATACCTAATAATAGTAAAGAAATATTAACTTAGTCATATCGTCTTTAACTTTTAACTGCATAGGTTTATATCTTGTAATCATTCTGTAGAATAATTAAGAAAGAATGGTCTAATTTCCTGGAACATCAATTTGCATTGCATGTCTAAAGTACACACTATTATTTGTCTTCTATGTACATGTCATGTAGGCTGATGGGGCAAAGAGAAAAGTCAGGAGGTCTAACTGTTATTAATCACAGTTGATTCATGTTGATGTTCCTTGCTTTGCTTGCTTCCTCAGCAACATAAGTCATGCTGTGTGAGAGACTTTCCAGCCACCTTCTCTATTAGGGAAAACATTCCCAACCTGTTGGAGGCGACAGAGTTAACGCTGTACACACAAATACCTCCAACAGAAATAAGAACTATTGTTGAGCAGAATACCAGAGCAGGTGCAGACACCCCCACTCTTCCCTCCCTCCACCCCACCGAGCCCCAGTCGCACACAGATGTGTCCCATCAAAGGCTACCCACAAGCCTCTCCACCGTGGAACGCAAACCAAGATAAGGACTTATTCAAATGGAGGGATCACTTTACACCATGCACCTTGCAGCATGTCTTTCCTTTCTCTTCACAATGCACACTTTTAGCCATAGAACAGTTTATTTTTTAGGTCACATATGGTTGAGCGCTGCGAGCAAAACATTCACGCTTTACCCCCGTGATAGGCGTTTGTACATTGACAAGAAAAGCTGATAATGCCAGAGCAGTGTTTCGGCGCGGAGGAAAAAAAGCGAATGATTGAATAACAGTAATTAAAGCAGTTATTCGTTCGGCGAGCACCTGCATGAGGGATGATATTGCGCCTTAATTCAGCTCAGTTTAACTTCTCTCAGCCGGTGGTTCCAGCATCGCCTCATTAATCGCTGATTGGCATCGAGCTGTTCACAGGAACAAACTGTTTACTCTGTCATCGCCTGTTAAAGGCCTGCTTTAAAAATTGCACTTTACTGTGTACTGTAGGCCTCTATATGCTTTTGAATGTAGACTCAAACAGTAAAGCGTGTTTATTTTGAGTTTAAAGTTACAGTACCTGGCTGTTTCACTGTCACGTTTCTTGGGGCAACGTGAGGGCAGACGTTTCACTCTCCCAGTCTCTAAGGACATCCTCCAGTCATGTGTCTAAGTGGGGTCAAATCCCAGAGGGCATTGTGTTACAATACTTTAACCAAATAAGCTCTGTTTGACTGGAGGATGGAAGTAAGTCCTATAGTTGTTATGTAGTTGTTTCTACGTGAAGTAATCTACCATAGTGTGGCATATTAATGGTAAATATATTAGGACACTGTACTCGATATTTAGAAGAGAGATGTGCGTCAACAGTCAAACAAGGTAGAAAATAAAGTCACCTTAAGTTCTTTTTCAAATGTGATGGTATGGTTAAATGCTATAATGATTTCTATCTTTCAGTTACAATTGATTATGTTATAACCACTTTTATTGATAATCATTAACTATGATAATATTACGTTATACTTGGTAACTTGGAGGATTACAAGTTTAGCCAATTTACAGCTTAGAGATATGCTCACTATTACAAGTGGTACAACACTTCAGATATCAGTGACACATTTTAACTGAGCAACATAAACACACACACACTCACATCAATATGTGTTGTTGTTCCATTATTGTTATGGTTTAGAGAGCATGTGAAAGAGAGAGAGAGAGAGAGAGAGAGAGAGAGAGAGAGAGAGAGAGAGAGAGAGAGAGAGAGAGAGAGAGAGAGAGAATGAATGAAGTGAATGAGCAGCTGTAGCTGTCTTCCCAATATTGACTCTGCTCCACAGAGTGCTATTGCACAGCCCTTTGAGGAGCTATCAAACACCCGGAGATGGTCGCAAGATTCCTCCCTGTAAGCCACAAGGTTTTATTTGGGAGAGAATACCTTCTGTCTATAGGATTTGCAGCCATTTCATTTAGTTCCGTCTGTTTTTAAGTAAAAAAATTAGAGGGAAAATAAACATCTATTGAACAGAGCATGTTTGTGCATCATATTGTGCTTGACGTAATGTAGGTCAGTGTTCTGCAGAGCACCAGATAAGACACGGGGAACAAGTGTTGTGTGTACTTACAAGCAAATATCTGTCAAAATAGCAATTGACAGATCTACAAAAGCAGTTTTGGCTGGAGAAGTGTTCCTTCGTCATTAGCATTTTACAAAAAAAGGCCAGAGATTTGGGCCTATCTGCCTCCACTTGCTGCAAAGCCAGTCTGGCCCAGGTTGTTATCTGTTCAGTACAGAGGTGCAGCTGTTGAGCAAATGGATTTGCAGATTTTTAAAAGGAGATGAGAAAAAAAGAGGGAGAAGAATCAGGTACTCACAACCCTCCCCAAACCGCCATTCAGTGCATGTGTGTGTGTTTGTGTGTGTGTTTTCTTATAAACCATACCTTCTGTTTCTGGGGCCCACATTATTTTTGGAAACGGCATTAGACAAAAAAGCATGAAAAATGCTTATTCTCTCTTTCACCGTTTTCTTTATTCACTTTCCAGTCTCCCGAGGGCCCTTTTCCTGAGCAGCCTCCATCATCGCTGCCTGAGTGGACTGAGGGAGCCGGGGAGAGGATGGGGAACAAATGGGGTGCTTTAGGTGGGGTAGGGATGTTGTTGCCTTTGCTGCGGCTTCTGGCAAGTGCCTCTTCTTTGTCTAAAGCAATCCCGCCATGGCTAACACAGACACACACACATACAGACACACGTGATGGAATTCTGGCCCTAGTCAAGGGCCCCCACAGGAAAGAAAAAAAGGCCCCAAGCCATCAGCACAGACACAGAGGGTGGTTGGCTTTGCTGAGCAGGAGTGTTAACGTGCATGCACACACACAGACTCAGACATACACAAACACAGACACACACCATCTCACTCTAGCTGCACACACACACACACACACACACACACACACACACACACACACACACACACACACACACACACACACACACACACACACACACACACACACACACACACACACACACACACACACACACACTCACACAGTCCCAGGCTTCACCAGGAGGGGTCGTATTAACAGAACGGTGGATAGAATGAGTCTACTGCTAAACAGATTGGGGTAAACTCACACCGGGGGAGACCTAATCCTGAAGACAAGTGTTCTAACCATGTCAATGTTTCTCTAACTATCATACAAGTTCTACCACTGCTAACTAGTCAAATCATAAAAATTGATAGTGCAGCACGGTAACCATTTTTTGTTGTTGTAATAGATTCACAGAAACGTATTCTTGTTAAGATGAACTGTTGTCAAAGTTATGGCAGAAAATGTATATTAGGGTACTTCACATTTCTTATTGATACTGTATATTGAATAATCCATTGTGTTGTTAAATGTTTTCAGAATTTTTGGGGCTAGAGCTAATGTAGGTAATGACTGTACGTGTAGCTTTGAAGAACAGTTAACAAAGAAATCTATTCAATTAGAAACGAGCCGCATGCAGGTGTTCCTTAATTTTATTCATCAGTTTCTTTTCAGAGCCATTACTGCTTTTTGTCTGGTACATCTATTAAGTGGGCGGCTAAAGCAACAATGAAACTATTGTTAAGACAATTGGAAACTCAAAGTTGTATTTAGAGAAGATCGCCTGACAATAATGGCTATTAAAGTGCTTAACCCCAAAATATTCTCAACAGGGACCTAATGAAACAAAACAAAGTCAACCAACAAGCTTCGACAAATAATTTCTAAATGCTATATCAAAGTTGTGGAAACAAATGGAGTTGTATTCAAAAAGGCTGAAATCAGGATATATCAATTAAGCTCTTTAGAAATCATATGCAAATCTGCACCAACATCTAAGAGTTAAAAGAACGCAGTTAATCATGTAGCTTCAGCTTGAGGTAGGCTAGCATTAGCAATTGCAATGTTGGATGCTAACAAAGGTGAATGCACACCAGTAATCCTTTCCTCAGAATGTGAAAAAAAATTGGCCTTCATGGGGGTCTAACAGATGCTGACTGTCCGCATGTTCCTCCTCTCTGCCAGAAATATCAGCCCGGGAATTAGTGGAAGCTATCTATTATTTAAAGTTACAAGTGACAGTTCATATGGTACTGCAGTAAAGACCTACAACAGGAGTGCATCTTGATGTTAGGGATCCAGGCAAGCCCGAAGCCATCGCCTCTTCCCTCAAAGTGGAGGAGGGAAGGGAGAAAGAAAAACGACAAACACCAACAAAAGTAGCCTATTCCCTAGTACTTAGCGCTCTTGGTTTCTGCCGAAGAAAAACTCCAGTGCAGTATAATGACTTTGCATCGAAACAATAAGAAATAAATACCTTGGAGCTCCTCTATTAGTCAACACTTAAAATCTTTTTTCTCCCCTCTTAATGAGCCTCTCATTGGAGGGAGCTTGAGCGGTAACGAGGGCCGCCGTTTTGCTCTGCGGCGTTTGTGAGGAGAGTGTTCCCTATAATCACGCGGCGGCTTGAGATGGAGGGAGACTGGATTAGCTCCTTTGCCGTATGTGGAGTGTTTAACATGGCACACGCGACAGGCTCTTCCCTTCTTCACTAGACAAACACTCGCTGTCATTAATTTCATTTGCTTATCACAATCAGCCCCCATTCCCTCCCTCCCCAAAAAAACCTCAATTTGGTTGTTTCCTCCTTCTCGTTTCAGGCGTCAACGCAAATTATTGTTACCCGCTGCTAAGAATTAGCAGGTAAAGAAGCTAAATGAAGATGAAGAATTGGAAAATGTTTCCAGTTGGAAGAATGTTGATTACCAGGCCGTGGTCCTGGAGGATTCCTCACTATTTCTTCTCATATTTTGGGCTGCCTCACCCTTCCCATTCCCCCCTCGACTCTCCAGGGGCCCGGAGAAGCAGCTTGCACTCAGCACTGCCAAAAGAATGTATTAGAGCAAATGGTATTGTAAGCCCTATGGAAGGCATACCTTATGTGGAGATTTAAAAGATATTAGGAGGATGGTGCGGCCGGGAACCCAGGTGTGCCTGGTAATAGCCATTGTCTTGTGTGTGTGGGGGGGGGGCTCATCATGCCAGGAAGGAGAGGCGAAGGCGAGGGGGAGCAGAGTGCACCCAGGCAGCGTGAAAGACTCAGCCTGGCAGGGAATGTTTCTATGTAGCTACCGCACTGCCCTGCACTGTGGTGGAAGCTGCACCAATTCACAGCTTTAGCACCATCAACACAGCACAATGCAAAATGATCCTGTGGACTAATTTTAAGTAGGGTGGGCATGTTTTTAAATTGGGTAATGGTACTTATAGTATGGTAGGCTGAAATAAAATACTGATATGAGCCAGGCCTTTTGATCAAATGACATGATTCTAACAATCAATAAAAGAAAAACAACAACAACAACTATGAGCACATGATAAAAAGTATGTCTCATGACTGCCGTTTTTTATTCGAAGGATCCCAGTGACCTAGAACACTGTTAAAGTCGATGGAATTCAAACCCTGTGAAGACATTGCGCAACACACGCAATAACAACTGCTAAACACGTGTATGCGACCAATCAAATTTGATTTGATGCGAAGGCCTCTTCAAGAGTCTCACATGGTGATGAGAAGTTCTAACTGCAACGATATCCAAGTGAAAACTGTGATAAGCATTGTTTCATAACGGCCAAAACTTTCCCCTAGCCAATTCCACCTGTCTCACAAACCACACTTTTACTTTCAAATTGAATAATGATTTAAGCTTTTCTACTGATTGGAACTGTTTTTGGTTCCTGAAATGCATAACAGTTAAGTATAGTATGGTATCAACACCTTATCCACATTATGCAGCTCAATTATTCCATGTGCAACACCTGCAAAACAAATTTGGCATTCAAATTTGCTAAGGATGACCAAACAACACCGAAACACTGTCATTATTTCTCCCTCAAATACAGCAGTGAAAAATGACTTGTTTTCCCTAGATTTACCAAATTAGCTATTCAGCTGGAAGTAAACTCCATTTTATAGGTTTCATTTACTTCATTTCCCAAAAGTGTATTCAACTGTCATAGCAAAAACACAGACGGAAATGTGTTTGGACCCACAAAAATCACACCTGCCACAAAATGTCACTCTGGGAAAAAAACTCCAAATGGAAGTTTTCAAATGTGTCGAAGTGTTAGCCTCAACATTTAGCGAAGACGACTAAATTCAACTCATTAAAGCAGATAACTCCACAACAGTGGCAACTGTCCTCCCCCTACATACTGCATTCTAACCCAAACCAATAGGTTTCTCAACCAAGATTCAAATCCTTCTGAAGACACAACTGCCTCCTATCTGGTTGGGGGGAAAATAACTGCATTCTAGCACTGCACCGCTAAGCTATCCTTGCCCTCCAATGTTAGGTAAAGAGAAATGAGGGCTAATGAATTGCACCTTCCCGGATATAATTCTGTAATAGCTATAATCAGGCTGTTCCGAGTCCATGAATACACATGGACGACATCAGCTGCAATCCTGTTGGTGGTCAATATTCTTGAAGCCCTGCCAGTTTGGGAATATTCTCGCCTTCCTCTCTCCCTTAATGTTATCAGGTAACGCACACTGGCATTAAATCCCCCAACATAATAAAATCTTCTTTCTGGAAGCCTTCACAGCAGACAATGCGGCTCTCGCCGAAAGCCCTTTAAGTGTTCGTGTTTTAATGTCATTACGGCACCACGAAGCACGCAGGCCGGGCAGAAAAGGCGCAGCTTGAAAAGAGAAACCCTACACAAGACCTCAAGGTACATTTGCTCAGAGGAGAGACAAAAAGGCTTCAGCAATGGCAGAAACAAACGGACGGGTTTATTACGTTTGTGCGGTGAATGGCAGAACAACAGTTCCAGCCATCCTCACTGACAGCTTCTAAAGCTGCAGATTTGTGCCCATTAGTCACACATTTTAGGGAGAAGGTGGTTTCTAAAGTGCATTGATAGGGATTACAGTTCTATCCTTTCCTGTCTTTCTTTCACTGCTGAAACATGTGGTTGATTTCAGAGCCGCCAGGAGGTTCCTCCAAAGAAAAGAGTGGGGGGACTATTGTATTTGTATCTAAAACAGCAATCCATTGGATATTAGGGGGCTTAATCTGTGATTAATATTTTAATGATTCAAATAAGCACAGCATTTTTAAGTTTCATCGTCCTACACTGTAGCATTACCCTTATTTACATGTTTCTGGAAAAAAATAAACAACTCATTTGATTTAGATTACATGGTGGCACTTTGGTATTATGATTACACCAAGAAGGATTTGAATAATTTGGAGTCTATCGAGTTCAAGATATTTTGTAATCGTAGATTAGTTTGAACAGAACATTCTAAACCATGTTCATGTTCTGGCAGCTTCATTAAATAGTACCCGCAAAACACTAGTCTCAACATCAACAGTGAAGAAGCGACTAAGGGATGCTGGTCTTCTAGGCAGAGTTGCAAAGAAAAAGCCATATCTCAGACTGGCCAATAAAAATAAAATATTAAGATGGGCAAAAGAACACAGACACTGGACAGAGGAACTCTGCCTAGAAGGCCAGCATCCTGGAGTCGCCTCTTCACTGTTGATGTTGAGATTAGTGTTTTGCGGGTACTATTTAATGAAGCTGCCAGTTGAGGACTTATGAGGCATCTGTTTCTCAAACTAGACACTCTAATGTACTTGTCCTCTTGCCCAGTTGTGCACCGGGGCCTCCCACTCCGCTTTCTATTCTGGTTAGAGCCAGTTTGCTCTGTTCTGTGAAGGGAGTAGTAGACAGTGTTGTACGAGATCTTCAGCTTCTTGGCAATTTCTCCCATGGAATAGCCTTTATTTCTCAGAACAAGAATAGACTGACAAGTTTCAGAAGAAAGTTATTTGTTTCTGGACATTTTGAGCCTGTAATCCAACCCACAAAGACTGATGCTCCAGATTCTCAACAAGTCTAAAGAAGGCCAGTTTTATTGCTTCTTTAATCAGAACAACAGTTTTCAGCTGTGCTAACATAATTGCAAAAGGTTTTTCTAATGATCAATTAGCCTTTTAAAATGATAAACTTGTATTAGCTAACACAACGTGCCAGTGGAACACAGGAGTGATGGTTGCTGATAATGGGCCTCTGTACGCCTATGTACATAGTGCATAAGAAAATCTGCCGTTTCCAGCTACAATAGTCATTTACAACATTAACAATGTGTACCTATATGAGAGTGGATTCTCGGCCCTCACTAGCATGAAAACTAAATACAGGCACAGACTGTGTGTGGAAAATGATTTAAGACTGAGACTCTCTCCAATACAAACCAACATTGCAGAGTTATGTGCATCCTTTCAAGCACACCCTTCTCATTAACCTGTGTTGAGTTATTCACATTTTCGATGAACAAATAAGGTTTTATATGTAAGATGGTTAAATAAAGGGCAACATTATTGATTATTATATTATTATTTATGCCCTGGTCCTACAAGAGCTCTTTGTCACTTCCCATGAGCCGGGTTGTGACAAAAACATGTTTAATAAATGTATCATATAGTGTGTGTGTGGCAGGCTTACAATGATGGCAAAAAACAACATTTGAGAGTACGCTGACCCTGGTGCTAGAGGGGGTACGCAGCTGGAGTTTGAATGTTTGAAGGGGTACGGGACTATAAAAAGTTTGGGAACCACTGCTCTAGGATGATTAACACTGACAGTGTTAACCAATGAACTCCTGGCTTCTAAGAGTCAGTCTCTTCTTGAGGATTACTCTTGTGTTTTTGATGTTGTCCAGCAGATGTTTAACGGTGAGCGAGCAGGGTTGGATAGGTTACTTTCTAAATGTAATCCGTTAAAGTTACCTGATTACTTTCAGTTACTTTTGGATTACCTTCCCCTTAAGAGACATTAGAAGAAGACAAGAAGGATCTAATAGACACTGAATTGAATGTCATCGGAAAAAAAGAAAGGTGGCATAATGTTTTTTTTTTTTTTTTTACAAACATCCTTTCTGAATTTAAAAGTAATTCAAGAAGTAATCATCTAGTTTTTCAAAAGTATCTGTAATCTGATTACAATATTTTTGCTGGTAATGTAACAGATTACAGATTGTTTTTTGTAATCAGATTACATCTAATCAGTTACTCCCCAACCCTGTGAGAAAGGTGGGCATTGGTAGTACCTGGGTAAGCCAAACCATCAGCATGTCAAATTATATTAATTCCACAAACAGTTTTCTACTATAACCAGGTTGTCATGACAGAATTTGAGGCAGTGTGCTGTAGGGTCAATATCACTGTATTTCTTATGAAGTCCACCCCCTATAGGATTTCCATGATGGATGAAACATATGTACATAAAATAACAATCCAAATGACATATTTATTTAAGAATTAAGACATAATCCTCTGTTAATTCCCTTTTTTGAAGAGGAAGTTACAGGTACATAAAAACTATATGCCACTTCTCTTTTTGACTCCCCTTTGATGGCAGTGCTATAAAAGACAAGCTTAAATATCAATATCAATAGTCATCCCCACGCCTATGGTTCCCATTTACACTCCCCTTGCCAAAAGACTAATATTAGTATCTTCAGAAAATAATCTCTTTATTCTGTAACTTCCCTGCGAAGGCATTCATATTCACATCTATCAGAGGATTTAAATGCGGATGAAATAGTATATAAGCTGGATCCCCTCAGGAGAGGTTCTCATTCTCTTGTATTCTTTCAGATGGGAGAGAAAGAGGGAGGATGCTGCACCTTGGCGGAGAGAGGGAGGAGGAGGACGAGGAGGAGGAGGAATTAATTTTTCCCCTCCGGGAAGAAACACATGCTGAATCTCAAGAGTTAGCAGTGAATCTACCTATCTTACTCTGATTGGCATTAAGAGGGAGGAAGAGAGATAGACAGAAATAAAATAAGAGATGATGTGGTTGTTGTTAATGGTTTGCTGTTAAAGACAATGTGACAAGTGTGGTTGTGGTATATGGAGACAGTCAATTCTATGTTATTGACAAATGCCATAACAAGTTAAGATCATCTGTTCTCAACATCAGACAAATAGCTAAATACAGACGTACCCGTGATGAATGGATGAACATTTCCCCCTATACTCAGAATGGAGAGAAGAGGACAGACAGAAGGTTGAGGAGCTGCACACAGATCATGCATGTATTGACAAATGAATTTAAGGGCTAAGTCCTTCTGTGCAAGTTGTGGATTTAAGTGCCACTACAGTTCATTCCACGTAGTCCCAACACTCACAGTGCATATCTTACTCGTAATCCCACAGCATGGGCAGTCAAGCTGTGAATTCTCCTGTTAATTATTATAAAATAATATCGTGCGATATAATAATATAATGCTCTTGTGATTCCTTCTGAAAAATGACCTGACAGACTTGTGTTATTCAAAATAAATAGGCCTAACCTTGTTCTTATTAGGAACTTGCAACACTAAAATGAATCCTGCGATACTGATATAAGTACTATGCAAATAATGAGCTATTAAGAATTGTAAAATAACATTTGTAGATATGAAATTGAAAGATAACAAACAAAACATAAGGTTTATTTTCCTCCAAGATTTGAGTCTACAGACAACATTATAAAGCAATTAAACATAACTATTACATTACAAAAGAAAGGAATTAACTTTAAGTAACTACACAGTCAGTAATGCATGTTTTCTTCACACGCATGTTGGAAATTAAACTCTTCATTAAGGATTAAAAAAATTAAAAAAGGAAATTAGTCAGGAAAATGAGCCTTTAAATGTTCATTATTATTTTTATTGTTGTAATGTGCACTCCGAGACATTGTGAAAAAGCAACCACAAACTTAATGAAATAATAACTTTATCTAGTTTTCAAGTTAATATTGGAAAAAGTAAAACAAGTCACGAGCTGAAATCAGGCAGAAGTTTTTCTGCAGCATTTCTTGTACAAAGACACAGCAGGTGTTGGCTCAGGAGAAGAAGTTTGGGTAAATATTGATCCTCTAAATATATGCGCTTCTCACCCCCTCCCTTTCCCCCTCCTCTGCCTCCCCTCCGCACGAAAACATGCTCCCTCTCTGGAGCCAATGGGGAGCTAGTTAAGTGAGGTATCATCTTCGGCCCGCAACTAGCCCAGATACTCCCACAAGGGCATTGTGGGTAGGGTACAACTGTTGCGAGTGGGTGGCACGTCTGTTCCCTGAGACAGGCGAAGCCCAGGGGGTCACTCCTTGCCTCGGCTAGCATTTCAGACAACACTGCTAATAACTGCTCTGATATCCCTGTTTAGCCCCAGACAAAGGGCCTTCGCAGGGCTACTTGGCGTCAGATCTGAGCCATGACATTTCTAATAGAGGGAGCATTAAAAGTCATGCTTGTCTTATTCTCCTGCGTCTTTCCATCTGGCATACCATTCGCACTTAGCGGCCTAAGCATATTCAAAGTGTACACCTCTGAAATGGAATAAATTCACAATAGATGGCACAGCAACTCGATTGTAGCACCATGTGTACAGTTCACCATTAACATATACTTGCCAGGCTACAAATGGTAGCTGCTGAAATATGTAAAGGAACAATGTGGATTACCAATTTATGCATGAAAAGAGCATCACATACTACCTCCATTCACCACAAGACATTGGCTTTCAAAATATGACTATTTTGAATCTAAGATTTGTCAAAGTAACTAGTGCTCAAAACACACAATAGCCAAGAATACACCCCCGCACTAAACTAACAAGTTTCAAATCCAACTGTGGCTCTGCTGTGATGTTGCTGTGTGTGGTTGGCTGAGCCAAGGGGGAAGAAGAGAGTGGGGGAGAAAGAAGCAGGTGAGTTTGTGTTTTGTATTGGAGGAGGAGTAAGAAGGGTGAGTGTGTGTGTGTCCATGGGGCTGGTTCACTAGCGCATGGGGAGCAGCGATGGCTCTGGTAGTAGAGGGCGAGAAGAAAGCGTGGAGGATGAAAGATGGAGTCTAATCCTCCACATGTGGCGTCTTTTTTTATTTTTTTTAAGGAAAGCCAACTGGAGCCATTCTTTGGACTGTAGGCCAAGGGCTCTAGGAAAACATTGCCTGAAGCCAAAGCACATAGTGTGAAATGAGAAGCTAAAGCTTGAATGTGCTTTTGTTTATCGGAAAAATGCACTCTAAGTGGGATTGGCAGTAGAGGGCCCAAACTCCATAAGTCATATAGACTGGCGCAGGCCGGAGTGGGGATGGCACGGGGATGTTTCAGGCATGAGTGGCCCAGGAAAGGCATCTCGACAGTCAGGCATTTGGCAGTCTCCCTCCCCTGCATCGTCTGTTCCCATAATCTTGGTGCGAGCACAAAAGGAGGATCAGAGGGGTCAATCTAAAGTAAGAAATGTGGTCACAAGTTGAGAACGGGAGAGGAAACAGTAAATATCCACCGGTCTGGTTGGAGCAACTGGAGCTGTGTAGGCTAAGGGAGCTGCAAAGGCCAACCTAAGCCTAGGGAATTGGGGACGCAGATTTCTGGGCAAGTTGTGGCCAGCGGGTGCCAAAGACTGATCAATCTTCAAAAATAGTGCTGTTCTGTTCCACGCTCCTCCGCCGGTGGGTGAAATGGATTGCCAGTGGGATCTGCCTTGGTCACGTGCCTTCGGCTTCGGAGTCGAAGAAAGACAACTCAAACGTCGGCACAAAAGTTAGAGGAGCTAGAGGCTTTGGAGAAGTTTCTGAGGAGGTAGAGGAGTCAGTATAGCAGCGACTAGAATAGAATACAAGACAGTTGAATGCAGTTCATGGAGATTTTCCTCCACAGAAAACTTTGTGTGTGGTGTCTGTTGGAAGAAAATACAAATATCAGAGCTAAAGGTCAGAGTGATTGGCTGACTGTTCACTATGCCATTCTCTGATTGGCCCTTCTTGCACATGGCTTATTGCCAGGGCAATTTGTAGAATTTCCAGCATGGCATTTGACAGTGTTCTCTCTTGTTTTAGTGTTGGCTAGAAATCCAAATGAGTAACGCATCAGTGGGTCACTCAGCCTCATGCAGGTGATATTCTGCAACACATCATGGTAAATTAAAGTCTTAAATCTCCCAAACATTTGTATCATGTAAAACCAACCAACTAAGCTCACTGGCGATAGATACTTCCTGATGTGGTCCCTGTTGAAAAATGTTTTAGAAAAAACACACCACATCATACGATCATACTGTATTTACTCTAGCTAGTACAACAGCACCGCTTTACTCCTTCATTTAAAGCCTGGACCATTTTTCAGTCACACGAGGAGAGACACAAAGAGCAGCCGCTTCTAAAGGCCCTATAGTGGAGCCCAGTGAAATTATTCAATTAGTGAGTTTAGCACCTGATCTGGTTAACAGCCCTGAGGACGCCACAGCTGCAGTGCAGTGCGAGAGAGAGAGAGAGAGAGAGAGAGAGAGAGAGAGAGAGAGAGAGAGAGAGAGAGAGAGAGAGAGAGAGAGAGAGAGAGAGAGAGAGAGAGAGAGAGAGAGAGAGAGAGAGAGAGAGAGAGAGAGAGAGAGAGAGAGAGAGAGATGGCATTAGAAAGACTGGTCAGAGCAGAAGGTTTGGGATTCATTACCTCCTATACCATCCTTTGTTTTAGAAGCCGGAGAGCCAGATGAACCCGAAAACCGTCTCTGAAATATATCTATTAGTACTACTTTACCAATACTGAATGCACCATCATTCATTCTGTAAATAGTGTATGTGCTTTATGTTTGTACTTTGCAAGTGTCCTAAGTTTTCACTGAAAAATGTGCCTTAAATTGGAAATAAAATCATGACGAATTTGAATGGCTAATCCCAACAACAAGCAGAGCGAGCAGCAATTAGACAGATAAGCGACTTTCATTTGAGAAAGAGGGGAGAAAGAGAGACGGAGAACAACCACACTTGTAAAGTTCTTGCGTATCAAGTCACATAGACTGCATTTGTGTAGGAACAGTATTGTCTGTTTGGTAACAGTGAGAGAGGGGAGAACTCGAACCCCATTCCATTTCATAGATTGCATGCGGGGCTCTTTTTAACAGATCGTTGATTTGTTATTCATATTGCTACATTTCCTGAGGGTTCCCTCTAAAACAAATCGTCAGAAATGGGGAGACGATATCTCCCGGTACCACTGTGTGGCAAGTTAGGGGCACCCATAAAGACATACTTCGGGACTGCATGAGAGAGGAGGCAGGAAAGTGCTACAAATGCTAAAGTCTTCCAGCTGCTTGTTCAAATTGCCATGTTTCCCGAATTTCTTAGTTAGTTAACTTTCATTCACAGACAAACCGCACATATCTCAGTTCCTTTAGTATTCAATGTACTAAAATGGGAAAATGTCAGGGGCTTCATAAATGCGGTTTGTCTGTGAATGAAAGTTAACTAACTAAGAAATTAGGGAAACACAGCAATTTGAAAGAATAGCACTTTGCGATACTTTGTTATTAATGTTTTCTTTTACACAGCCTTGCAGTAATTTGTACATGTACAGTTGAAGTCGGAAGTTTACATACACCTTAGCCAAATACATTTATACTCAGTTTTTCACAATTTCTGACATTTAATCAGTGTAAAAATGATCTTTCTTAAGTCAGTTAGGATCACCACTTTATTTTAAGAATGTGAAATGTCAGAATAATAGTAGAGAGAAGGATTTCTTTCAGTTTTGATTTCTTTCATCACATTTCCAGTGGGTCAGAAGTTTACATACACACAATTAGTATTTGGTAGCATTGCCTTTAAATTGTTTAACTTGGGTCAAACGTTTCAGGTAGCCTTCCACAAGCTTCCCACAATAAGTTGGGTGAATTTTGGCCAATTGCTCATGACAGCGCTAGTGTAAATGAGTCAGGTTTGTAGGCCTCCTTGCTCGCACACGCTTTTTTAGTTCTGCCCACAAATCTTCTATGGGATTGAGGTCAGGGCTTTGTGATGACCACTCCAATACCTTGACTTTGTTGTCCTTAAGCCATTTTGTCACAACTTTGGAAGCATGCTTGGGTTCATTGTCCATTTGGAAGACCCATTTGCGACCAAGCTTTAACTTCCTGACTGATGTCTTGAGATGTTGCTTCAATATATCCACATAATTTTCCTCCCTCATGATGCCATCTATTTTGTGAAGTGCACCAGTCCCTCCTGCAGCAAAGCACCCCCACAACATGATGCTGCCACCCCTGTAATTCACAGTTGGGAAGATGTTCTTCGGCTTGCAAGCCTCCCCCTTTTTTCTCCAAACATAACAATGGTCATTATGGCCAAACAGTTATATTTTTGTTTCATCAGACCAGAGGACATTTCTCCAAAAAGTACGATATTTGTCCCCATGTGCAGTTGCAAACCATAGTCTGGCCTTTTTATGGCGGTTTTGGAGCAGTGGCTTCTTCCTTGCTGAGCGGCCTTTCAGGTTATGTCGATATAGGACTCGTTTTACTGTGGATATACACTGCTCAAAAAAATAAAGGGAACACTTAAACAACACAATGTAACTCCAAGTCAATCACACTTCTGTGAAATCAAACTGTCCACTTAGGAAGCAACACTGATTGACAATAAATTTCACATGCTGTTGTGCAAATGGAATAGACAAAAGGTGGAAATTATAGGCAATTAGCAAGACACCCCCAATAAAGGAGTAGTTCTGCAGGTGGTGACCACAGACCACTTCTCAGTTCCTATGCTTCCTGGCTGATGTTTTGGTCACTTTTGAATGCTGGCGGTGCTTTCACTCTAGTGGTAGCATGAGACGGAGTCTACAACCCACACAAGTGGCTCAGGTAGTGCAGCTCATCCAGGATGGCACATCAATGCGAGCTGTGGCAAGAAGGTTTGCTGTGTCTGTCAGCGTAGTGTCCAGAGCATGGAGGCGCTACCAGGAGACAGGCCAGTACATCAGGAGACGTGGAGGAGGCCGTAGGAGGGCAACAACCCAGCAGCAGGACCGCTACTTCCGCCTTTGTGCAAGGAGGAGCACTGCCAGAGCCCTGCAAAATGACCTCCAGCAGGCCACAAAAGTGCATGTGTCTGCTCAAACGGTCAGAAACAGACTCCATGAGGGTGGTATGAAGGCCCGACGTCCACAGGTTGGGGTTGTGCTGACAGCCCAACACCGTGCAGGACGTTTGGCATTTGCCAGAGAACACCAAGATTGGCAAATTCGCCACTGGCGCCCTGTGCTCTTCACAGATGAAAGCAGGTTCACACTGAGCACATGTGACAGACGTGACAGAGTCTGGAGACGCCGTGGATAACGTTCTGCTGCCTGCAACATCCTCCAGCATGACCGGTTTGGCGGTGGGTCAGTCATGGTGTGGGGTGGCATTTCTTTGTGGGGCCGCACAGCCCTCCATGGGCTCGCCAGAGGTAGCCTGACTGCCATTAGGTACCGAGATGAGATCCTCAGACCCCTTGTGAGACCATATGCTGGTACGGTTGGCCCTGGGTTCCCCCTAATGCAAGACAATGCTAGACCTCATGTGGCTGGAGTGTGTCAGCAGCTCCTGCAAGAGGAAGGCATTCATGCAATGGACTGGCCCGCCCGTTCCCCAGACCTGAATCCAATTGAGCACATCTGGGACATCATGTCTCGCTCCATCCACCAACGCCACGTTGCACCACAGACTGTCCAGGAGTTGGCGGATGCTTTAGTCCAGGTCTGGGAGATCCCTCAGGAGACCATCCGCCACCGCATCAGGAGCATGCCCAGGCGTTGTAGGGAGGTCATACAGGCACGTGGAGGCCACACACACTACAGAGCCTCATTTTGACTTGTTTTAAGGACATTATATCAAAGTTGGATCAGTCTGTAGTGTGGTTTTCCACTTTAATTTTGAGTGTGACTCCAAATCCAGACCTCCATGGGTTGATAAATTTGATTTCCATTGATAATTTTTGTGTGATTTTGTTGTCAGCACATTCAACTATGTAAAGAAAAAAGTATTTAATAAGAATATTTAATTCATTCAGATCTAGGATGTGTTATTTTAGTGTTCCCTTTATTTTTTTGAGCAGTGTAGATACTTTAGTTCCTCCAGCATCTTCACAGGGTCCTTTGCTGTTGTTCTGGGATTGATTTGCACTTTTTGCACCAAAGTACCTTCATCTCTAGGAGACAGAACGCGTCTCCTTCCTGAGTGGTATGATGGCTGCGTGGTCTCACGGTGTTTATACTTGCGTAATATTGTTTGTACAGATGAACGTGGTACCTTCAGGCGTTTGGAAATTGCTCCCAAGGATGAACCAGACTTGTGGAGGTCTACAATTATTTTGCTGATTTATTTAGATTTTCCCATGATGTCACGCAAAGAGGCACTGAGTTTGAAGGTAGGCCTTGAAATACATCCACAGGTACACCTCCAATTGACTCAAATGATGTCAAATAGCCTATCAGAAGCTTCTAAAGCCATGCCATCATTTTTTGGGGAATTTTCCAAGCTGTTTAAAGGCACAGTCAACTTAGTGTATGTAAACTTCTGACCCACTGGGATTGTGATATAGTGAATTATAAGTGAAATAATCTGTCTGTAAACAATTGTTGGAAAATATACTTGTGTCATGCACAAAGTAGATTTCCTAACCGACTTGCCAAAACTATAATTTGTTAACAAGAAATTTGTGGAGTGTTTGAAAAACAAGTTTTAATGACTCCATCCTAAGTGTACGGAAAGTTCCGACTTCAACTGTACTTGTGAAATGAATAAACACAAACAAAATGGGGGAAGAAAATAGTTGGTTGCTCTGATATGGGAGGATGACGCTTTGATAACTGTAATTAATTAGGCAATTATAGACAACTGATGAAAGAAGTTTCATGAGTTGAGAAGAGATGGAATAGCTGTGAACAGCTATGAACAAGCCTTTTAGGGTTGGGTAACACTAAAAACAGTTTAAGGTTGGGTATCTACACTGAACAAAAATATAAAAACGCATGTTGGTCCCATGTTTCATTAGCTGAAATAAAAGATCACAGAATTTTTCCATTTGCATTCCATTATTTCACTCAAATGTTGTGCACAAATTTGTTTACATCCCTGTTAGTGAGCATTTCTCCTTTGCCAAGATAACCCATCCACCTGACAGGTGTGGCATATCAAGAAGCTGATTAAACAGAATGATCATTATACAGGTGCGCCTTGTGCTGGGGACAATAAAAGGACACTCTAAAATATGCAGTTTTGCACATACAATGCCACAGATGTCTCAAGTTTTGAGGGGGCGTGCAATTGGCATGCTGACTGCAGGAATGTCTACCAGAGCTGTTGCCAGATAATGTAATGTTCATTTCTCTACCATAAGTCGCCTCCAAAGTCGTATTAGAGAATTTGGCCAACCGGCCTCACAACCGCAGACCACGTGTATGGTATCGTGTTGGCAAACGTGTTGCTGATGTCAACGTTGTGAACAAAGTGCCCAATGGTGGCGGTGGGGATATGGTATGGACCGGAATAAGCTACCACGAACATAACTGCATTTTATTGATGGCAATTTGAATGCACAGAGATACCATGACAAGATCCTGAGGCCCATTGTCATACCATTCATCCGCCACCATCACCTCATGTTTCAGCATGATAATGCACAGGCCAATGTCACAAGGATCTGTACACAATTCCTGGTAACTGAAAATGTCCTAGTTCTTCCATGGCCTGCTTACTCACCAGACATGAGTAAACCCATTGAGCATGTTTGGTATGCTCTGGATCGATGTGTACGACAGTGTGTTCCAGTTCCCACCAATAACCAGCAACTTCGCACAGCCATTGAAGAGGAGTGGGACAACATTCCACAGGACCACAATCACCAGCCTTATCAACTCTATGCAGAAGGAGATGTGTTGCGCTGCATGAGGTAAATGGTGGTCACACCAGATACTGACTGGTTTTCTGATCCACGACCCTACCTTTTTTTGTAAGGTATCTGTGACCAACAGATGCATATCTGTATTCCCAGTCATATGGAATCCATAGATTAGGGCCTAATGAATGTATTTCAATTGACAGATTTCTTTATATGAACTGTAACTCAGTCAAATCTTCTAAATTGTTGCATGTCGAGTTCTGATTTTTGTTCGGTATAATTTGAGCTTGCAGCAGTATAGCAAATACTTTTACTGCTTCGTCGGGTACACAGTTGTTTCTTGATCCCTATTCTGACAGGCCTTTCAGACATGCCGAACAGACCAGCTGGGTTCTGACAGTGGAAGAGATGTTTTCTAGACTGTTCCAGCGCTGACGAAGGATTTTCCAAAAGTTTAAGAGTTACAGTGGCCCTAACAACGCTGGCAACAATCACCAAGATAACATGGCTATGTAAACATCAAAGTTATGAACATGTATGAAAATATTCCAGAAAGAAATAGGACATTTTCTTTTGGCTAAGAATTCTCTTCTTGAGAATGGATTTCCACCTCTGGAGTAACTGTACACCACATTGGAAAACTAAAGGCCAGAGACGTTATGCTTTCATAGCACCAACAGTGGCTTAGGGGGCGACAACACCCTTGATAAGAGATGAGAGTCACCTGACGCTGACATCACATAAACAGGATGGGCTCTCTGGCCCGGTGGCCGGTTCCGTTCCCAGTGTGTGTCTGGGGCTTTATACGTGTGCACCGTGTGCCAGCTCTCTCAGCGGAGAGGGTGGCCGAGGAGAAAGCAGGGGCCTGGGGGCAGACTCTGTGTCAGCAGATAGTGCAGGGGGTGGGCAGGGCCAGGGGGAGGGAAGCATGCCTGGGCGACAGAGGCTCGCCAAGACCCACACTCTTTTGGCATTTTGGCAGGGGCGAGCGGCGCAATGAAATGATCCAATTTAAGCTGGTTAAGGAGCGCCGGAGAATATTCAAATATTTATTTTTGCAGGGCATTTGGGAGGCTGTGATGCTCTGACTGCAGATCACCAAATCCCAAGTTCTCCTCTCTAAGCTCCGACTGATGCCATTTTGATAGCCAGTTGGCCTCTAGTGGTGGAAAATGGATCCGACGATGGTGGCGGGTGGATTCCGCGTTTTTGCCCTCTCCTCATTCCTCTATATCTCTCTTCATCCTTGCTCTCTCTCTTCCTTTTACATTCTGCCTGTCTTTTCTTCTCTGACTGCATGGGTATCCCTTTGTCAGGTTCCCTCTCTATCCTTCCTCCTCCTCTCTGCATCACTAGAGCTCACCATTGTTTTTCTGACCAGTACTAGTGTTTGTGACTAATACTGTTTTAATGTTGTCACAAATATTTTCACAAATTCCAATTTTAAGAAATAATATAAAGAAAGCCAATATTTGATAAAACACCAATACAACATAACCAGAATAAGAAGACATGAACCATATAAATTATGAGACGTTTCCAATATGTCTACTTACTGTAACTGCTGTATGTAAATCAGCTTTATACATCATGTCATTTTTCTATCTTGCTCCATGTCCAGTGCCAATCAGTCACCAATCAGCTGTAGGTCTATAACGTTGACATTGATGCCTGAGAGGGGAAACTTTGTAATGATCGCATTTAATGTCATTATTGTTATTATCGTTATTATTACGGCTAATGAAGGAAATACAGCCCTGGTTTTCCTCAGCAGAAATTTCACCATGGAAATAAATTAGTAAAAAAAAGCCTTTATTGAATTACACTAAAAGCAATCTCAAATAAATAGGTCTTGAAAATGTCTCTATATGAGCTGAAGCTTAGCATCCTGTAATGTCATTGTGCAGAGAGAGGCTAGGAACAGGGAAGGCAAAAACAGAGCCATGATACTGAGACAACAGCTCAGTCTTATCTAGGCTTAGCAAAAGCTTTTAACATTACATTCTTTAGTTTTTGACTGCAATGATGAATATATCAACTATTTACTTCTGTAACCTTTTAGCCTGTTTTTTTCCCCCAAAGCTTGCTAGGCCAACACATTGTACATTATTTCCAACAAAAACAGTTACAAGTGATTCAGACTCATACAGTATGTTTCCATTATATGCGTGTCAATAGACCTCAACAATGATGTCAACACCACACAGACTTTTATATATCTGTCCACTCTATAAATAAATGTCAACAATACTGAGTTAACAACATACTCATTCTATACAATGGACTGCCAACTCATGTACATGAGACACATCTTGACATCTTTGACATGAACTGTGTTCAATGACCTCACTGTAAAAATTGCTAAGGGCTACGCTCCATTGTGCTTGAATAGAAATAAGTCACGTTACCATTAATACCTCTGAGACCTCAGTGTCAACCAGAAGTGTAGAACAGCATAACCTAGTTGGTGACAAGACCCTTTACCTGACTGCCACATGACAAGGAGATGATTGTGGACTACAGGAAAAAGAGGACCGAGCACGCCCCCATTCTCATCGACTGGGCTGCAGTGGAGCAGGTTGAGAGCTTCAAGTTCCTTGGCGTCCACATCACCAACAAACTAACATGGTCCAAGCACACCAAGACAGTCGTGAAGAGGGCACGACAAAACGTATTCTCCCTCAGGAGACTGAAAAGATTTGGCATGGGTCCTCAGATCCTCAAAAGGTTGTACAGCTGCACCATCGAGAGCATCCTGACTGGTTGCATCACTGCCTGGTATGGCAACTGCTCAGCCTCCGACCGCAAGGCACACGTGCGAACGGCCCAGTACATCACTGGGGCCAAGCTTCCTGCCATCCAGGACCTCTATAGGTGGTGTCAGAGGAAGGCCCTAGAAAATGTCAAAGACTCCAGACACTCTAGTCATAGACTGTTCTCTCTGCTACCGCACGGCAATTGATACCGGAGCGCCAAGTCTAGGTCCAAGAGGCTTCTAAACAGCTTCTACCCCCAAGCCATAAGACTCCTGAACATCTAATCAAATGGCTACCCAGACAATTTGCATTGCTCGTAAGTAAGCATTTCACTGTAACCTGTTGTATTCGGAGCACGTGACTAATAACATTTGATTTGATTTGAATTATACTGATACTGTATGGAGTTGCTTGTCATTCTTCTCATGTTTATTAAAAAGCATGAGCACGACCCACATTTTTTTGTAGAGGTGCTGACTAACGAGTAGTCACACACTCCATATATGCGCCAAACAATTTAATTGTTATGTCTGTGAGGGCAGAGAGTGAGTGTGTGTGTGTGTGTGTGTGTGTGTGTGTGTGTGTGTGTGTGTGTGTGTGTGTGTGTGTGTGTGTGTGTGTGTGTGTGTGTGTGTGTGTGTGTGTGTGTGTGTGTGTGTGTGTGTGTGTGTGTGTGTGTGTGTGTGTGTGTGAGAGATGCAGAGGTAATACACACACAGATCATGTCTATCCATTAGTACATTTG